>NW_023458561.1:22070284-22089048 GCF_013731165.1 Rhagoletis pomonella
AAAAAAATATTAAATAAAATTGCTTATTTAGCTGGAAATTTTTCACGCGTTTGAGTGTTATGTTGAGTCAATGCGCTAAATATAGCCATAAATAATATCAGTGCTGCGTGGTTAGATAAACAAGATAAATATTATTGACTTTGTCAGGACAAATATCCAAATAAATTCTCTAGTGTAAGTCAGTTGGGCGCATTTGATACAGCACGCAATAAAAAACGCTACAAATCAATATTTTTACAATATACACACGCATATAAATTAAATAAACGCTATCTAGCTCCTGATTTGTACAATATATAATTTTTTTCTTAAACCTGAGTAGTAGTGTAAGTGTGTTTACTTTCACCAACATTCATATATATAATACATACTACATTGGTTTTTGGCATATTCGCTTAGGTACCCTGTCGGGAATTTCGTATTTGACTACTAAAATATCCAACTTTTGGCCAACTTATTTTCGCCTAACTTTTAATTGGTTTCAAATTCATGCAGAGCCCAATTGAGGGGATATGTATGTATGCATGTTTCTTCACTGGTAGTGGTTTTTACATGGCGGTTCCCAAACCCAGCGCACAACCCATTGCTGGGACGGGGGTGGTTTCGCAACCAAATACACGTTTATATAGCGAGCCGCTTGCTCCAAGCTGACACCCACCTGCAGCCGCACCTACTGGTGAACAGACGCCGCAGACTTCAGTGAGCCCTTAAACCGAATAAGTCGGAATGGACCCACCGAAACTCCCTCTCTTTCTGCCGTGACCCAAGGCTCCACTCGGATTAGTTACCGCATCTCGCACATGGGCTGCTCACGTTGCCCAGAGTGCTCGAACGGGACGTAAGAGTCGGGATTGAGTATTGCCATGCAACTGTAACTGCATACCCAGCGCAACGACTATACCCCATTCCACTTCTTCAACATCTCGCTAATCTGCGTCCATGCCTCGACGAAAGAGAAAGATGAGGCATCCAAGAATCTCTTCTGTTAGCGCTTGGAGCTCACGTGCGAGCGCTGTCCCCGCCATGATTTCAAAATCGTACTTGGTGACTTCAATGCTAGGGTGGGCAAGGAAGGGATCTTTAGAAAATTCAGCATCCACGACGAAACATCCGACAACGGATTGAGGCTGATCGACTTCGTCGGGCCCGAAACATGGTAGTATGCAGTACTGGGTTCAGGTATAAAAAGATCCATCAAGCTACGTGGCTATCCCCGAATCGAAAAACGAGAAACCAAATCGATCATGTTGTGATAGACGGAAGGCACGCTTCCAAACCACCCATTTATCGACTTTAAAGCCGCTTTCGGCAGCACTAAAAGCAGTTGCCTATAAGCCGCTATGTCTGAATTTGGCATCCCCTCAATACTCATACAGGCTGAGTAAAATGACGTTGAGAAATACCACTAGCTCCGTCAGAATTGGGAAAGATCTCTCAGAGCCGTTCGCCACCAAACCGGGTTCCAGGGTGACTCCCTTTCATGTGACTTTTTAATCTGATGTTGGAGAAGATAATAAGAGCTGCAGGGCTGAACCGCTCAGGAACAATATACTAAAAGAGCATGCAATTTCTGGCTTATGCCAACGACATCGACATCGTCCGTGACCAAACCCGCGAAATCTGTTCTGCCTTTTCCACGTTAGATAAAGAAGCCAAGCGAATGGGTATGGTAGAACACGCGGACAAGGAAAAGTATCTCCTGTCATTAAACAAACAGTGAGCACATTCGCGCCATGGCACCCACGTCACTGTTGACGGTTACAATTTCGAGAAAGTAGAGAATTTCGTTTACTTGGGAACCAGCATGGAAATACAACAGAGAAACGCTCTAGCCAACAAGTGCTACTTTGGACTGAGGGGGCAATTCAGGAAGTAAAGTCCTCTCTCGACGTACGAAAACCACGCTCTATAAGTCACTCATCATGCCCGTGCTAGTATATGGCGCAGAAGCATGGACAGTGACAACATCCGATGAGGCGGCTCTTGGAGTGTTCGAGAGAAAGATTTTACAGAAGATTTCGGGTCTTTACGCGTTGGCGACGGCGAGTACCGCAGACGATGGAACGATGAGTTTTATTTACAACGACATGGACATAGTGCAGCGAATTAAAATACAGCGGCTCCGCTGGCTTGTCCATGTCGTTCGAATGGGCACCGGCGCTCCAGCTCTGAAAGTATTCAATTGGTGGTAGCAGAGGAAGCGGGAGGGCCCCCACTGCGATGGAAAGATCAAGTGGAGAAGGACTTGGCTGCGCTTGGCGTTTCCAATTGGCGTCAGTTGGCACAGAAGAGAAGTGACTGGCGTGCTTTGCTGAACTGAGCCAAAATCGCTTAGGCGTTTACAGCGGCAAATAAGAAGAAAAAAAAGAAGAAGAAGTATGTATGCATGTACATATGTATGTAAAATTGTTTCACAATTTTTACCTTCGACAAAAAACTTGTTTTCAAAAACAAAAAATTTAAAGCAATTATGTCATTGTAACCAGGAAAACATGGATTTAGGCTGTTTAGCCGAAAACATACACATAAAAATATGTATGTTTATAGCACACCTTTACGGGTCTTAACACATGCTAACTAACTAGTTATCATGCTGTTAATTGTTAAGCTAAAATAAGTATAAAAGCCAAGGGTACCAAAAACATTCTATTAATTTGCACACTACAAGTGAAATTATTAATAACCGGTTGGTAGTTAGTTGAAAACAAGCTGATTTTTTTTGAGACTAGTTGAAAAATAGTGAACTTATAGTGCATTTATAGTTAGTTGAGTTCCCTACAGGGTACTAGCACATTTATTTATGTAAATTTTCGTGTCTTTGGAATTTGATTTAGTGAATAAATTTGAGTTAGTTTTCGAGTACATGTCAACAGCACCTACTGCTTGACATCTCAATGGCAGGATTTCCTAATAGCTTTGTTGGTTTAAGTTCTGCGTGATTATGATAAAATATAACTTCGCATAGGTATATTTAAACATATACATGTACATACGCATGAAAGCAAGAACGTGCGCACAAATAATACAATTTCCATCTTAATGAATTTGTGTTGTATTCCATATGTGTGTAGGTATCAGAAGTGCTGTTAAGTGCACTTAGGTGTTCATTGATAACACTTCGTTCCATTTCTATGATGAAAACTTATTATTACGCATATACGGATGTGTTGCCATACCATCATAAGATGGGCCGGAAATTACCAACGAAACAAAAACATTAATTTCATTCAAAACCTTTGCATAGTATCCTAACCTAACTTACTTAATATGAGCTTATGTTATTATTGTATACTTCCAACTTTGTGGAGTAAGCTATCATTGAAACAGGATAACCAAAATATATTTTTTTCTGCGTCACTACATACGTGGTATTGCACTCGGCGGACGCGAGGTTTTGCGCACCCAGCAATGATATACGTATACATATGTCATATGTCATTTGAAAGTGTTTTCCGAAGATGGCTTTGACCGCATAAGCTGTGAATGCTATAACTTTTTGCGGTGTAATTCATAAAATGTCTGAGTCCTTTCTGGCCAAATCAAAACTCTTAAAAATTAAGTCACAGTGTTTGGCCGAGCTTCACCTCCAATTTGTTGTGTGATATAATAGATATAGGGGGACCTTTCATTTTACGCCTCCTTCGAACAGCAAATGGCCTTTTCAAGGCAAAATTACATTCGGAGGTTTTCCGTTGCCTTCCGAAGGGCGACCGTTGTTAAAATTCTTCGTTCTCTATTACCCATATTACTATATTAGTAGTTCTAGCTGTTCAGATAAAAAAGTTCTAGCTGTTCAGATAAGAAAATTCTAGCTTCAAAAAATAAAACCTTGCTGCACATCTGCAGGCCAAGCCCTTTAATTTGAAAACTCAGCTTTTAAAATCGAACAAACATTACAGGTCGAGTGTGTCGCTTTTTCGGTGCAACGATGTTTGCATTTACATACTCCTAACCGATAGCAAAATAAGATTTACTTCTCAACTTTTTCTAATTATAAGTGTTGCCCGGACCTAGGTTCGGTTCTACGGAGCAGTAGTACGCACCTTTAACAATTCGGTTGTCATCATAAATCACAATTGCCATAACGAAATACGACAAAATAAATTCAAATCTATCGGAAGGTTTGCCTCATCCGCACTCATTTCTAACATTTTTATTCATTTATGTTTACATAAATACACTGTCGCATGGACGTACTTTCAATATATAAATGAATTAAAATTCAACAACCGTCGACGAACTTAAAGTGTTTGTATGTACATACATACGTTTAATCCTGCAAAGCTTTTAACGGGAGTATTTTATGTCAGCATTTTACCAGCTTGTAAGTAAAATGTCAATAGATATCAAATTACTAATTGAAATTTATTGTCACAAGACCAACAACAGCACTTGACGTTCATGGGCAGACAGAATGCGTAAACCAAAGTTTCTTTTCTAAGTTCCAGCAGTATCAAAAGAATTCAATTGTTTAGATAAGTTTCTTTACAATAAGTATATGCGTAGCACCGAGTGGAATATAAAGTCCAACCCCAAGACCTTTTGGCATTACGTTAAGTTGAAAAAGCCATCCTCCTGGGTTCCATCGGCAGTAGGGTTGGGCTAACTTGTTTGCTGATTTTTTCAGAGCAAACTTCGTACAAGATGAGGTTGATTGTGACGTTTCAGATAGTTTTCCTGCACCTAATCAAGTATCGTCGATCAATTTTGGCCGTTTGAGCCTCTTTTCGGATGATATCATTGAGGGTATTCTAAGATTAAAACCCTCTACTCAAACGGATGCTGATGGACTCTCAGATGTTTTTATAAAACAAAAAAGAATTGTCCAGCAATTGTCACTCCGTTGAAAACGCTTTTCAATAAATCTTTGTCTTCAGCTAATTTTATTAATGACTGAAAGCTGACATCAATTTGTCCGCTTTTTAAAAGCAGTAATAAAAATGAGGTCTGCAATTATAGGACTAAATGCTTTCAAATTACTTTTGCGAAAAGTCACAATATTTCAAAAACGTCTTGCAAAATCTTCAGAAATATGTAGTCCACCGACATCGAAGTCTGTTTTGCCTTTTCCAAGTTGGATAAGGAAGCAATGCGAATGGGTCTGGTGGTAAACGAGGACACGACGAAGTATCTCCTGTCATAAAACAAACAGTCAGCACATTCGCGCCTTGGCACCCACGTCACTGTTGGCAGTTACAATTTCGAGAAAGTAGAGAATTTCGTTTACTTGGGAACCAGCATTTATACCGATCATAATGTCAGCATGGAAATCCAACGCAGAATCACTCTTTCCAACAAGTGCTACTTTGGGCTGAGTCGGCAATTGAGAAGTAAAATCCTCTGTCGACGTACAAAGATCACACTCTATAAGTCACTCATCATGCCCGTGCTGGTATATGGCGCAGAAGCATGGACAATGACAACATCCGATGAGGCGGCTCTCGGAGTGTCTGAGAGAGATTTTGCGAAAGAGTTTCGGGCCTTTACGCGTTGGCGCAAGTGAAACACTAAAATCTTTATCTGCTCCAGAAAGATGAAATGAAATAGACTAATTGAATTATTTCTGCATTGAGTCAAGATACACTTCCCTAGTGATCTGAAATATTTGGGAGTAATCCTTGATGACAAACTCTCTGTGGTTATTGTCAGATTTTTGAATTTTTAATCGTTTGCTATGTTGTGCCAAGTTTGGTATAAATTGGTGCAGACCGTGACGGTGAATAAATTAGTGAGAGGATACCCTCAGTATGTTTGCATGTATTTATATACAAAAAGTATTTATTGGAACAAAAATGATGGGTAGGCACTGTGGCCAATGGTAATCAACACTTAATACCTCTGAATTCCACAAAAAACTCCGGAAGCATTGTCTGGAGGAAGCACCAGACTAGGCCGAGCTTACTTGGAATTGCATTTCCCTTAACCAATCAATATTATCTTTTCCATGCTGTTTTCGCCCTAATTTTTTTTTAGAATTACTAAGCTAAAGCCGACCTCAATAAGGGTTTTAATTAAAACAATACATACACACCTTTTCACTTTTTCCACAGCCAGAGTCCTAATTTTGGCTTCAAATATCCACTTAAAAATAATTGATGCTGAGTTGGATTCCAAGGCTTTTTGATATCAGTAAAATTTTTAGTGTTAACTTTTTGCTAGCATAGATTCTTCTTCTTCAAATTTGGCACTGTAACCCTTAATCGATTTTGGCTGAGTTCAGTTCGTTTCTCTTCTGGCCAACTGACGCCAATTGGGAATGCCAAGAGAAGCCAATTCCATCTCCACCTGGTACTCGCTAACGCTTTAGGCCCGCAAACCTTCTGTAATATCTTTCTCTCGAATATTTCCAGTTCGCCCTGGTCTCTTGAATTCTTGAATTCTTCCTGTCGGCCAGCATTTCCAGCTCTTCGCACGCACGTACTTCGGGCTATCCCTTCTTATTGCGGTATATTCTATTTTTTTACTAAAACTTGCAGTATTAGTTATTAAACACATTAATTCAATTTGGTTTTCGATATTTGCATATTCCCCACTTTTTTATGATTTGTAATTAATGGTTAAGATTTTTCAAACGAATTCTTAAATGTTGATGCTTTCACTTTCAATTAAATTGTTTCCTATTTTTATTCTTGGTCTTATCTTAAAAATTGTTTTACTTAGCGCATAGCTATTGGCAGAGAACTTGACTTTGATATGGCCATTAACTTAAATAGTGGCATCAACAACAAAACGCATAATGAGTATAATCACAGCAACACAATAACAATGCGCACAATAACCACCAAAAGGGGACACAAAAGTGAGAGACAGAGTGTAAGAGAAAAAAGCGCGTTAATTAATGCGGATTAATTTTTTTTTTCATTCTAATTTTCATTTAAAGCTATTTTTGTGCTACCGTTAATATTCAAAATATTTTCTTAAGCGCAGAAAATTTCATTAGCATATTCAAATTTATCGCGGACGCCATAACCGACGGGCGTAAACGGGAGTGAAGACACTTTACAGCAGATGCTGGGTTTATTTGGAATGTCTTCTCATATTTAAATTTAATGAGTTTATAGCGCGACGGGGCCAAATACGTGAGGCGGATGACAGCCGCTAGCGGACAGCGGTCAACTTTACAATCTGCAGTGGAACAAAGCACACACGAATGCACCCAACACAATGACTGAGCGTGTCTTGTCGGCAATTACACTTTCATTACTTTCACAGAAACAATGTTCGCGAGTAATAATGAAAAGATTCTATGCATCTATGAAGTCTATGAAGTAGTTGTTGTCGAACTTTAGTGCTTTATGAATAACAATGACCACCCAGAAGGAGTAAAATTTTAGTCACGCTGAAAATTCAATATTTTCACAATTTTTTATAAATTTTATGCGCTTATCTTAATGCGAAAAATGCACTAACTACACTGCTATATCCAAAGGTTGGCTTTGGAATTCCATTATACGTCTGTTAGTTGGATCCGATGGTAGGGCGCGCGCGACCGTGTCCGACACTGTGTCCGGCTAGCGACACAATAATGTTTGCGAACGCACTCAAAGTGATGCAGCGCGCCAGCACAGCCGCCAGAAAGACGGCGCAGCCATCGCAACAGAGCAGCGGAGCAAAACAGCAAATCTTTTGGGCATCATTCGCTCATTCATGTCTAGCGCGATGCGGATGTAATCGTTTACATAGAGCTTCACAGAAAGGGCGAATGACAGAAGCAGGTAATGTGCCGCGTTTGTCTAAATCGGCATTTAAATTGCTTAACTTTGCTTTCAACTTTTTTTAATGCGAAAGTGGAAAAGTGTAAATGATCTTTCGACAAACCGCTTTCAATGAAATTGGTCGGCAGTCAGCTTTCGTTCAGCTTTTGATTCAACTAATCGTCCGTGAAAGTTGGATAATGTAAGTGCCTTTTAAGTTTTTATAAGTGTAGCTATCACACAGTCGACGTCAGGAAAAATACAACAATAACAGCAACGAATTCAAAAATAGTTATCTACACAGAAATAATACTCATACGCTATGTAGCACCAAGTTCCAACGCAAATATTTACCACACGGGTCTCTCGTGTATTATTGCTGTTGCCTTACTGTTTTTGTTGAGCGTTTACTATTACTTTCACGTGGTACACATGTGATAAAATTCATTCATTCATTTTGCGATGGATAAGAAAGCTTCGCTCACATTGCTCATACGACATACTGTACTTTGAGCGCGCATATATGTACGTATGTGTTCATAAATGGCTGCTTCTTAAGGTAGCTTTTATAGAACAAAGTGAGCAGCTAGTACATAAAGGGGATTTTTCGCTCTGTAACCGAGCAAAAATAAAGAGAAATGGAGAGAGAGAGTCGTACCAAGTGATGTTTGAAAACGACCTGTTGCTAACTTTCTCCTCAATATAAAGTTACGGATGATGATACAAGGACAACAATTTAGGTACATTTGGAAAATGGTCTTATAACTTTTCAAGAAACCCTTTGTCATTTACTCTCCTTTGCTAAGTTCCCTTATTTAATGGAACCGAGTGAGACCGAAAATAAACGCCTTTTCAACGGTAGCATTACACTCATCTCTTATTGTAGATTGTGATGGCCTTGTGACTTTTAGAAATCTGTCTTTTATCATTTTGAGCAAATAATACTGATTGCTTCTGCTTTTTACTTTTTTTTAGATAAAAATAAAAGTTAAAATTTGCCTTTTATTTTTTTGAGCAGAAAGAATCGATTGTTAACAGGTGGCAACCCTTTAAAACCCTTTAAAAGATAAGGCGTTCTTCTATAGGCCAAGCCCTTTTATATACCACCTCATTTTTCAAATCGCGCGAATGGTGTAAATCGTATGACTTTGTTAGCAAGAGGCAACCCTATTCAAACAAATAAAACCTTTTCGCACTTCCACAGACCCGGCCCTTTTCATTTGAAACCTCTTTTTTTTAATACAATGAACGGTGCAGGTTTTATGATTTTAAAAATGGTGGCATCCCTATTCAAAAAAGTCATACCTTGTTGTTCAGATCTGATGCAGTCAACAAAAAATGTCTTCATGTATTGTATGTATAGTATACAGATATAGAATTGGTCTAACCTTGGTTTTTCGGTATTAGGGGGCTATTAGAATTAGAAGATATGAGCTTTAAAACTATCACATTGGAATATACACAAATATGGAATACTTTATTTGTAACTCTGGTTTTGGAATTTTTGATTAAAATGTATATTTCCGATATGTCCAATCATGGGACGAGCTTAAAGTAGACACAGTGCAAAAAAAATTATGTATTTGTAAAAAAAAAATATATTTTGTCGCAAATAATTTAAACTAACTTTTCTACTTGTGCGGATATATACATAATAAGCCAATCTGATTGGTGGTTAAGCATTGCTTTAAACTTTTTATATAACTAGTGAAATTTATAAGACAGCTTCACTTGAAGTTTAACATAATTTTGTGGGTATACAATTTTTCGAGTGCTTACTTTAAAAGGTGATATTTAAAAGACCTATAAAGCGAGCTAAATTATACTTAGCTAAAGTAAGCATTAAATACTATGACACGCGTATTTCATCACATAGTTCCAGCTGCGAGGAACCGCGAGTTCAGCTCTGATATGTACGTGGAGCCAAAAAAGTTTTGTAGAAAGTGGGCGTCAAACTAAGAAACCCTTCGTTATCTTCCAAATTGGAAAATTTTGGCGCTAACGAACAGTGTACACCAAATTTCATACAAATCAAGTAAAGAGGTATAAGTTCGGGCGAAACCGAACTTTATATACCCGGCGGAGGTATCAACTATCGTCGTTTCGACTTTCTCTAAACTATATTTGCATGATAATCAGGACTGTTTTTCCCCGATTTCAAACTTTTTCGATAATATGTTGAATTAGAGTTAATGAAATAATTGAACCAAGTTTGGTAGAAATCTATAAAGTGGTTATCGAGATACACCTTGTAGTCAAAAAGTGGGCGGTGCCACGCCCAATTTCTAAAAGTCTATAGCAGTCTTATTTATTGTTAGGAGGTTGTTGCAACTATTAAGTTGGAGTAAATTAACGTCCTCAGTTATTGAAATATCGAAGTTTTCGGATGTCTGAAAGTTACCATTATACGGGAAGTGGGTGTAATTTTAGTCCGATTTGAATAATTTTTAACGAATTTCTGTCTTGTACTAAGGTCATTAAGTGCACCGAGTTTGGTAGAAATTGATGAATCTATTACTGAGATACACATTTGTGGTCATAAGGGGCAGCGCCACGCCCAAGACTCTAATATGACTCCTAATTTAGACTCATATTGGCAGGCCCTTCTAAGATAGGGAAATATGACCTTTTCTTACACTTTTTTGACCTCATAATTACAACTCAAAATTCTGAGACTTTTCTGACTCTAAAATAGCAGCTGTTACTGTCAATAGGTTTGTTCGTCGAAAATCCAGCAAGGATTATCCAACACTCAAAATATCAGAGAGTAAGAAAAAATTCTCTCAAATTCTCTCTCATGTTGAGAAACTTGCAAATTTCTGCACGAACGCAAATTTGCAGGAATTTGCAAGTTTCGCTGCCAGCTGGCGTCCACGGTTGCATTTCAAACATAAAAAATTTTTATTGAATTTTTAAAATTCTTTCGGATGGCCAAAATCAGGATATACATGTATATTTCTTGTTGTTCTGACTTTCTTTAACATACATTTCAATTTCTTCATCGTACTAGCTGTCGGGTTTCTTAAATCGACTCTGGTTGCAATTGCATTCCGATTGCGAATACCATTTTTTTCAGCCGAATTAAGTTCAAATCATTGGAATTAACTAAATAAATTATATCAACAATTATTTACTTCCTTTTTTCATAAAAAAATCGCTCGTGTTTATAAATTTTTAAATTTAACGAACTAATTTATTCAAATTATTGTAGACAAAAATGCAACCATGCGCCACAGCCACATGTTTTTCGTGTTTGCAAATTCTTGCTGGCAAAATTTTTTCCAGCAAGAATTTGCAACTTCTCTCCAAGAGAACTGTCACTTTGCTCTCACAATTTTTGAGTGTTGGATAATTTTTTGGTCTCACGAACGCGATTTGGGCAAAAATCGTGATAATTCGTACAAATTCGTACAAATTGTTTGCTCGACGAACAAACCTAATATAGGACTATTACATATGGGTGCATGTCATCTTTTTACAAAATCAAATTCAATCTATGTGAACATTTGTCAAATGGAAGATCTCTAGTGTGTTCAGCAAAAATTTTAATTTTTTCCCCCAAATTTAACAGCCGGTTTCACCAACAATTTGAATGGAAAAGCATTTTTTTTCTGTAAATTTCCTTATAAAATTCAAAGAATTTAAATCAGTTTTCACTTAAATTGCTTTCGTGAAATTGGCAGTAAATCTTTAAGAACAAATGCTTAAGCTAAATAAAATATATCTACGAGATATTGATATGAAACAAAAAATGTATAATAATAAAATAATGTTTACAACTTCAGTTCTAGAAAAGTCCAATTTGCATAAAATTTAACTGATTAATGAGCTAATAAGACAATCAGTCAACTCCACGAAAAACAATTTGCAATCAATTAACATTCCCAAATTTTGCTCACCAAAAGTTAATTGACACTGCGTGCCAAAATTTTAAATATTACTCAATCCAGCTGTGGTACCGAAAAGACAGTAAGCCTTTGGGAATACCCCTGATAGAGTCACAAATCTTTCACCGAAAAATAGATTAAGAAGAATCACTCAGAAATCAGACAGACTAAAGATAAAAACCCATAAATTTGATCAAAATAAATTAGTTAAAATTTTCAATATGTTAGCCACCGGTTTAACTAATGCAAATATAAATTTATGCATTCCTACATACGATATCAAATAATGTTTATTACGCACGCTGGCTGTTTTTGTCAATTAAGATTTTCATATAATTGCGCTTAGCCAAATAATTCAATTCAGTTAATACCTTCAAACGGTGCACTGCACAAAGCCACTTCTGCGACACATCTTCGGCGGCAACAACACCATATTGTTGTTGTTGTTGTTGATATGGTTGTCTTCGATGTGCCTTTTAATACTAACGCGCCATTAGGTATTAATTAATTAACGCAATTCAATTTCTGCAGCGAATACCACTGTAATAGTCGTAGTCACAGGAACAGCAGGACTGAAAAATTGAGGACATCGCTCTAAAAAGCCGCACATACATATACACGCGTTATTTCACAAACACAAATTGATTCAAATAACTGGCAGCTGTATTTGGTAGAATTTCACTTACCATTTTCTAAATTTGGTTAATCATTGGGTGGTTCCCAGAGAGGTTTAATTGTATTGTAACAGCAGCCACTAGTAAGGAATACATATGTATAGTACAAAGGGAACGCTTTATATTTGACCGGCTGGTAACAGGCCTGACGTTTGATAGGAAACTAAATAATGACGAACTACTTATGTAGATGTAGTAAGCAGTTTTTCATAAATAGAAATTGGTTTTTTTAGTTGTTATAACAAATTAGCATAGTACTTGGACTGTTGGGGGAATGGCAATTCTTCTTCTTTGTTGGCGATGTACAGCACGCCAGTCGTTTCTCTTCTGTGCCAACTGGCGCCAATTGAAAAAGAAAGGGGAAGCCGAGTCCTTATCCAACTGACCGTTCCAATGCAGAGGAGGTCTTCCTCTGTTACCATCAACGAGTTCCGAGTTGAATACTTTTAAAAAATACTTTTGTAAAATATTGTAGCTGAAATCTACTGCATATTTTATCCTATCTTACAACGCATTTTTTCTTGCGGGCTATCGTATGTGCCGTACAAAAGAATTTTGGACGTAGTAAAAATAAAATTAAAAAAAATATAGAAATTCAAAAAATTGTGGTAGGCAGAAAAACGCTCTGCTATAAAACTTCATTTCTGTGACATGCGATAATTTTGGGCAAAGGAGTCGACAGTGGATTTTTTCAGGACATTGGAAAGGATACTTTTTTAAGGCAATATCCTCTCCCATTAAACTTTGAAACGGTGTTTAATTTGAATTTTTTCTTTACGACCCAGCCTAATGTGCAGTATTCTGACGAGCGCCACGTAAATCTATTTACACTAACATTCAGGAACATTGAAATAAGAGTGGAGAACATTTGATTTGCTGCTGAACGGTAGCATCAGGTAGGTTGATTTCGAATGGAAAAATATGTACATTGCTGCAACTGAGTAAGCAGTTGTGCATGCAAGTTAGAGTAGTGATTCCCGAAAAGCCATGTCAAAAACTTGTTAAAGAAGGAAACGAGGTACATTGAGTATGAAAATGAAATGTAGACAGTGACAGCAAAGTGGTAATAAAACTTGTGTTCGCTTTCCCTCAGCACAGAATTTACGAGTAAATGTGACACAAATTGCTCATTGTGAACGGACTTATTTTTTTTTTAACTTTATGTAATTTTGTTAATGTACCTAGACAAGTAGTTGAAATTCTTCAAGGGCAGAACTGAAACACATTTTCAATTTTTTTGTCGACGAGATTTAATATTTTTGTGGCTGCTGCTTCGTCAGCAAAAATCAAGAAAAATATTCATCGATATTGCGCCAATGCAATCGAATTTATTATACGAAATGGAGAATCCACTCCTGGGTTCCACGTTCACTCATGGCATTCTCACCGTACACTTCAAAAATGTTTTGGCATATTTTTGCAGAATTTTCACCTTTTTCATAGTAAAAAAGCATTAAATAACGTATTTCTCAGATATTTCACTAACTTCTTCCACGAGCAACGATTTACAGGTTTGCCTTCACTAAAAATGTAGCACGAAATGTCACTTTTCAAACGCACGTCAGTTTGACGCAACTGAAGTAGCCTTGCCAGTCGTATGGGCATCAACGCCACACTTTTTATATGACCCAATAAGTATCTCTTTTCTTTTAGCTTGTTTTTCGCACTGTCATCCATTTGTTGAACCGCAACTTGGCTTCATTTCTTATGTTCATATATATGTATGTACATTAGGACAGAGTACTTTAATTTTTAAAAAAGTGTGTGGCATATTCGAATTCTACGTTCGCTTCTGAGCAAAAATGCTGAACAAACTTATACCACGTTTGAACCTCCTAATTTTTAAAAGAAAAATCAGTGTATTATAATTGTTTCTGAACGAACTTAATTTTACATTTACAAAATTTTGTGTTTTCTTCATACTTCACAAAACCGAGAAAATAGAAAATTATGTTTGTCTAACATTACAACAAATTTTTTTTAGTTTCTAACGAAGGATTATTATTATTATGCAATTGCAACGCTTAATCATGGCAATTAAAATTGCTTTGTGCCTCTTGTCATTGATAAAGTTCGTTATGCTTATTTATTTCTTACAAAATTTTTTGGTACAATCAAAAAAAAATGTCGACCAAAAAAAACTATAATACACTGCTTTCTCTTTTGAAAATTGGGAGGGTCAAACGTAATTTTTGGTATATGTATAGTTTATTCACAATTCTTGCTTAGAAATAATCGTAGAATTTGAATTTGCTATAAACTTTCTTTGAAAATTTCGCTACAAACAAATTACTTCGCCCTAATGTACATACATATGTAGCCACCATAAGGTTTATAAGCCACTGGTCAGAATGAATATAATCAAAAATAAATTTTTACATTTGCTTACCATTGCTTGAATATGGATTTTTTTGAGTCAAGTAAAATTTGTATTTATAATCGTGTGTTTTTTGCGATGTCGCCTGCGCAAAGATATATATATCACTTTTCCTGTTAACATCGTTTTTATGGCTACTTTCGTTGTGTTATTTCTAGCTTAGTTAGATTTTTTTCGTTTCTAATAATTTTTTTTTTATGTTATACATTTTTACGCTTCGCATTATTTTCATCAACATTTCATCGTTTCACAAAGTTATATCGTTCAGACTATTGGCACATAAATCTATTGCCACCGTCGCTTTGTAGGCTCATTTGTTAGCATCGGTATTATTTCTCCACTTTTTTGGTAATTGAATGAATGATGTGCTTTACGCTATGCCCAAAAGTCAATGAAACTCTGTGCCTTGGGAGCAATGGTCTCAAATTAAGATGCGTTTTGTCATAGAATGGTGTAGAGCACTCTGGCGATAGTGTTTGTGCGTAGAGGGCAAAGAGAAGGTTGCATTTTTCGGTAGAAACAAAATTGGCATTAGATTCGTAATTTGGAATGTACATCGATGTTTTCGATAAAACAAGTCCTTTCGGATAAACGGCCATTCTGAGCTCTCTATCCCCAAGACCATTCCAGGCGTCTGTTTAGGGCAAGTATGTAAGTCTAATTCATGCCCGAACATTGGAATTCCAGTATTCCCTGTCCAATCCTGCTTGTTACGCCAATTACCGCGGAATTCCTAGTATGGCATATAGGGTCCTATGGACCATATTGTGTGAAAGACTGAAGCCCTTCATGAACCAACGGATGGGACCTTATCAATATGTCTTCAGACATGGTAATTCCACCATCGACCAGATTTTCACAGCTCATCAGAGAATACGCAAGATTAACGCATTCTCACTACCAGTACATTACCATTATTTTTACGACCGAAGACAAATAGGAACACGAATGCGAATACTATACTAATACTAATATTAAGAGTATTACAAATTTCTTCAGTGTGAATGGATCTAAAAATTAATCGGCTTTTGAATTTCAGATGGCGCTGGTCAAATAATAAATCACTTATGATATTTGTCAAGGCAAATATTTATTAGCTGACGGTTTATGTGTTCTGCTTCTCTATTCCTGGTTATTAGTACTTTATATTTGTATTAATTTATTAAATTCAATTCGTTAAAATTAAATATAAGTACATATGTATATCATGTATATATGTATGTGTAAGTTAATTTTACCCACGATTCTCATTTGCTCAGGTGTTATGCCAAAACTTAACTTTGATATGCATTCAGCTTTGCCAAAAGCCATTCCATTAACATTTTGTGGTTTCTAAGTAAACACGGCAGCCAAATCATCAGGGTTTTTCCGCTATTAAAGGTTATATCATTCCTTGCACCTCGCGTAAACTCTCTGCAACTCTTTCCCGCGTATAAGCAACAAAGTCTAGGTCAATCTTAATTATAGCCACCCGAAAGTATTTTAATGTTCTGCAGATTATGCGCCACGCTGGCAGTTTCCAATTCCCAGCACGAGGACTTGTAATTGCATTTTATTTTCCTTGTCAGCCATTGGTTATTGGCCCTGTTAATTATTTATGGTTATATGGGTTGCTGTTGGTCATTGAATTGAAATACGATTGACCTTACGCAAATTGTCTGCTACTACATAACTACTAGCTCACTACTGTGTTACTTACTTATGTATGAATGTATGTATGTCAAACAAGCGCCAATGTCAACCGACATCCACCATGAACTCTAACATCACCTCATCGGACACTCGACTCCCCTTTCGGTAATGGCTAATTTATGACTCCTTCAGTTATTTATAGCTGATAAGCTTAATATTTGGTCACATTCATTTCAATGAAATAATTCTTCCGAAGAGGGTGTTATTGGCAAATATACCAATGCAAAAATGTACGAGCGCATAAATGGAAATTAAGTGCTCCGATAAATGTTCACTAACTGGTGGTAAATAAGTGAAATTTTACGAAAAAATATTCATAGCCAAATTAGCTTCTGTTCTGTTGTCAAGGGACATTTGTATGAATTGGCTGGTACTAGCATTTTGTTGACGGTGGTGTCTGTGTTTGAAAACGTAGGACAATTCTCCCTTTTATATAAAGAATGGACACGAAAAATTTTGGTCAGCCGAAAATCATAATAACAACTTATTACACAACCTACGAAAAGAGTTTTCTGCTTTATCATCTTCTTTATTAAGCTTACTATATTAAACAAAACAACTTATTTCAATTATCTTCATTATAAACAAAATGACGCAATTTACATTACGCAATTATAATTTTTGATGTATTATTTCGTTTTTATCTATTTTCTTTCAATAATTTTCAACGGGTCGCAATTCTGAACAGTTTGGTAGGTTGTGGTCCTTTTGAACAATATATACCCCGTGACAGACATACCAGTTCATGCCAAAGGGGCTGTAATGGCACAATGCTAAATCGGGACAGAACAGAACTGAGCCTTTATGTTGCTTTATGAATGACAGAAAACAATATTGCAAACACTCCTTCATCCAAATTTCTTGATTTATGGAGCCCGTGGTCATGATTTTTTGCTCTCGTGCCACACTGGCAGATGGCTTGCCACATCAAGTATTTATTAGGGCAAAAAAATAACAAAAAACAAGAAACTTGTCCAGTATTTTTAGCTTGAATGCATCTTGGACTCCATTTGTCTTCGTTGCATTATAAAACTCAGCGCCCCGAATCTGCCTATGTTTCCTCGTTCACACATACTTTTTCATGCTTTTTGCACAAAATTTTCTCCGAAAGTTTACACTTCGCCGCACACATTTTGAAGAGTACGTAGAAGTTACGAAAAGTAGATACGCGAAATTAACAACGACATCATGCCATATGAATGTGTATACCTACTTTTTATTTACAGTTAGTTTTACGCAAGTGCTGAGTAAACACAATTAACTAGTTTTTTTCGTGTACATTCTTTACTCCAAATATTGCAAATATTTCATATTGCATTTTAATCGGGCTCTGACCTAAGTTTCAAGTCCCTAGCTCATCGGGAGGTCGGTTAAAATTTGATTACACAAAGGAGAAATATAATAAAAGTTTGTAAAAAAAATCAACTCAATTGGATGCGGTATTTTAAAGCGAAACGGAAGTACAAATGTATTTATCAGCTACAAATTAATTTAGGCAAGGAATAAAAGGTATATAAAAGGTATTAAAAATTTAATTTAAATTTTAGTAATTAGTGCGTTCTTTTTTTCAGCGTTATTTCGCAATTTATTCAAAAAGCAAAAAGAGTTTTGAATGATTCGGTCACGTCCCACAGTGGTCGCTAGCATAGGCCAAAAATAAAAAAAAATCGAAAGTTGGGCTTGAAATGTATCAACAGTATCTCATAATTGATCTAGCTATTAAAATGTATTCTTATGCTGATTTCGTTTCTTTCAAAAAAAGTTTACCTTTTGTTTGACCCTTTCTCTTTTCGTGTTCGATTCTAAACTAAAGGCGAAGGGTGATAAATTATGTGTTCGTTTCTTAAAATGTGTCACTCTTGTAAGGCAAAAAAGGCACATTCTCTGCCCTGTAAAGCTTTGTCAGAGGAGATGGTTGCCCTGAAAATCAGATCATTGCTTAAAACGATAATATTATAAAATGCGTGAGCTAGACAAGGACAAGAGGCTAAAACATACCTTTTTACAGGGTTGAATGTAACACCAAACAAAATTTTCAACGGGGTAACGGCGCGAATTTCGGAACTGGCGCGAATTTTTTGGCGCTGACAAACTAACTCTAGCGCCTCTAACGGAATCAGCACAGTGTGTTTGTGTTATTGCGCCTCTTCAGGCTAAAGCTGCTTAACGCAGTGATTTTTTCAGAGTTCCTTTGCCGAGTCATACGACTGCAAACAAGGCGAATTTATAGAAGGTGGTGTTGGCAGAACAAAAACAAAAATTACAATAAAAAATTGTACGCACATTGACAGTCAGAACAAAACGAAATTACAACAAACATATAATTTTGACACACAGTACAAATTCGCCTTGATTGTAATTTTGGCGGACATTTACTCTCAAATTGGCACATTGATCATTTGGCTTATTGCTGTACATTTTACAAGTGACATTTTTTTTT
>NW_023458561.1:22089148-22092677 GCF_013731165.1 Rhagoletis pomonella
AATTCCATTTAACAATGATTGATGGGAAAGTTTTTAACACTTTAGCGGGCTCATCATCGCAGGCCTGTGGAATTTGTGGAGCAACACCAAAATTCATGAATAATCTAAATAATGTTCAATTGAGACAACCACAGGAGCACTTGTATGAGTACGGATTGTCAACACTCCATGCTTGGATACGGTGCTTTGAGTGTATAATTCATATCGCCTATAGAATACCCATACAAAATTGGCAAATTCGTGGAGAACATAAAGAAATCGCTCAGCAAACCAAAAGAAAGATTCAACTTGAGCTAAAAGAAAAAATGGGTATATTGGTGGACATTCCCACGAAAGGATCAGGCAATACAAACACTGGGAATACTGCAAGAATATTTTTCCAGCATCCAATTTTAGCCTCTACAGTAATTGGCGTAAAAGTAGAACTTATAAAAAGGTTTGGTATAATTTTGCGTACTATGGCATGTGGGTATGCAGTTAACATAGAGGCTTTTCGCATATATGCTTGGAATACAGCAGAATTATTTGTTTCCGAATATCCTTGGTTTTATATGCCTCCATCTGTACATAAAATATTAATACACGGAGCAGATATTATTGAAAAAGTTTCGCTACCAATAGGAATGATGTCAGAAGAGGCACTTGAGGCAAGAAATAAAGATTTTCGCAGTTATAGACGGAACCATACGCGAAAAAACTCAAGGTTGAATACAATGGAAGACTTAATACACACTCTTTTAGTTTCTTCAGATCCTATTATTACATCTAAGTCTAAAAGCACCTCCAAGTACTCCAAAAATCACATTGAAATAGATGATGAGGTCAAAAACCTTCTTTTACATATAAATGATCTACCTGACGGCAGTAATTCTGAGAGCTCCGACTCTGAATAGTTTTCTTTTTTCTAATAATACATAAAACCATATAAATAAATAATTAACACATATTTTTAGAATAAAGTAATGAATTTTTTCATTGTATTTAAGAAGCTATTAAGAAAGCGCCGCTAGATTGACCATTTCTCCCACTGTGCGCCAGTGCAATATTGCGCTGCCAAAAATTTTTTGACACTTTTAATGCTTTTGTTTCGCTCACTTAACCTTGATGCCTACCTTTAAGCACGTAATTTACTTAATACCCTCCTTGTGTACTTAATCAAACCTCCATTTTGATTGCACTCATAGTGTGTATCCGCCATTTTTCTTGCTGATTTCGTCTCTATTACTTTCCGGAGAAACTTAGCGAAAGCACATATAGGTACATATGTACATACATATGTACATACCTAGCACTTTGAGTGCGTCCAACT
Organism: Rhagoletis pomonella; assembly: GCF_013731165.1. Lineage (NCBI taxonomy): Eukaryota > Metazoa > Arthropoda > Insecta > Diptera > Tephritidae > Rhagoletis > Rhagoletis pomonella. Next base: position 22,090,458 of record NW_023458561.1, read on the forward strand.
CAAAGTATAAACAGAATTAAATCGCTCAGGAAGAAGCAAAATGGCAAAATTTGGGGATACATCTTTACGCTTTTGTATTTTTTATTTGTCATTCAGCTACGTGGTTCGGTGCGTTGATGTCTGTGCAGTTGGCATACGGTATGACGCAAAAATACAAAAAAGGCTGTTCTGAGTAGCTTTTCAATAGTTCTACAGTTCAAGGAAAGGAAAAAAAGTTCTGGATGTTTTCACGCAGCATACGACATGTGGCAAAAAGGTCAATAATTCTACAGTTCCTGAAAAGGAAAAAAAGGTACTGCAAAATTACGCCCGAAAAACACTTTTTTCGAAAAAGTCGAAAAAGTTAAATTTATGAAACAAATAAAAATTAAATCTGTTGTGTAGCAAAAATTTAACATTTCCAACTTTTTCGAAATAAGTATTTTTTCGTCGTAATTTTGCAGAACTTTTTTTTTCTTTTTCAGGAACTCTAGAACAATTGAAAAGCTGCTCAGAAGAATTTTTTATTTGCCTTCTTGTCACATGTCGTATGCTGCGTGAATCTAGCATACACAATTTTCAAAGCAATTTTTTTTTGTAAAAATATTCAGAACCTTTTTTTCTCCTTTTCAAGAACTCTAGAACTATTGGAAGGCTACTCAGAACAACTTTTTTTTTCGTTTTGCGTCATACCGTATGCCAACTTCCCACAATGCCTACGCAGCCGCAGGCAATATTTAAGAACGGACTTTCCTTTTAAGGTTTAAAACAAAACATAATGTAAGAGATGTTACGAGGCGTCACAGACCACAAAAACTGTTTTTTTCTTTCGAAAATCTTCTTAATGGTCACTTTTATGAAAAATGGTGGTTACCAACAAAAACAACAACAACAGTGCCAACAAAAAATACGAGGTTTCTTTTTTCGTTCTACGAGGACATTTACTTCAAAATTTTTAAGTCCTCAATATGCATTGGGGCTATGCATTTATGGATATTTTTAATTTCTAAACAGCTTGATTAAACCAACTCTTAAATTTATAATTTCATTCATGCCCACGTTATATTGTACCAGTATTAATGCTGGCATTTGTTGACCTCGACTTTTAATGTGATCATTGACTGCAGCAACCAACAGACTGCGACCGAACAACCCAGCAGCCACTTCATAATGCGTGCTGACGAAAAAAAGAATGTGATAGACAGCAACATTAGCAAGAGAAAAGCCATAGTTGTTAAACAAAGCAGAGAGTGCCATCAAAGAATTACAATTAAGTCTTTTGCTAGTCCCCCGCACTTAGCAGAAATGAGTGGATGTGGATTTACAGCTATTGTTTAGTTGTTCTCTTGTGATGAATTAACAGGAGTGTCTTTCACAGCTTGGTCTTTCATTTCTGATGAATGATGCTGCTTTGAAAGCAGTTATTGTATTAACTGAATAAACGAAATTTAAAATTTATTAAATGTTGAGTTCTTGTTGCAACAAAAGCGTGTTTTTAGTTTTTTAAACTATAATTTTATTTTCTACTTTTTACTATTTTGACTTCCTGCAATCAATATTAGTCTGTCCGTATGTCTAACTCTAGTAAGAGTGACAAAGGCTTGACCATTTGCAAATACCTTAAATTCTAACTTCGTAGTCCACAGTATTACCTTGCATCTTATGTACTGTTGATGCCCATGTTAGCAATGACTGGCAGCATTCTCCTTTCAGTGGTTACGTAACTTAACTTTGCCGGAATCTGCATTGACTTTGGCTGTGTTACATGTATGCCTTCATTTCCAAATTTTACACGTACTTATGGTATATCTTTTGCATAAATTTGATCTCGTCTAAAATTTGGCCATATAATTTTAGCGCTGAATCTTATTGCGCCATTTATAAATAAGTTCTTTGGATACATCAATATTGGATCGAGCATTATGTTTGCTCCTTCAAATATTTCCAATAATTTGGGGTTCCAATAGAACTTAATTTAAGTAGGTAATACACATATTTGTATGTATTTGAAGCAAATCGGATCATAAATACGGGATTTCTAAATATCTCGACTTCTGCGCCACCTATCGGCAAAATTTTTTGTGGAGTTATTTCTTTTTACAACGCTTTTATCAACTTGCAATGTTGTGGCTCCAGAAACTTTCAATGTTGTGTGTGCGACACCATAAAACCTTTGCTTTGCAAAGTTCCTATAAAAAAGTCTAGTGCATAGGGCGACATCTGTAGTGAATAGGGCGAGGT
>NW_023458561.1:22092687-22092828 GCF_013731165.1 Rhagoletis pomonella
GCTACAGCGGAAATAGACGACACGCCATTTCTTTAAATAAAATTAATTGGTGCTCGTTTGTATGTACATACATATGTAAATGCATGTGTGTGCACCTTTCTATTAATATCGTTGAATTATTTTAATATCTATCGCAAAATT
>NW_023458561.1:22092928-22097651 GCF_013731165.1 Rhagoletis pomonella
AAGTCGAGGTCAACAAATGCCAGCATTAATACTGGTACAATATAACGCAGAAAGGCAAACACGTGGGTATGAATGAAATTATAAATTTAAGAGTTGGTTTAATCATCATTGGTAAAGTGTAACGTATTAAAAGAATTTGTGCTTGTCTTATTTAAATCCGTGGGCCCGAGATCTGAATTGGAGAAAATAATTCTATTCTAGAATCAGTAAAATCAAAGGTGCTGGGAATAAATTTTAAAATGTTTGCTAAAAACCTTGTGCTTCGTAGGAAGGCTTCGTGCCGGATCGTTTCGGGCCTGGGATAACCTATACCTTTTTTACCGCCGCTGTTCGTGTAGGTACTGTCAATTACTGTTCTAGTGTTGTTATATGCAAATAACTTGGATCCTGCCATAGTATCAGAGGAAGAAGACGAATATATTCGAAACAGACTTAAAATGACCTAAATATACCACTGACGCTTTCTATTGTGTTAAGAAACTATTTTTTATTGTTTCGAAAAATCCGCCCTTATAAATGTCTGGATGCGTAAATAGTTTTTATGTTTTCACAAAATTAAGTATTTCACAAACGGTTAATCGAAAAGTGCATCGTTCGGCACTGCAAGCTGTTTAGAAGTTAAAAATATCCATAAATGCATAGCCCCAATGCATATTGAAGACTTAAAAATTTTGAATTAAATGTCCTCGTAGAACGAAAAAAGAGACCTCGTATTTTTTGTTGGCACTGTTGTTGTTGTTTTTGTTGGTAACCACCATTTTTCATGAAAGTGACCATAAAAAAATAAAAAATTCTTCTGAGCAGCTTTTCAATAGTTCTAGAGTTCCTGGAAAAGAAAAAAAAAGTTCGGCAAAATTACGCCGAAAAAATACTTATAAAAGTCGAGAATGTTAAATTTATGCTACCCAGAACAGATTTAATTTTTATTTTTTTCATAAATTTAACTATTTCGACTTTTTCGAAAAAAGTGTTTTTCCGGCGTAATTTCGCAGTACCTCTTTTTCCTTTTCAGGAACTCTAGAACTATTGAAAAGCTACTCAGAACAGTTTTTTTTTGTCTTTTTGCGCCATACCGTATGCCAACTTCACAGACATCAACGCATCGAATGAAGAACCCGTAATTCGTGGCAGCTGAATGACAAATAAAAAATACAAAAATACAAAAGCGAAAAGATGTATTCCCAAATTTTGCTATTTTGCTTCTTCCTGAGCGATTTAATTCTGTTTATACTTTGAGTTGGACGCACTCAAATTGCTAGGTATGTACATATGTATGTATGTACTCTTATGTGCTTTCGCTAAGTCCGGAAAGAAACAGAGACGAAATCAGCAAGAACAAGTAAGAGCAGCGCTGTCTTCGGCTATGCCGAAGGCTTCATACCTTTCATGAACATCTGCAAATTTTACTTTGACAGATTGCTGCTTTTGAATACATCTGCATACATCGATAGAGGAGTTACATACCTATATAAAAAATCGCATCTGAACAAACAGAGGTATGGAAGATATACCTTATATTAGCACCAATCTAAGTGATTTTCACTGCTATGTGATCGGTATGTAAACCGACACAATTTATTGGGTTTAGTTTCCTACATAAAGGAGATATATGGCAAAAACTGGTATCTTAACAATCAGTGCTATAGGAGATAAAGCTTATACAGCATAGATTTTGAAAATTTTCTCAGTAGACTTTGTATTATTATTTATAAAATATCTTACGAAATTTATCGGTTTTAGCTGTTCAAATAAAGGAGTTTTACAGTAAAATCCTATATCTGAACAATCAGATGTATGGAAGATATATGTTGTAGTCATCCGATCCTTGTTATTTTCACTGTAAGTATTCTGTTAATAATGAGTGAAAATGGTGCGAAATTTCATGTTCCTAGCTGCATAAATGGAGGAGTTATGATAAAAGACCTCATATCTGAACAATCAGTTGTATGGGGGCTGCAGGTTATAGTGACCCGATCGTTGTTATTTTCGCTGTAAGTCTTCTGTTGATAATGAGTGAAAACAGCGCGAAATTTCATGGTCCTAGCTACATACATAAATGGATGAATTATAACGAAAAATCTCATATCTGAACAATCAGTTGTATGGGAGCTATAGGTTATAGTTACACGATCTTTTTAATTTTCACTGTAAGTTTTCTGTTGATAATTATTGAAAACAGTGCGGAATTTCATGTTCCTAGCTGTATAAATGGAGGAGTTATAACGCAAAATTTTATATCTGAACAATCAGTTGTATGGGAGCTATAGGTTATAGTGACCCGATCTTTGTTATTTTCGCTGTAAGTCTTCTGTTGATAATGAGTGAAAACAGCGCGAGATTTCATGGTCCTAGCTACATAAATGGATGAATTATAACGAAAAATCTCATATCTGAACAATCAGTTGTATGGGAGCTATAGGTTATAGTTACCCGATCTTTTTAATTTTCACTGTAAGTTTTCTGTTGATAATTATTGAAAACAGTGCGGAATTTCATGTTCCTAGCTATATAAATGGAGGAGTTATAACGCAAAATTTTATATCTGAACAATCAGTTGTATGGGAGCTATAGGTTATAGTGGCCCGATCTTTGTAATTTTCACTGTAAGTATTCTGTTGATAATGGGTGCAAGTATTGCAAAATTTCATGTTCGTAGCTGCATAAATGGAGAAGTTATAATGAAAAATCTCATATCTGAACAATCAGTTGTATGGGAGCTATATGTTATAGTGGTCCGATTCTTCCGGTTCCGACAAATGATTAATACATTATAAAAATACACTCACCTACCAAATTTGATCCGGATATCTCGAAAACTGAGAGACTAGATTGCATACAAACAGACAGACAGACGGACAGACGGACAGACGGACAGACGGACATGGCTAAATCAACGCAGCTCGACGTTCTGATCATATAAGTATACATTTTCATGGGTCTATCTCTTTTTGTTCTGGTACTTACAAACATCGGACCAAAGTTATAATACCATTTCATGCTCATGAAAGGTATAAAAATGGCGGATACACACTAAGAGTGCAATCAAAATGGAGGCTTGATTAAGTACACAAGGAGGGTAGTAAGTAAATTACGTGCTTAAAGGTAGGCATCAAGGTTAAGTGAGCGAAAAAAAGCATTAAATGAGTCAAACAATTTTTGCCAGCGCAATATTGCATTGGCGTAAAGAAATGACGCAGTTATCGTTTTAAATGAAGAGATTTTACATAGTCAAGTATAAACATTAAACCGTACTGAAATTTTATTTAATGCACAAAAATATTACGCGATAAAGTATGTAAATAAAATAAAATATTTACAAATAGTACTTATACCCAAGCGCACTTGTGCACAAGGGTATATTAAATTTGTTCACATAACGGTTGTTTGTAACAGCCAAGACGAATCTAGATAGATATAGACAAATGTATGCATAAATGATCAGAATGAAAAGGGAAATCGATTAAGCGGTGACTGTCTGTCCGTCTGTCAGTCCGTCTGTGCACACGATAACTCGAGTAAAAACTGAGATATCTTAACGAAAATTGGTACGTACACTTCTTTCGGGCGTAGGACCAATGGTATTGAAAATGGTCAAAATCGGACAATAACCACGCCTACCTCCCATATAACGGTAATTTTCAGAAATACGAAAACTGCGATATTTTAGGAACTAAAGAAGATTATTCAATCAAAATTGATATTTACAATAACTTTTAGACGAAAAATAAGAATATTATAAATTTTTGGGAAATGGGCTGAGCCACGCTCATTTATGGTTACATGTGTATATCTTAGTAACCGCCGCACCAATTTCTTCCAACCTTGACACAGCTGTTGGCCTTTGTACAGCATACAGAATAGCCGAAAATTTTTAAAATCGTAGCTTTCGGAAAGTGAAAAACATATATTTAATACCTCCGCCGGGTATTTAATGTTCGGTTCCGCCCGAACTTGGACTTTCTTACTTGTTTTTAATTTTTCAGGTGGCGCGGGCCCCTTGCGGTGAGGGGCCCCTAGGATTGCGCCTATGTAGGCCGTGCATAAATCCGGCCCTGGGTATATGCGTATTTATGGAAGTGAATGTATGCATATCTAAAATCGCTTGGCTTAGTGCCATAACATTAGCGCATCAAAAATCGTTAATACAAAAACAAACAAAACTTGTATTCATAAAATTTTTGGCACATGAAGAGTTGCCTAAAGCAAACGATTTGAAATGATGGTCAGACGTTTGAGGTTACAAATAAGCCAGCGGGAATTCTATGTGAATTGGTTCTAAAAATATATGTAGCTGTAGCTTCTATAAATTTAAGGGTAGAACCGAAATTTAATTTACTTTATTTTCTCTAGAAAAATTAAGAAGAAACTGTCATATGTGGGTTAAGGTACTTCAGTTGGAGAACTTTAAAAATCCGCCTATTTGGCAACTGCACTCAAACAAGCAGTACTTGGCAATATTCCAGTTCAAGGATTTTGTTCTTCTGTGTTAGTGTATTTGCATTTAAATCTGTATGTTCATAATAAAATATATGTATCGTCGCCGAAGAAGTAGTGGGGTTTCATAGAGAACAACGGATACATAGGATGTAGAATGTCACGAAGCCGCAGAGGAAAAAGACATCACTACACTAAGAAAAAAGTAACATGGCTTTTTCAAACAGCGTCAGTTTTGTTTTTTCCACGTTAACGATTCGATAGTTTTGAACAGAAGAAGTATTTTTTT
>NW_023458561.1:22097751-22099155 GCF_013731165.1 Rhagoletis pomonella
AAAAAAAGAATGTGATAGACAGCAACATTACTTAGCAAGAGAAAAGCCATAGTTGTTAAACAAAGGAAAGAGTGGCATCAAAAAATTACAATTAAGTCTTTTGCTAGTCCCCCGCACTTAGCAGAAATAAGTTGATGTGGATTTACAGCTATTGTTTAGTTGTTCTCTTGTGATGAATTAACAGAAGTGTCTTCCACAGCTTGGTCTTTCATTTCTGATGAATGATGCTGCTTTGAAAGCAGTTATTGTATTAACTGAATAACCGAAATTTAAAATATATTTAATGTTGAGGTCATTTGTATCTTAATTTTCTCAAAAAGCTTACATGACTGCGGGCCAATCACTTTAATCCTATTTTAACCTAGTTCAAAAAGTAAAATTAAATCAAGTCAGGGTACTTTCTATTCTTCTTAATCGCTATATCTATAAATTATTTTATACTTTTTAGTTCTTGTTGCAACAAAAGCGTGTTTTTAGTTTTTTAAACTATAATTTTATTTTCTACTTTTTACTATTTTGACTTCCTGCAATCAATATTAGTCTGTCCGTATGTCTAACTCTAGTAAGAGTGACAAAGGCTTGACCATTTGCAAATACCTTAAATCCTAACTTCGTAGTCCACAGTATTACCTTGCACCTTATGTACTGTTGATGCCCATGTTAGCAATGACTGGCAGCATTCTCCTTTCAGTGGTTACGTAACTTAACTTTGCCGGAATCTGCATTGACTTTGGCCGTGTTACATGTATGCCTTCATTTCCAAATTTTACACGTACTTATGGTATATCTTTTGCATAAATTTGATCTCGTCTAAAATTTACCCATATAATTTTAGCACTGAATCTTATTGCGCCATTTATAAATAAGTTCTTTGGATACATCAATATTGGATCGAGCATTATGTTTGCTCCTTCAAATATTTCCAATAATTTGGGGTTCCAATAGAACTTGATTTAAGTAGGTAATACACATATATTTGTATGTATTTGAACCAAATCGGATCATAAATACGGGATTTCCAAATATCTCGACTTCTGCGCCACCTATCGGCAAAATTTTTTGTGGAGTTATTTCTTTTTATATAGGAAACACACGTTCACGCAATCGGACTATAAATTTCGGTGTTACAAATATCTCGACTCCTGCGCCATCTAGCGGATTAATTCTCGCCTTTTATCTTGCATTGTCATCATGCTTTGAGCTAAGTGTGAAGTTTCACGTCTGTAGCTCATCGGGAAGTTTGTTAAATATTGATTGCAAAATTCCAGGACATACAAAGTTACGGACATACCTACAAGTGAAGTTTAATACAATCTTGTAAAAACAAAGGTCTAGGTGGATCATAACTTATATACCCAGGCTTAACTTCTTTGCTTTAAAACACATTTTTATTTAATCAAAATC
>NW_023458561.1:22099255-22106778 GCF_013731165.1 Rhagoletis pomonella
TTGAAATTGGAAGGAGGCAAAAAATAATTGATATAGCAAGTGTTTATGGTGCTTGTGCTTGTATGAATGTGTTTTGTACATACATTTCTGTCCTTATTTGACGTTAGTTTTGTTGTTGCCATTCCTTGGACTAAAAATTTGGTTTTTTGCATTCCTTTACTTTTCCTGTTACTCTCTTTTAGTGAGCGCATTTTGCTTACGCTCTGGCATTTTGACACTTTTCAGATTTTTGTCCAAAAAGATAAGGAATGAACCTATTACAAGGTTCGATAAACTGACAGTTGTCTCTCTCGCACCGCTCCCTTAGCAGTGGCACCGTGTTGCTTCTTTGCAAATTTACATGAAACAGTGTAGCTTTGGTGTGAAATAAAAGTATAAGCTTTTGTGCAATATGTTTATTTGTATATGCACATGAAGCATATTTAACTGATGAAAACATAAGCGTTGGGTGTACATCAATCTCATAGTAGTCTTATTTTAATTTTGAGTCATTTTGCAGTTTTTATACAGCTAAATAGCACATAAATTACGTAATTCACGTAGATATATCAATATTACGTTCAAGATTTCGTTTAAAATGCCAGATTTCCTGCAAATACATTAGAATTTACAAAAGGAATTCCACTACTAATTGCCTACTTTGCGTACTTTTCTACTACCATTTACGCAACAAGGGATTGCATTCTTGCCCTTTCTCTGCCCTTCGTAAATGCAACCTTTTGTAAGGGAGTGTCAAACCCCAGCTGTCAATAATTATCTAACCTTGTATCAAGGCACATTAAACAGGTAGTATCAGTAGAGCAAACACAACATTTGCGTGTATTTTGTTGTTGGTTCTGGTATCGAAAGTGTCAAAAACTGTTCTGAATTTTTTCTTCTAAATCAAAGCGTGCCATGTGAAATACAAAAAATTATAAAAAATAAAAAATTGAAATTGGAAAAAATAAAAATTGATGCAACTTTCTTTCCTAGTAAATTTGTTTGCTTCTCGAAGCATTGATCCATCCTTTGCAAGGCCCAGTAATCAGCGGTTGTGCTGCTGAGTTGGGCGAACGTTTCAAAAGCTGCTATTCAATCGCTTGTTTTGTATGGAAAAAGCTTTCACATGCAAATGGATTTTAACAATTCAGAATTTTTGTGAGAAAAAATTAAAAATATTTGACATTTTGGAGACCAAATAATTTGAAAATAAATCAAATCAGCTGCTCTACTGATACTACCTGTTCAATGTACCTTGCCTTGTATTATTGAATCATGGCTGTGCCCTACAAAGAGTTGCATATACATACGTCAAACGGCACATGCAGCCAGCGTTGCCGTTTGGCTGCAATTGTAGCAAAAGTGCTACATTTAAAATGAAAAGCTACAATGCTATATAAATTCTAAATGCCTACTATTTCATGGCTTCAAAAATTTGTTTCCTTGAGAAAAAATATAATAATAAAAAATTAGGCACGAACTCTTCAACTAACAAAACAAAAATATTGTGCTCAGCTTCTATTGTTCTTTTTAGACATACCTCCTGTAAAATGTATTGAATTTTTATTGCAGGGCTGGAGGAAATTCTTCTCTTATTCATATGATATAAATAACATGCAATATAAAAAGGAAACGGAAGAAGGTGTAAATATTTATCACTCGCGAGGTTTAGTGTTCAGTCGAAAGTAGACGCTGGTCTCGTAGAGATCCGTTCTCGACGGAAAAGTCCTGTTTGCATTTACCCAACTATTGTTGTATAAAGGTTTCAGTGCAAATACATACAATAGACATAATTTAGTTTGCACGTATTGATGTTTTTTTTTTCTTTTTTCATTATTAAAAGGAAAAACTAGAAACTGCTTTAGAAATAAAATAATTGTGCTTATTAATTTTCCACAAAGTTCATAAAATTTAGTACTTGGAAATTTTATCAAAATATGACTTCAATATAACGAAATTTCCACGAATTTGTCGTAAGGTTACTACTTTTGACCGCAGCTTATATGGGGACGGCCCAATGTGCACCATCAGCAAAAATAGACGGAGTTTTTGAGCAAGTTCAGACTTGCACTTTATAATACTAAAATTTAATTGGATATAAAATTGCACACAAAAATTCTTCTGAAACTTTGTGGAATTTTTTTATGTCTGTACCAAATTTTTATGCAAAACTTGTCAGTATATTAAAAAAAAGATGCTGGGTTTTTGACAAAAAAAAACCAAATTAAACCCAACGGCATTCTCTAATTATAACTACAACCATTAAAATAATTGGCTACGTTTCAGTCAGATTTGCTACAAGTGAGTGGCAACACTGCATGCAACATAAGAGTTTCTGAAACACTTTATAGGTCGAAAAATTTTTTTTATTAATACTATTTTTTTATTTTAGCTATGTACTTGCCCTCATCCGCTTCGTTCGGTGTATTAAATTTACTTAAATTCAGCCTTCTTGTTTTAATACTCTTCAAAATATTCCCAGACTGTAACCTTTTTAAACCTCTTTCATCTGAAATCCATATTATTTCGCTTTTATTAGCTTGGGATGTACTATGTAATAATGGTGCGCATAAAAGATGCAGCAATTTCCATTATCAAGTTACATACTTACCCTGAAGTGAAAACCCAAACCAGTTAGCAAAAATACTAGTTCATAAACTAGTATGTGCCTACCAGTTCGACATTTTCGTAGAACTTAAGTGTTCAGCGACATCTGCCTTTGAATTGCCAAAGTCTAAAATAAAACGCAATTAATTGCTTTTCTTACAAATGTCGGCTGTGGCGTCACGTGAAGACTACTGGTTCTGGTTCTGGGATCGCAGGTTCGAGGCCGCTTGGAGGTGGTTAAGATTTTTAAAGTTAGATCAATGTAAGTAGGAATAATTATTTAAATTTAAATATAAATAACACACTTAAAAATCTAGTTGCATTACAAAAAAAAAAGAAACAAATATATGGGAAGAAATACCTGTGCCATGAAAAAATAGAATACAAAAAATATTTTTTTTTTTAATTAAATTTAAGAATAACAAAAAAACCCTAAATAAAAAATATAAATAAAAGAAATATATAAAAAAAAAATAAAATAAAAAAATTTTCCCTGCGCCAGGGCTTGAACGTAGTACCTCAGGCATACCACGCGAATGCTTTGCTCTGTCGGCCATAGCGACTGTTGGAGCGCCGCGAGCAAAAAGGCATACTAATGCTTTTCATGGGGGATGAATTGGCAGACTATCTCATCAACTGGTAGGATGCTACTAGTATTTCACTGCTTTTCACTATGTCATATTTTGACGCCAAAACTTTATCTCCTTTATCCATACCTTCACCGATGATATTAAGGGCCAAAAACTGACAGACAGAAAGACCTATCCTGATCCAAATCAATCGATACACCGCATTTTGATCCCATTTGGCAATGTGTTTTCACTTATTTGACGACAAATATCACTGAATTTGACATAGTGAAAACCAGGCTTAATAATTGAAACTTTAATTAAGTAGCCGCATAGCTTGTTATTTGGTTTGTTATTTTTTAATTGATTACAGTTGGTCTACAATGCCCGAATTTCCTCACCTTATATATGTGTATGTAAGTGTGTATGTATATTTAATACTTTAAAACGTTTCTTTAGTTAAAACAGTTTTATTAACCTTTGCTTTGGAAGCACACGACTTCAAAATATGTTAAAGTTTGCTTTGTACAGTTGAAAAAATTACCTTTTGCATTCAACGATTTTTTAGATGTCAATGCTTTGACTCTTCCCTGTCAATGGCCATTTCAGATTTTCGCTTTTGATTAATGTCAAAAGTTGACATTTGTGTGCAAGAAAAAATGAAATAAAGTAATAAATAAATATGCGATGCGGATAAAAATAAAATGGCGAAGCAGCAACTTAGGCATTAACTAGATGAGTAGCATAATCCAGAAAATAAAAACAAAACAAAAAGAGGATTTAAAACTGTCAATCATTAATACTTCATAAATTAATATAAATGATTGCCACAATCGTAAAATGTCATCTATTGAGTAAACTCGTAACTAAACTATATTTGGCGCTTGAATTTCACTCTGCTTTAGTCTTAACAATATTTACCACAAAGTTGTATCGAGGTTTTAGCACTATTTGCACAGTTTCAGTGCACTATGGGTAATTTGTGCAGTTTTTGTGTTAAAAACTCGTTTTCCGTACTTACAAAAACAAACTTTTTATTCTTAATATTTGATAAAGAAGACGGAAAAATAACGGTGTCTTTGTTATTGTAAAAAAGCTATGTGCGTGAGTGAAATATTGGAATCGATTATGTTTTCTGTTTTTTAGTGGTTTCGAACAACCATATTTAACGTAGATAAAAATGCGATGCTACAAAAAAAAATTTGTTGCATTTACTTTTCATGTCATGTAGTAGCGGTGGTAGAACGGGTCTAAAAAAAAATTGGCATTGGCAGAATTTCAAATAAAATAAAATGATGTGGGGAGCTGTAATTCCATGAAATCCATTATATAAATCAAAAAGTGAATTTTGGATTTTTTATTAGTTATGATTTTTTACATGATGTTTGTTACGTCTTTTTGCATTTCAGGTGATGATATGCACATATACTGTTTCAAAAAGAATACCAAGCAAATCACTGCCTCTGCACCAACGAATTCAGTCAATTCTGCATTTAAAGAGTTACTCTTATTCCGTAAGTCAGTTAAATTGTCAAATCGCTTTGTCGTTCAACCTTCTTAACCTTTTTCTAATTTTATTTATTTATTTTTACCAACCCGCTCTACACTTCACCGCCAACAACTTTATCTGCAGCTGTCTGCTTACTTGATTGTCTATCCATAACCATAACAGTTCTCGCAATGTCTCCTTTTCTTATTTTTCACAATAGAAAAGATTTATTTCTTCAGCATTTTACTGGCAATTTGAAATGGAACCTCTGGGTATTTGATTTGATGTGTGTTCGCTCCGTAATGGAAGAAGTGAAGAAGAACGCAAATAAGAGATTAAAGGAATATCAGTGAAAGTGGGTGAAAGTTGCATGTGTAGAACAATGATTGAGCGGAGCATATAAAAAATCAATGGGAAAAATTTTATTTAGCTTTTCTCTGAATACAATTTCGCCAATCGGTTAGTTGTCTTTACACAAAATTTAATATTTGTCTTGAATATTAATGCAACTTAAAATATCCATTGAACCTTTCTTACTTCAACGATAATTAGCTTACTTTCAGTTCACAAAAAAAATTAATGAATAACATTGTTTAATCAAATTATAGAAATGGTAATTTGGAACTAGTTTGGTTCGGCATCTGTCCCTTATATGACTCACTTAGATTCAGGGTCCCTTGCGAGAGGGACTGCAGTTATCCTCCGTCTCACAGAAAATATATGGAAACACTCAATAGATTCTATATATAATGGCATTCTCCTCTTACGAATATAAACAACTTATCCAGTAGATTCGGAAGAGTAGAGGGGAAGAGATCAACATTCTAGAACCATTCTACAGGGGGAACCAATTTTATCTGCATTTGTTCAATTCAGGCAATACCGGCTTTAAATTGGACTGGTTATTCAGTGGTCTTGTTGTCCTCGGTTAAGCAGCCTCTTTGTGCTTTGTCAAATGAAGCTTGTTAAATTAGGCTATGAAAACCTTTATGGAATGTTCCATACTTCCACTCGGAGACATATGTAGTTGCACATTGTGAAAGGCCTCTTTAAACGACCATTTTACATTTCCCTGACCGCGATTCCTATACAGATAGAAATTATGGAAAATAACCTGTTGAATTGCTATCTCAAATGAATTTGAGGAGATCCAACAGTTCCACCTCCGCTATCTCCGCTATCTCCGCCAGACTGTTGAAGAAGCGTTGATGCCAAGTACTTAAGACGCTTCGACTGAGGGCCTGCACAGGACACAGAAACCTCCTCATTATCATCGCAAAATATTCTGTAGAGTACTTGTTGGTATCCGCCATGGTTGGAGCTTTGGTGCAACACAGTGACCTGTGATGATGCTGGTAATACCATGTTCTGACCGACAACGAAAACACTTTGAAAACGAGTTTTGGAATTGTGGCCTGAAGGCTGTGAACAGCCGTCTGTTAATGTGTGAGTTGACATTTCTTATATCCTCTCATTGCAGTTTTGCTACACAAAATCAAAACCAAAATGCTTTTCCCACATTTTCTTTTCATTAGCAACCTCTTACTTTCATTCTTATTTTACTTTGGCCGGCCAATTAACAATAAATACGAAATAGCGTATTAAAGATGATAAAATATGACTTCCATTCGATAAATAATCGAAAAAAAACTAGTGAAGACATCGATTGGAACGAGTGGAACGTGAGATTTCAGCGAAAACTGGTTTTCATTTGACAGATTACTAGAAACTACTTTTAGCAACGAAAACATGTTTTCGATGTCGGTCAGAACATGGTATAAGGCCTCTTACTGCTTACTGATTTATTAAGTTTCAGAAGGCCTTATGTCTTTTTCCTAATAAACTTTGCCTGTAATAATCTTGAGATCTTACAATCTCCCCGCTTGTGCCAAGTGATTAGTAACGACTATATCGTATTCTACAATCTAACGTAATCATTTAACTGTGGTAGTACAGAGTTATCCAGACGGTTACCTCATCAGTCAACTCTTGCCCTTCAATTTTGGTATGTTCGGGGACTCAGCAGAGCGATACGCTTTAGATCTTTGTAAAGCTTTACTGTCGACAAAGATAGTAGCTTTCCCGTTTGGGGAAAGATTAAAGGACGACTTGGTCTGCAGTCCCCTCAAGTAGAGACCAGCTCCAGTGCCCTGCTACATTTTTGAAACATAAGCAACTTAAACATAAGCATAGATGAATGCACACCTTCCTCCATTGACTTTGGTTTCCTTAAGCCCGAAATAGATATTTATCCTTTGTTTTCTTTTAATATAGCACTACGCCTGCCTATCGCTTCTCGTACCAAGTGGAAACTGGTTCTTCTGCACTTGGTTCTTGCATTTGCTCGTGGGTTCCATTGATTTCGTTGTACACTCATGGACGAGGAATGGAAGGATATTTTCACTTATGTGCCGTTATACATAAAAGTCTCATCATCTGTGAAAATCTACCGAAGATGGATTTAGCTAAGCCTAAGCGGCACTGATAAGGCCCAATTATGTGGTCCACGTAGGGCTTCATTTTTTTCAGTTATCATCGACAGCATTTTAAAGGCTTATAGTCATTGTTAAAAAGGCTTGTTCCGCGTTTTGTGTATTGGAAAAAGCAAACTGATCATGTATTTATCAAACAAAATTCTGTTTAACATATGGTGCGTTGGTTCAGAAGCTTTTTGCTTTTAAGCAACAGTACTGCTATTATTGCCTCGTCTTTGTCGACGGAAGAGATGTGAGAATTGCCCCTTCATCAAACGCCTCACATACATATATAGCCATTAAAAAGCATTAGGAAGAGCTCGTCATGTGTATATTATTGAACTCTGGTTGTCTGTAAAAATATTTCTATCTTCGTTTATGCGGAAACTAGCCCCGGGTTTTTTT
>NW_023458561.1:22106788-22107426 GCF_013731165.1 Rhagoletis pomonella
GAAATGAGAAAATGAGTAGTTACACTTTGTATGAATTTGGGTGATTTCTGCCCTACACTTACCTGTAAATCTTGCACGAAAAGCTTCCTGAGGTTATGCAGCGTTTGCAGCTCCTTTGAAACGGTATCTTCGAGACCTTTCAAGTCCTTGCGTGCCTGCTCGCGTCTCTCGTTGGTTAAAATGATGTCCTGCAACTTGTTGGACTTGTCGGCTTCCTCCTGCTTCAATTTCTCGTAATCGGCTGTCATCTGCTGATGTGCCAAGATCAACTTCTGGTACACATCCTTCATTTCGTTCATCTCATGCTGCTTGGCCAGTATTTCGTCACGCAATTCGGACACTTGCTTGGTGTGCGCTTCACGCAGTTCATCCATTTGCGAGTCGAACATGGAACGCAGTTCCTCCGCCTTCTGTTTCTCTTCGGCATTTACAGCGGACACATGTTCGGCCGCCTTCAGCTTGGCGCATTCCTCACGCAGTGAATCAATTTGTTCCTCGAGTGCGCGCTTCTTGTTTTCGGCCTCGCGCATCGATTCTTGTAGCGACTTCATGCGCGCCTCATGCTGCGAGATCAATAAACGATATTCGCCCAGGTCTTTTTCATACTCGGACAGTTTTTTGTTCGAGTCCACCTGCTG
>NW_023458561.1:22107526-22111983 GCF_013731165.1 Rhagoletis pomonella
TCATTTCCGAGTTAAGGAACGCTTTTTGGACTAAATCTGACTACTTCAGACTTTTTCTGACTATTTCTGGGAGACAAGGAACGCGCATATTATTGAATCATGGGGCACAGCCATCGTAGTTAATTATGGCTCGCGATATTCGCAGAATTTAAAAGAGCAATATATTGAATGCAATTACTAGCTTTTGATTGAAATCAGCGAGATGCGCGCTACAGAACATAAATAATGGACAAATAACCTATATAATTAGTGAAGCAATCACCCGCAAATACAGAGAGGAGACTGAAATTCAGCAGCAAACACTTTTACGATGGCAATCGCCCTACATTTCGTACTTTTTATTTTATACTGTAAACTTTTTTATTTCAGTTATAAGCTGCATTTATTTCAAAAATTCAATATTACTTTCGAATAATGCTTTACACATCTTTTTTCTTGGAATCCCGTTTTTGATTGATAGAGCTGCGAAGAAATGCTGCAAGCAAAATTTCACATCGTTTTTTTTTGGCAAATAGCTCAAACTACAACAGACTCTACCACAGCTGTAATAATATTACCAACGAAAGTAAAATGCAGGATATTGCATTCCGAACAAAACGTGTCGATAGCAGTACAAAGCAAGCACGCAGTAATTCCAGCAATAACATCAATGAAGATCTTAGGGCCAATTTCACAGTGCCTTAGGACCAATTTCTCAGTGCGTAGTTAACCCAGAATAGGCCGTTAACTAGAGATTTTCAGTACAAAACTCTGTAGTTAACTGCCGCACTGTGAAATGGGCCCATAGAATTAGAAGTAAAACATACTACTTGAAATGAAAAATAAATCCACATCAGCGCCATCAGTCAGACCAGTTATTGCAGTTTGATATTTTGCACGATTTGGTTTTTGTTTTTTACTTCTAAGTGGTTGATTTCTGACTAGTCGACCGCAGCTTTTGTTTGCTGATGTTTTTTTTTCTCCTCTGTTTTGCTCTCTGCCTTTTATACGCCAGGCTACCCTGGCGAATAAATTTCTAAATTTCATTCCGTTTTTTTTTTCTTTTTTTAACAACAGCTATTTCTTAAACACCATTGTACTTTGGCTGCACTTCATTGTTTGCTAGAGTTTAATGGAATAAGTGAAAAATGCAATTTTAGTCTTCTATTCATATTTCGTAGTTTCTTAAACGAGTCACATCTAGCAGGACACTATGAACTGAAATATTATACATATGCCTGTCCTTCGTTAGCAAAGAAAGTGTTAATTGTATGCCACTGCAATCGGAGAAACTACGATGTTCCCGACGAAAAATTATTAATGTCGAAAATGTATGTATGAAATAGCTTTCGGCTCATCATATATGACAACAACCGACCCTATTCCGTTTCCTTCCTTTATTCTAACTGAATAACTCAGTGAGAGGGGAGACCAGTATGTTTGCATGTATGTATATAAAAAAAATGTTTATTGGACCAAAAAGTAGTGGGTAGGCACTGTGGCCAATGGTAATCAACTATTACCACCTCCGCATGGTTGTAAGCCATGCAGAGTCCGCAGAATGCTCCGGAAGCAGTGTCCGGAGGATGCATCCGACTAGGCAGAGCATACTTTGAACTGCCATCAAATTATAACTTAAGACAGTTTTATTACATGGCAGTTGAGAAGTGCATGTACATAAATTTCATTAATTTAATGAAGGAAACTTTTGCACATGCAGCAGTACATAGCAAGCATTTAGGCGCCTGGTGTTAGCAGTCGCGTCTAAACACTAACTAACGTTAACGTTGAAAATAGTTAATTGTAAATGAGAAAGCGTGAAATGAAAATGGGAAATCATCATTTGGAAATGAGAATATTTAGTTGTAACTAAGGAAGTGGCAGTTGAAGATGGCAAAGTCCATATTTTCGCTTTATTGAAGGTATGGTTTTTTTGGTTTTTAAATCATATATTAAGCTCTGCACATAGGGGTGCGAACATAACCACAGTAAGGCATGCCTGTCGTTGAAGTGACTTAAAATCCTTTTGGTGGGAGTGTCCCGAATCGGAGTGCCCCGCCTCGAGAAGTAGGTGGATGAGGGGAAAAATATCCAATGAAATACCAACCAAACCTGACGGTTTGGGACAAAACTGTAATCATGGTGATAGTACAACGAAAAAATTGTGTTGCACACAATTGTGGTAATGCATCAGAACTTGCGGCAGGGGCATGGATACTGTAGGCCACAACCATCTTTAAAGACTCTTGTGTCAACCAATCCACTGTTCTTCAGTGTAGGACGCGACCAATTGCTTCCAAAGGTTATGCGTCGGGAAGCAGCTTGCTGTTAACGCTCCACCGGTGTCGGAAAGTGTCAGCCGCAATGCCTCCTCGGCGAAGGGAGGGCTATCAAGAGTACTTCCGCTTTCGGGGGTCATAGAATGGCGGTCGCTTATGGAAATGTCCAATTCCGCTCTTGTGTAAACTTTTCCAAGGCAGCGGTAGACGGAGGTGGCATCAGCAAGACCGATATCTGGAGCTACAGTATCCCTCCGCTCACTGCCTTAATAGGGAGGGCGTTTGCAATTCGGCAGATGACCGCTGAAGAAATAGTATAACACTGCAACGGCCATCTGATCCGAAGCGTCATTGCCTCCGGAATTGTGGCGCATGCCAGAGGATATGAAGAGAGGGATGGAACGATTGTAGTTAAATGCCTCTCTCAAGCGAACTGAGATTGGCTCAAGGCTGCGGCGTAGCGAATCACACGTGCAAGGGGAACAAGCTTCACTGTTTGTAGTGAAGGGACTACTCCTCTCAGCAAAGCACCTGACAGCTTTCCAGATCAAGATCTTAAATCGACGGACACGCTTTTCTTGGGGATTGAAACCAAAAACTGGCGTTCTCATCTCACAAAAAGGGTAGCAACTGAGAAGGCAGGGAAGTGTTACTCTGGTTATGAAATGGACCAGAGCTCTGACATGCGATGCGATGAAATATCGATCAGATAAAAATGGGTGGAAACAGAATAGTATTGCTGACACTTCCCGGAAAGGTGGCGGATCTTTTGGAGCACTGCCAGCACCGAAACTTTAGATCGGTCCTTTGCTTCTATGCTACTGCCCAAAATGAAATCTGGGACAGCAGCAAATGCAACGCAAAAGGAGATCGGCTTTTCGAGTTCATCTTTCTAACTCTTGGGTTGGTTAATTCCAAGCTGAAGAATTCTCGGCGAAAATTTGTTTACGGAACACAGGTATATTTAATTTCATCTTGGCCAGGATGCTATCTGTTCTGCGCCTATGCGAAATTTTAAAAGAGCAGATTGCTATGTTTTATGGATGAGTGCTCGACTGCTGCGCAACCAAGGATATGTTCCACTCAGGCTACTGGTGAGGCGGCTGTTAATTTAATGGGTGCGCTACGTGCCAGTTGGATAAGACTTGTCCGTCTCGTCCACCTATTAACCGTACTATAGTTCACTGTTGGAACAAAGAGCTTCATAAGCTGAGGTGTGATTCGAGAAAACTTCTTAACTGGGCTCACAAAACAAACAGTTGGATGGACTGGGAACGCTGCCGCTGCACTCAAAGACAGGACAAGAGTTTCCTTCAAAGAGTACTGCAGTGGCATTGAAGCCTTGGATTACATGGAAAGGTTGGTAAAACCACTGGCTAGCTTCGCGTCGGGGCTTGAGGCCAACTCTGTTCTCACTTATCTGGGAATTAGGTAATGGTTACATGGGAGAAGCACTGTTTCCAGATACAACTCGTTGTTGCTAGAACTGTGGCGAGTGAATAAGCCATTATATATGCTTTTGGATCCTTTGGCAACTTCAAATCGCCCGGTCCGGATGGTATCAGACGTTTTGTACTTAAAGCATTTGTTGAGCTTCTGTTGGCAATCTTGGAAGACATGTTTACTGCGCGGCTAGCAATTGCTATATAAATATACTTGATACCTTATATACTTGAGTTCGAATTTTAAAAATTTTTCAACATTAATATTATATCCTGAACAGAGAGCTTGCAATAATATAGCATATCTTTCCACCTCCTATCTAGGCCTGTTTCTTCAGCGCACAAAAAATTCCCTGGCAGCGTTTCCATATATTCGATGTTCCACACCCACCACTTTTTGGCTTGCCGACTATCAATACAATTTTTAATCAAAATTACGTTCGATTACTTTTTCCTTTCTAACCACTGGGCACTTCCTTCGAGGGATCTAATTTGAAAGACTTGTACATATAGTTTGTATGACAAGTGCAAGAAATATTCAAAAAATCTTATATATGCATGAAGAGGTGACAATCCGAATTCAACTCCTCTGAACTGCTCTTTGCATGCATTACTCAATATTGTTAATTTCTGTAGTAGTCGTGGGTAACACAGAGTAGCGCCGCGGCATTGCGCTGATACCGAGAGGTGAGTTACGGATAAGAACACACAAAAAAAAATGTCACTTGTAAAATGTACAGCAATAAGCCAAATGATC
>NW_023458561.1:22112083-22139879 GCF_013731165.1 Rhagoletis pomonella
GATCATTTGGCTTATTGCTGTACATTTTACAAGTGACATTTTTTTTTTTGTGTGTTCTTATCCGTAACTCACCTCTCGGTATCAGCGCAATGCCGCGGCGCTACTCTGTGTTACCCACGCCTACTACAGAAATTAACAATATTGAGTAATGCATGCAAAGAGCAGTTCAGAGGAGTTGAATTCGGATTGTCACCTCTTCATGCATATATAAGATTTTGTGAATATTTCTTGCACTTGTCATACAAACTATATGTACAAGTCTTTCAAATTAGATCCCTCGAAGGAAGTGCCCAGTGGTTAGAAAGGAAAAAGTAATCGAACGTAATTTCGATTAAAAATTGTATTGAAAGTCGGCAAACCAAAAAGTCGTGGGTGTGGAACATCGAATATATGGAAACGCTGCCAGAGAATTTTTTGTGCGCTGAAGAAACAGGCCTAGATAGTAGGTGGAAAGATATGCTACATTATTGCAAGCTCTCTGTTCAGGATATAATATTAATGTTGAAAAATTTTTTAAATTCGAACTCAAGTATATAAGGTATCAAGTATATTTATATAGCAAGTGCTAGCCGCGCAGTAAACTTGTCTTCCAAGGTTGCCAACAGAAGCTCAACAACTGCTTTAAGTACAAAACGTCTGATACCATCCGGACCGGGCGATTTGAAGTTGCCAAAGGATCCAAAAGCATATATAATGGCTTATTCACTCGCCACAGTTCTAGCAACAACGAGTTGTATCTGGAAACAGTGCTTCTCCCATGTAACCATTACCTAATTCCCAGATAAGTGAGAACAGAGTTGGCCTCAAGCCCCGACGCGAAGCTAGCCAGTGGTTTTACCAACCTTTCCAAGGCTTCAATACCACTGCAGTACTCTTTGAAGGAAACTCTTCTCCTGTCTTTGAGTGCAGCGCCAGCGTTCCCAGTCCATCTAACTGTTTGTTTTGTGAGCCCAGTTAAGAAGTTTTCGCGAATCACACCTCAGCTTATGAAGCTTTTTGTTCCAACAGTAAACTATAGTACGGTTAATAGGTGGAGGAGACGGACAAGTCTTATCCAACTGGCACGTAGCGCACCCATTAAATTAACAGCCGCCTCACCAGTAGCCTGAGTGGAACATATCCTTGGTTGCGCAGTAATCTGCTCTTTTAAAATTTCGGATAGACGCCGCAAAACATCCTGGATAAGATGAAATTAAATATACCTGTGCTCCGTAAGCAAATTTTCACCGAGGACTCTTCAGCTTGGAATTAACCAACCCAAGAGTTAGAAAGATGTACTCGAAAAGCCGATCTTCATTTGCGTGGCGTTTGTTGCTGCCCCAGATTTCATTTTGAGAAGTAACATAGAAGCGTAGAACCGATCTAGAGTTTTGGAGCTGGCAGCGCTCCACAAAATTCGCCACCTTGTCGGGAAGTGTCAGCAATACTATACTATTTGCATCGCAGATCTCTGGTCCGTTTTCATAAACAAAGTAAAACTTCCCTGCCTTCTCAACCGCTACCCTTTTTGTGAGATGAGAACGCCAGTTTTTGGTGTCAATCCCCAAATCTGCAAAGCGTGCAGGTTCTTTGCTTTACTCCCTTCACTATAAACAGTGGAGCTTGTTCCCCTTGTACGCGTGATTCGCTACGCCGCAGCCTTGAGCCAATCTCAGTTCGCTTGAGAGAGGCATTCAACAACAACCGTTCCATCCCTCTCTTCATATCCTCTGGCATTTGCCACAGTTCCGGAGGCAATGACGCTTCGGATCAGATGGCCCTAGCAGCGTTATACTATTTCTTCAGGGGTGAGCGGAGGGATGTTGTAGCTCCAGATATCGGTCTTGCTGACGCCACTTCCGTCCACCGCTGCCTTCGAAAAGTTTACACATGATCAGAATTGGACACTTCCACAAGCGACCGCTATTCTATGAAAGCGGAAGTACTCTTGATAGCATTCCCCGTGGAGCGTTAACAGCGAGTTGCTTCCCGACGCATAACCTTTGTTGCAATTGGTCGCGTCCCACTCTGAAGAAGAGTGGATTGGTACTACATAATCGCCCTCTTCAGGAATACGCACCTGGTCGTTGACACAAGAGTCTTTAAAGATGGTTGTGGCCTGCAGTATCCGTGCCCCTGCCATAAGTTCGGATGGATTTCCACAATTGTGTGCAACACAATTTGTTCGTTGTGCCATCACCATGATTACAGTTTTGTCCCAAACCGTCAGGTTTGGTTGGTATTTCATTGGGTATTTCCCGCCTCATCCTCCTACTTCTCGAGACACACTAATGCGAATCGGGGCCCTCCCACCAAAAGGATCTTAAGTCACTTTCTACGACAAGCACGCCTTACTGTGGTTATATTTTCACCCCTATGCGCAGAGCTAAATATATGATTTAAAAACCAGAAAAACCATACCTTCAATAAAGCGTTTCTCGGCGAAAATATGGACTTTGCTATTTTCAATTGACACTTTCTTAGTTACAACTGAATATTCTCATTTCCAAATGATGATTTCGCATTTTCATTTCACGCTTTCTCATTTACAATTGACTATTCCTATTTTCAACGTTAACGTTAGTTAGAATAAAGGAAGGAAACGGAATAGGGTCGGTTGTTGTCATATATGATGATCCTATTTCATACATACATTTTCGACATTAATAATTTTTCATTGGGAACATCGTAGTCTCGCCGATTGCAGTGGCATACAATTAACACTTTCTTTGCTAACGAAGGACAGGCATATGTATAATATTTCAGTTCATAATGTCCTGCTAGATGTGACTCGTTTAAGAAACTACGAAATATGAATAGAAGACTAAAATTGCATTTTTCACTTATTCCATTAAACTCTAGCAAACAATGAAGTGCAGCCAAAGTACAACCAAAAATAAGAATGCAATGGTGTTTAAGAAATAGCTGTTGTTAAAAAAAGAAAAAAAAACCGAATTAAATTTAGAAATTTATTCGCCAGGGTAGCCTGGCGTATAAAACGCAGAGAGCAAAACAGAGAAGAAAAAAAAACATCAGCAAACAAAAGCTGCGGTCGACTAGTCAGAAATCAACCACTTAGAAGTAAAAAACAAAAACCAAATCGTGCAAAATATCAAACTGCAATAACTGGTCTGACTGATGGCGCTGATGTGGCTTTATTTTTCATTTCAAGTAGTATGTTTTACTTCTAATTCTAAGGGCCAATTTCACAGTGCGGCAGTTAACTACAGATTTTTGTACTGAAAATCTCTAGTTAACTGCCGATTCTGATTTAACTACGCACTGAGAAATTGGTCCTAAGGCACTGTGAAATTGGCCCTAAGATCTTCATTGATGTTATTGCTGGAATTACAGCGTGCTTGCTTTGTACTGCTATCGACACGTTTTGTTCGGAATGCAATATCCTGCATTTTACTTTCGTTGGTAATATTATTACAGCTGTGGTAGAGTCTGTTGTAGTTTGAGCTATTTGCCAAAAAAAAACGATGTGAAATTTTGCTTGCAGCATTTCTTCGCAGCTCTATCAATCGAAAACGAGATTCCAAGAAAAAAGTAAGATGTGTAAAGCATTATTCGAAAGTAATATTGAATTTTTGAAATAAATGCGCTTATAACTGAAATAAAAATGTGTAGAGTATAAAATAAAAAGTACGAAATGTAGGGCGATTGCCATCGTAAAAGTGTTTGCTGCTGAATTTCAGTCTCCTCTCTGTATTTGCGGGTGATTGCTTCACTTATTATATAGGTTATTTGTCCGTTATTTATGTTCTGTAGCGCGCATCTTGCTCATTTCAATCGAATGCTAGTAATTGCATTTAATATATTGCTCTTTTAAATTCTGCGAATATCGCGAGCCATATACATACGTCAAACGGCACATGCAACCAGCGTTGCCGTTTGGCTGCAATTGTAGCAAAAGTGCTACATTTAAAATGAAAAGCTACAATGCTATATAAATTCTAAATGCCTACTATTTCATGGCTTCAAAAATTTGTTTGCTTGAGAAAAAATATAATAATAAAAAATTAGGCACGAACTCTTCAACCAACAAAACAAAAATATTGTGCTCAGCTTCTATTGTTCTTTTTAGACATACCTCCTGTAAAATGTATTGAATTTTTATTGTAGGGCTGAAGGAAATTCTTCTCTTATTCATATGATATAAATAACATGCAATATAAAAGGGAAACATAAGAAGGTGTAAAAATTTATCACTCGCGAGGTTCAGTATTCAGTGAAAAGTAGACGCTTGTCTCGTAGAGATCCGTTCTCGACGGAAAAGTCTTGTTTGCATTTACCCAACTATTGTTGTATAAAGGTTTCAGTGCAAATACATACAATGGACATAATTTAGTTTGCACGTATTGGTGTTTTTTTTTTCTTTTTTCATTATTAAAAGGAAAAAATAGAAACTGCTTTAGAAATAAAATAATTGTGATTATTAATTTTCCACAAAGTTCATACAATTTAGTACTTGGAAATTTTATCAAAATATGACTTTAATATAATGAAATTTCCACGAATTTGTCGTAAGGTTACTACTTTTGACCGCAGCTTATATGGGGACGGCCCAATGTGCACCATCAGCAAAAATAGACGGAGTTTTTGAGCAAGTTCAGACTTGCACTTTATAATACTAAAATTTAATTGGATATGAAATTGCACATAAAAATTTTTCTGAAACTTTGTGGAATTTTTTTATGTCTGTACCAAATTTTTATGCAAAACTTGTCAGTATATTAAAAAAAAAGATGCTGGGTTTTTGACAAAAAAAAACCAAATTAAACCCAACGGCATTCTCTAATTATAACTACAAGCATTAAAATAATTGGCTACGTTTCTGTCAGATTTGCTACAAGTGAGTGGCAACACTGCATGCAACATAAGAGTTTCTGAAACACTTTATAGGTATGATTAGCTCGAAAAAATTTTTTTATTAATTAAATACATAGCTTGCCCTCATCCGCTTCGTTCGGTGTATTAAATTTACTTAAATTCAGCCTTCTTGTTTTAATACTCTTCAAAATATTCCCAGACTGTAACGTTTTTAAACCTCTTTCATCTGAAATCCATATTATTTCGCTTTTATTAGCTTGGGGTATACTATGTAATAATGGTGCGCATAAAAGATGCAGCAATTTCCATTATCAAGTTACATACTTACCCTGAAGTGAAAACCCAAACCAGTTAGAAAAAATACTAGTTCATAAACTAGTATGTGCCTACCAGTTCGACATTTTCGTAGAACTTAAGCCTTCAGCGACATCTGCCTTTGAATTGCCAAAGTCTAAAATAAAACACAATTAATTGCTTTTCTTACAAATGTCGGCTGTGGCGTCACGTGAAGACTACTGGTTCTGGTTGACAGTACGAATGAAAACCCCAAAGATTGATTTCGCGTGTTGTTCTATTCGTTATAAGAGTTTTAAAATCAATTAAATTTAAGACTAACAAAATTATACTTTAAAGTAACTAAAAACACGCTTTTGTTGCAGCAAGAACTAAAAAGTATAAAATAATTTATAGATATAGCGGTTAAGAAGAATAGGAAGTTCCCCAACTTGATTTAATTTTACTTTACAAACTAGGTAAAAATAGCATTAAAGTGATTGGCCCGTAGTCATAGACAAAATAAATTCGACTGTAAAGTTAGTTGCAGCTTTTTGAAATAATTTTCAATGGGATGTCTGGCAAAGATACATACATACACACAATCGAATTTTAATAAAAGCTTGCAAAATACCAGCGTCTATAAACTGCATATAATTTTCTAAGAATTCAGATTAAAAAGTTTCAAATTTTTATGAAAAATTTTTGATTTTTTCTAAGCTCTGTTTCTATACAATTTTTGTGTACTTGGCAACTCCTCCTTATTGGATAGCCAAGTGGTTTTTCGATTTTAACTTTGGGATTTTCTAAAAGTTAGAAAATTTTTTTAAATATTATTTTGGTACGACTCTTTTCCTAACGATAAGTTTAGACTTAAGTTATGTTTACAATTATCTGTTAACTGGCCAGCATCTCTTGTTTCTCTCCTTCACTTTTTCAATACAAAATCGATCTGCTTCAAACCAAGTTAAATTTTCTTATTGAATCATTTTATCTCGTCACATTTTATTACTACAGATTTAATTAACCGCCTTCAACTGTTTACTGAATAAACATACTATTTAAGTGACATAAGTACATACATGGAAAAAATCAGTGTGATAGACTGAATAAAGTTGGACGTACATATCGTTACCTTAATATAGAAAGGCCCTAACTCATATTTTCGCTGAAATGCGAAGAAACTGTAACTGACTAAAACTGTTTATTGCTTAAAATGATGTTGGAATTTATAATTCGATTAAATACAACATATTCAATCAAAACGGGAATTTCAGATTTTTATTCAGTTACTTTTCTTTTTGTATTACTGCGACGATGTGGGATAGGGCCTTTCTGTATTAAGTTAACGATATACGTTTAACTACTTCTTTACTCGCTATGTTCGGCATTTGTAAATACTTATATCGCTGTAGTAGTGTACAAAGCTTTTTCGGGTCTTTCCGCTTGTTATTTATAAAGAGCACTACACCTTTTACTTTCGCAAGCAATGTTTTTTGGCACGAAATTATTTACATTTCGATTGAGAGCGCTTCCAACCTATATTCAATAGCTTTATACAGCTGTTCAAATTTACATACCGTTCTGCCAATGCAATATTGCCTAACTGACATATTTTGGAAATTGATGTTTTTAATTAAATATTAATTTAATGGAAGCGTAACACTTGCAACTTTTATTAAAAAATAGCTCTTTAACAATTATTTTTTAACTTTTATTTAATTACTCCTGATTTGTAGATTATAAATCCAAAATAACAATTAGTTTGGATTTTTATCTAAATAATCTGCAAATAAAAGTTATTTTTGTTTTTTTAATTATATGTTTTAGATAACAGTTATTGAAGACTTTTATTTACAAAAGTCATAAATGAAAATCAGACAGTGACTTTTACTTTTAAAAGTCATCAGTTTTATTTTTTAAATCATACTTATAAAAGTCATTTCTATAAATCGTAGTAAACTTTTGTTCTCCAACACCTTCTTAACTCTGACTGATTTTTATTATTGACTTTTAAATGTAAAAGTCACTGACTGATTTTTATTGATGACTTTTTAAAATAAAAGTCTTCAATAACTGTTATCTACATATAAAAATCAGAAATAAATTTTATATGCAGATTATTTAGATAAAAATCCAAAATAATTGTTATCTTGGATTTATAAAATAAAAATCTAAAATTATTGTTATGTTTTTAATTTTGCATAAAAATTACAAATAAAAATTTATTTTCAAATTTGATTCTCGGTGAAAAAATAAATCGATTGAAATGTATCACTTAGTTGTAGAATATTTTTTATTCATAGTTAATTTTTCAATAACAGTTTCATCAATAACTGTTATGTTCGATCCCTGACCCGCACATCAAAAAATCAAAGCCAGATAGGGGCAGGATTTTTTCATATTGCTCGCTTTAACTTAATTTCTTGTTACTTTAAAAAGAGTATTGCCGGCAAAAGGTGAAACACATTCCTCAGTCTAATTACACAAACTCAGTTTTTTATTCATACAATTTGAGTACCCATTTGGGACCGAATATAACCGTTAAATAACCGGATTTTTATTTTAGGATCACTGCAAAATCGTGTTTTTGTTTTTTTTTTTCTATATATAATAGCCGTTAAATTAGGATTATTATCGGTCAAATTTACTCGTAATTTTTTTAATGTATTTTTTTCGATTATTTTTAACCCTTAGGACGGAGACCAATTTTTATGACCGTTTTAAATCTTTTATGGTCTAACAAACTAAATTTTAAAATTACTGTTATAATATGATCAAAAAAATTAATATCAGGAATACCGAAAAAATATTCGAAAAAATAGAAATCCAAAATTAGCGGTTATTCTTGATCGAAAAATAACAAAACCATGGTTAACTTTGATTGGTAAAATATTTTAACCCGGCGCGCGTAAGGTTCAACTTAAACAAATTTTTTCAAAACAAAACTTGTGTTTAAAGGGCAGATAAATTTTAAGAGCTACTTTAATAAGAACAAAAAATAAAAAATAAAAAAACTGTTGATATTTAATAATAATTAATCAGATTTGAGTGCATTCCATGGTAGGAACCAGCCTCAATTCCTGGTCTAAGAAATATCTCAAAAAACTAATATTTTTCCAAAGCATTTGCTCCCCGGTAAGCAATCCCAGATGTCTGAATGTCCCTTTCCTATGACAAAGCTGCTCAAACAATTATCTGCCTTTGAGGGGGGCATACCACTGAAAAAAAAACCTTAAAAACTTCAATGTGCAATTTTTGAACAGGTTTCGCTCTCCTCAAATTAATTTCGCATTTATTTGTACATAAAAACAAACACACCTACGCAGTCATAGACACACAGGGAGCATGATACGGCACTTCAATAGGCTCTCGATAGCAAGTGGATTCTTTTCGTAAGCGGAAAGCACTCGATGCGTAACGTTGAATGATTCACTTGGTGAAGGATATGTAGCAACAATAATGGCTACTAGCGGGTATGAGTGTTTTGACAGGGTCCGGCAAGACTGAGCAGTATTATTGTATGATTGCATAAATAGTTGATATGTATGTATGTATATATGTGCGTTTTTTTTCAGAAGCAAAGCAACCGCAGTCACGCATTTAAGCTTTTCCAGAGGTCAACCTGAGGCTCAATTGAGATATTGGCCACTGGCACTTAACGGCTGCAGCTGCTGTTGTTTTTGTTGCTCCTGTGAATATTTCAGAGCTTTCAATCAGCCTGAATGATTTCTTATGAAATTGAAACGTTTTTAAATGCTATTATAAGTTGCAGTTTGAGTGAGATTTTAAGGACGTATCCTTTTTTGTTTTTTAGACGTTGCACCTAGTATATATACAGATTTTGTATTCTTGTAAAGCGTTACAAAGAAACTTCATGAACCTAGTAAATAAGAATTTAACAACCCAGCTCCTTATCACAAAATTTACTCCTAAGACTACTTTTCACTATGTCGTATTTTGACGCCAAAATTTGACGACATATTTTGACAAAACTTTATCTCCTTTATCCATACCTTCACCGATGATATTATGGGCCAAAAACTGACAGACAGAAAGACCTATCCTGATCCAAATCAATCGATACACCGCATTTTGATCCCATTTGGCAATGTGTTTTCACTTATTTGACGACAAATATCACTGAATTTGACATAGTGAAAACCAGGCTTAATAATTGAAACTTTAATTAAGTAGCCGCATAGCTTGTTATTTGGTTTGTTATTTTTTAATTGATTACAGTTGGTCTACAATGCCCGAATTTCCTCACATATGTGTATGTAAGTGTGTATGTATATTTAATACTTTAAAACGTTTCTTCAGTTAAAACAGTTTTATTAATCTTTGCTTTGGCAGCACACGACTTCAAAATATGTTAAAGCTTGCTTTGTACAGTTGAAAAAATTACCTTTTGCATTCAACGATTTTTTAGATGTCAATGCTTTGACTCTTCTTCCCTGTCAATGGCCATTTCAGATTTTCGCTTTTGATTAATGTCAAAAGTTGACATTTGTGTGCAAGAAAAAATGAAATAAAGTAATAAATAAATATGCGATGCGGATAAAAATAAAATGGCGAAGCAGCAACTTAGGCATTAACTAGATGAGTAGCATAATCCAGAAAATAAAAACAAAACAAAAAGAGGATTTAGAACTGCCAATCATTAATACTTCATAAATTAATATAAATGATTGCCACAATCGTAAAATGTCATCAATTGAGTAAAGTCGTAACTAAACTATATTTGGCGCTTGAATTTCACTCTGCTTTAGTCTTAACAATATTTACCACAAAGTTGTATCGAGGTTTTAGCACTATTTGCACAGTTTCAGTGCACTATGGGTAATTTGTGCAGTTTTTGTGTTAAAAACTCGTTTTCCGTACTTACAAAAACAAACTTTTTATTCTTAATATTTGATAAAGAAAACGGAAAAATAACGGTGTCTTTGTTATTGTAAAAAAGCTATGTGCGTGAGTGAAATATTGGAATCGATTATGTTTTCTGTTTTTTAGTGGTTTCGAACAACAATATTTAACGTAGATAAAAATGCGGTGCTACAAAAAAACATTTGTTGCATTTACTTTTCATGTCATGTAGTAGCGGTGGTAGAACGGGTCTAAAAAAAAATTGGCATTGGCAGAATTTCAAATAAAATAAAATGATGTGGGGAGCTGTAATTCCATGAAATCCATCATACAAATCAAAAAGTGAATTTTGGGTTTTTTATTAGTTATGACTTTTTACATTTCAACGATGATGTTTGTTACGCTTGTTTGCATTTCAGCTTTTGATATGCACATATACTGTTTCAAAAAGAATACCAAGCAAATCACTGCCTCTGCACCAACGAATTCAGTCAATTCTGCATTTAAAGAGTTACTCTTATTCCGTAAGTCAGTTAAATTGTCAAATCGCTTTGTCGTTCAACCTTCTTAACTTTTTTCTAATTTTATTTATTTATTTTTACCAACCCATTCTACACTTCACCGCCAACAACTTTATCTGCAGCTGTCTGCTTACTTGATTGTCTATCCATAACGATAACAGTTCTCGCAATGTCTCCTTTTCTTATTTATCACAATAGAAAAGATTTATTTCTTCAGCATTTTACTGGCAATTTGAAATGGAACCTCTGGGTATTTGATTTGATGTGTGTTCGCTCCGTAATGGAAGAAGGGAAGAAGAACGCAAACAAGAGATTAAAGGAATATCAGTGAAAGTGGGTGAAAGTTGCATGTGTAGAACAATGATTGAGCGGAGCATATAAAAAATTAATGGGAAAAATTTTATTTAGCTTTTCTCTGAATACAATTTCGCCAATCGGTTAGTTTCCTTTACACAAAATTGAATATTTGTCTTGAATATTAAAGTAACTTAAAATATCCATTGAAACTTTCTTACTTCAACGATAATTAGCTTACTTTCAGTTCACAAAAAAAATTTATGAATAACATTGTTTAATCAAATTATAGAAATGGTAATTTGGAACTAGTTTGGTTCGGCATCTGTCCCTTATATGACTCACTTAGATTAAGGGTCCCTTGCGAGAGGGACTGCAGTTATCTTCCGTCTCACAGAAAACCACTCAGTGTAGATATGGAAACACTCAATAGATTCTGTATATGATAGCATTCTCCTCTTCCGGGTCTAAATACTTATGCAGTAGATTCCGAAGAGGATCTCAACATCCTAGAACCAATCTGCAGGGGGGACCAATTTTAGCTGCATTTCCTTTCAGGCAATACCGGCTATAAATTGGACCAGTTATTCAGTGGTCTTGTTGTCCTCGGTTAAGCAGCCTTTTTTGTGCTTTGTCAAATGAAGCTTGTTAAATTAGGCTAAGAAAACCTGTATGGAATGTTCCATACTTCCACTCGGAGTCATATGTAGTTGCACATTGTGAGAGGCCTCTTTAAACGACCATTTTACATTTCCCTGACCGCGATTCCTATACAGATAGAAATTATGGAAGTTAACCTATTGAATTGCTATCTCAAATGAATTTGAGGAGATCCAACAGTTCCACCTCCGCTATCTCCGCCAGACTGTTGAAGAAGCGTTGATCCCAAGTACTTAAGACGCTTCGACTGAGGGCCTGCACAGGACACAGAAACCTCCTCATTATCATCGCAAAATATTCTGTAGAGTACTTGTTGGTATCCGCCATCGTTGGAGCTTTGGTGCAACACAGTGACCTGTGATGATGCTGGTAATACCATGTTCTGACCGACAACGAAAACACTTTGAAAACGAGTTTTGGAATTGTGGGCTGAAGGCTGTTCACACCGGCTGTTAGTGTTTTCGTTGACATTTCTTATATCCTCTCATTGCAGTTTTGCTACACAAAAGCAAAACCAAAATGCTTTTCCCACATTTTCTTTTCATTAGCAACCTCTTACTTTCATTCTTATTTTACTTTGGCCAGCCAATTAACAATAAATACGAAATAGCGTATAAAAGATGATAAAATATGACTTCCACTTCGATAAATAATCGAA
Source organism: Rhagoletis pomonella (assembly GCF_013731165.1). NCBI lineage: Eukaryota > Metazoa > Arthropoda > Insecta > Diptera > Tephritidae > Rhagoletis > Rhagoletis pomonella. Next base: position 22,124,171 of record NW_023458561.1, read on the forward strand.
AAAACTAGTGAAGACACCGATTGGAACGAGTGGAACGTGAGTTTTCAGCGAAAACTGGTTTTCGTTTGACAGATTACTAGAAACTAGTTTTAGCAACGAAAACATGTTTTGGATGTCGGTCAGAACATGGTATAAGGCCTCTTACTGCTTACTGATTTATTAAGTTTCAGAAGGTCTTATGTCTTTTTCCTAATAAACTTTGCCTGTAATAATCTTGAGATCTTACAATCTCCCCGCTTGTCCCAAGTGATTAGTAACGACTATATCGTATTCTACAATCTAACGTAATCATTTAACTGTGGTAGTATAGAGTTGTCCGGACGGTTAACTCATCAGCCAACTCTTGCCCTTCAATTTTGGTATGTTCGGGGACTCAGCAGAGCGATACGCTTTAGATCTTTGTAAAGCTTTACTGTCGACAAAGATAGTAGCTTTCCCCTTTGGGGAAAGATTAAAGGACGACTTGGTCTGCAGTCCCCTCAAGTAGAGACCAGCTCCAGTGCCCTGCTACATTTTTGAAACATAAGCAACTTAAACATAAGCATAGATGAATACACACCTTCCTCCATTGACTTTGGTTTCCTTAAGCCCGAAATAGATATTTATCCTTTGTTTTCTTTTAATATAGCACTACGCCTGCCTATCGCTTCTCGTACCAAGTGGAAACTGGTTCTTCTGCACCTGGTTCTTGCATTTGCTCGTGGGTTCCATTGATTTCGTTGTACACTCATGGACGAGGAATGGAAGGATCTTTTCACTTATGTGCCATCATACATAAAAGTCTCATCATCTGTGAAAATCTACCGAAGATGGATTTAGCTAAGCCTAAGCGGCACTGATAAGGCCCAATTATGTGGTCCACGTAGGGCTTCATTTCTTTCAGTTATCATCGACAGCATTTTAAAGGCTTATAGTCATTGTTAAAAAGGCTTGTTCCGCGTTTTGTGTATTGGACAAAGCAAATTGATCATGTATTTATCAAACAAAATTCTGTTTAACATATGGTGCGTTGGTTCAGAAGCTTTTTGCTTTTAAGCAACAGTATTGCTATTATTGCCTCGTCTTTGTCGACGGAAGAGATGTGAGAATTGCCCCTTCATCAAACGCCTCACATACATATATAGCCATTAAAAAACATTAGGAAGAGCTCGTTATGTGTATATTATTGCACTCTGGTTGTCTGTAAAAATATTTCTATCTTCGTTTATGCGGAAACTAGCCCCGGGTTTTTTTAATCACCTGATTGCTGCCTTGTTTCGTAATTTAATTTTAAGGCCGTATATTTGGATGCCAGTATATCAAGCTCTTCTATTCCGCATACTCTTCCATACTCTTCTCGAGGAATCGCATTGTCATTAGGATGACATCAAAAAATCGCAGAAATGTTGGATAAAATATACATATTTAGAAAACGGAAACGTTAAGAAATAAATACGGATAAAAATTGTGCATAGTTTTGCCTATTACAACTTTCCATTACTTTCGATAGTAGATAATACACCTCAAAATCTATTCTGGCAAACAACTGCACAAAGTTAAGCAACTACCACTGCGTATACGTAACCTTCGCACTACGTTTTAAATACTTATACGTAACTGGCAAGCAAAATGTCAAATTGTATCCAAAATTTTGTGCCTGTGGAGACTCGACGCTAGATCGTGTTACCCGGGCGACATCTACATAATAATATTATTTTTTACCAAAATTCTACTTCACATGCTAATTTTAGATATTTGGGATAAAATATTTACTGAAATATCGTAGTTCGTGCATTTTTCGAAAATACCGTTATATGGGAAGTAGGCGTGGTTAGAGCCGGATTTCGCCCATTTTCAATAAAAACCTACCTTGGATATAGGGCGACCTACATACCAAATTTCGTTGAGATATCTAAATGTTTGTGCACAAGTACGCTCGGGTATAAAACTATTTGACATCCGCATCCGCATCCGCCGATGTCTAAAATTCCACAAACGCAAACTTCCCTGGCTTGTTTATGGTTTTTCTGCTTTTTCGTATTTGCAAAGTAAACACTTTAAATTCAAATTAACTGTAAACTAAGCAATAAATTGTCATATAGTGCAACGGAAAATTGAGATATATATGTAAATGTATGCGGATTTAGTTTTAATAAATGGCAAAACAGTGCATATGCATAACCAATGCTATTTAACCCTAAGAAAAAAACAAGTTTCAGATATTCATACAAATTCAAAGCGCAACAAAATAAATACAAAAAGCTTATATCAGCATACATTCGCATTCCATTACGCATGTGACCTAATTTTCGAATACAAATTTTCAATATCACTTCATTTACCACAAACACTCTGCTGTTGTGTCCCCAAAATGTCAGTAGCAGGCGCACGCACAAACGCTTGCCTCTTTATGCTTTTTAACTTTCCTTGGCCTAGAGTTCAGACAAGAAATTCAAGAAATTGTCCGATTACGATTTAGTAAAACCGTTGTTCGTTTTTTATTTTGTTTGCAGAAATCGTTTACAAACTTATATGTATGTGGGCAGATTAGCTCGTGGGAAACATAGAATTTTTTTTCTAGGATATCAATCAAATTTTGGGGTTAAAACGAGCTTATCCCAGCCAAGTCGATTAGGCTCTTAGTGAAATTTGAGTTAGGTTCTTCTTTCTTTCTTTTACAGTTTCACTGGATAATTTTACAAGTCACAAACACTCATACCCCTTCTGTAACCAGGACTAAATAGATGCATTTACTTTATTCGTTTTCGTCCTTTTTTTGTTGCCCGTTTCTTAAAGGCGACCGTTTTCAATGCCTTTCAACACTTCGTTTTGCAGTTTTCACTTTAATATTTATTTATTAATTTACATATATAAAGTAATAATAACACTGTGCACCAAATTCCAAAAAGTTGGAGGTGATGGGAATTGGACCAACAGCATTTGCTTAAGCTGGCCAAGTAATGGAAAGGATTTAAGGACAAAAGTTGATTACCATTTCTTTTTTATCTCAATTTGTCATTTCGTGTTTCCAGGTGTAATTTCTTGTTCACATTTTCCAAAGTCAATGGAGCGGGAAGGGTCGGGGATGGGAGGAATTTATTATTTTTATTATGTATATATTTATGTACATATATACGTATTTGTATGTTGGTATGAAATTTGTGAGCAAAACCAAAAAAATTATCATTTTGCTTGTTTATTTTTTAACCTTAAATTTAACAACTTCAAATCGAAATAAAAAAGAAAAGGAAACTAACCTTTTAAAATGCTTAGGTATTTATTCATATTTTGCATGATTCAAAAATAGAAAGGTTTTGTAATAAAACAGTCCCACACATAAAATCGGCTCCTTTACTTGTGCAGAATGTTGCTTACTCTATAGTTTCTAGTGATATTAGTAGTAAAACCAAAAATTCTTCATACTAAATATTCGTTGGCGTCACCTTCGTTTGCGTAATTTTCTAGAACAAGTGTAGAATAGCGACCGTTTAGCTATAAAATAAAAAAAAATAAGATATAAGAGGTTTATTTGTATTTTTTATTATCGCTAAATTGTTGACACCCAAAAGTAGATCATGATAAAATATGTAGTATCGAATTAAAGATAATAACCTGTACTTTCTAAATAATATAAAATTCTTTACCATTAATTATGCAGTTTTTTCAAAAAGGGTAATTTCATGAAAAAATAATATTTGTTCGTTTTTTAGTGGTTTTGGTTTAAAAATACAAAAAGCTATAAATTATGTACATCAGCTGAAGTACAAATTAATTACCTTTATGGTGACGTCATTAGCTTTTTAATCGGTTATAAAGTTCATAAGATATTAATATTTAAAATATCTAAAAACTGAACTTTAACCTTCTAGAACCTCTTCATTTTTTACTTGCGCCAAATCATTTTGGCACGGTTGAAATGAGCATAAAAGGTTCTATTGATCTGCATTTTTCGTTTTTGCATAGCTTTGTTTCCGGAAATGACGAATAACTTAAATCAAAAATGCATATTTTTATGTATTGTTTAGTATTTCCATTAAAACACCAAACTACCGTTTTCGCAAAATACGATCACATTCTTCCCCTTTCCCCTTCTTCCAAAATACAAATCTAGATAAAGGAGTGTCTAATTTTAGCTGTCACAAATTACACAACCTTGTCTTATTGAATCATGCATATTTTGTATGTAATTTTCCTCATTCCCATAAATAGTGCTAGCTTATTTTTTTTTTAAGACACAAGTAAACCTCAAATAGCGACACACCCTTCTCAAATAGCTTCGGTATGTTGACATTTGCTTGCATTTAGTTACATCATTTTGTAGTTTTCTAAATACATCAAATCAATTATAGAGCTCATGTTTCGCATAACTACAAGTCGAACACTTACATAAGCACAGTCGTCCGTACATATTCCTATGACCGGTAACTCAGATGACATTCCCTATTATTTTACAGGTCCTTTTGATTCTCAGTACTTCCGCTTGGAAGATGCTAGCAAAGTTAGGTAGTCGAAACGAGAGAGAGACATGCACCGTGTCAGAGAACACCCCCGCACCCACACCGCAGTCAATTTCGGACCAGTTTTGATCAGTATAGATTTCAGTGGAATTCTCCCCGAGTATCCTGCCCCTACTCCAATCCCGTCTTGAAGGAAACTTCACCCGAAAGTTTTTCCTGAAATCTGTCGTAAGAGGTATATAATCGGATTGTTTCCCTGATTCGATAAGCTGGTCAAGGATACCACTTTGAGTCTGACTGCCGGAGACGCAGCAGTTTCGCGGATGTGGAGTTCTATGGACAGTTGTTGCAGGATCACATTAAGTGCATCAGATGGACACGACTTAATTGCTCCTGTACCACCTGCACAAGCTGCTCTTGGTATACTGCCTATTTTCTTGACGTTGTATTGTTTATCTAGTGTTGGCTACCAAACTAACGCCACGTACGTTAGTATTGGTTGTATAATAGCCATGTACATCCAGAGGACAAGCTTTGGCTTTAATCCCCAGTTCCTACTGAATATTCTTTTGCATGTATAATAAACTGTGTAGGCTATCTCAACCCGCTTCCCTATATTTGTCTTCCAGCTCAGTTTGGTGTCTAATACGACACCCAAGTATTTAGACTGGGAGTACAATGTGAGAGTCGTTCCATTAAGGGAGGGAAGCCGGAATTGTTTTTTTTTTTTTTTTTTGTTTTATTGGTGAACAGCATCAGTTCCGTCTTGCTAGGGTTGACACCCAGTCCGCTTTTTGTGGCCCAGGTGTTTAGCCGGAGCAAAGCTCCCTCTAGGATTTCACTAATCGTTCAGCTGAATAGTACCGCCACCGCTACATGCATAGTTGAAATGAATGCTTTATATTTGATTATCGTTTAAAAATATTCATATTTAAAATAATATTTTCACACCAAAATTTAGCACGCACGTAGGTCGCCAAAGGCCACCTACGCAGCAAAAAGTTCTGCGCAAAAATACTTTCGCCGCTCTTTTCTGGCAACACAGAAAGGAGAATTCTACTTAGTATGGGTACATAATAAACAATTGTTTGTATCCACATCGTGGAACCTCAGCAAACGTGGCGTCAAGTAAGTAATGTAAGTACAAATGTTTTAATTAATACTAGATCGTCTATAGGGCTTGACAAGAAATTAATGTAGGCAAAGCCAGCTTCTATGACACTGTTTTGATAAAAATTGTATCATTACTCTTGCACATTCCAAATTCTTTTGGCTTGCAAAATTACACGAGGGATTTGGAAATTGGTCGCCTTTTCGTTTGGAAATATGTCACTCTTTATATAGTGACATAAACGCAAGTAAAGGCGCTCAGCATACAGAGGCGGTACAAAAGTTACCATTGGCCACAGCGCCTACCCACTGGACTGAGTAGGTAATTGAGAAGTCTCTCGACATTCTATACATAAGCCACTCATCATATTGTGCTGGTGTATGGCGCAGAGGCATGGACAATGAAAACAGCTGATGAAGCGGCTCTTGGAGTTTTCGAGAGAAAGATTCTGCGAAAGATTTACCGATCGTTACGCGTTGGCGATGGAGAATACCGCAAACAATTTAATGATGAGCTGTATTATCTTTACAACGGTATAGACGTGGTACCGCGAATTAATATACGCTGGCTTGATCATATCGTACGTAAAGTATTCAACGCCGGCCACGATTCTGGTTGGAGATAAATCGATTGAACTACATCTGTCTGTTCATCCGCTCATGCTTGCTAAAAGATTTAGATATCTGCATAATTCAAATCGGGTTTATAATTATCAGAGATAATTATCCCTGATACAAGGTAAGCAGTTAATGGCCCATTACCATTATTATTATATTTTTTTTTAATAGGGGCACTGTCCCCTAGGGGTGGTCCAAACAAAAGTAAAGTTAGAATATTAATGCTCTCACCCCTTGAGATTGTTATATACCGAAAAAATTATGCACAATGCCCTCAAACTTTTGAACGTATTTTATATGGGAAAAGAAGACTTTTTTGTTGACATGGTATATAGTTCTTGAAAATCTATATTCTTGAATTATCTTCAAGAGACTTCCAATAATAATACTAAACTATACTTTATAGGCCCCCAAAATACTGCAATACATAAAAAATAGTTTAAAAAAAATTTTAGCCGTATAGATTAATCCTAGGAGGTTATAGCATTAAAATTCCCACTATACTTTTTTTGGCGACCCACTCAAGTGCATTCATATAATAAAAATTTTGTAACTCAGTAACGGCTTAATCAAACCCAGCCTTCTGGTAGTGTGAATCACCGAAATCGTACTCATTCAACATAACTCGGTATCTACGTTAATATTAATAAGACAGTCATGGCCCATCTGGGTATGGTCAAAACCGGTACTCTCTTATAACAGCAGTTTTTAGAAATGAGGAAAGCGATGAGAACGCGCGAGGGGTATTAAAGTTAAGGTTTCTTCTTAACTTGTGTAATTTGGTTTCAGATTTGAACGAAAAACTTTTACTCCCGACAGAGAGACTTCAAAAAATAAGTGTGTAATATGTACAGCAATATTCCAGTTTTCCACTGCTTGATACAAAATATTTTTCAGGTAATATTCGCTGGTTTAGAGAAAACTCTTTTAATACAAGCTCATTTTATAATGTTATAATTTTCAAGCTTCAGTAAGCCCTAGCTACACAAATTTAAATTATACTTGTATGTTGGTGGCTTTTATAGGACTTAGTATAGATACTTAAAATCTAAACAATCCCAGTACTGAAAGAAACTGGTTTAGTTTTTTACCCACCACAACTAATTGAAGATCTGACTTCCTTCCTTTTAGCGAACGAATGGCGATGTCCTAGGCATCATTCAATTATCCGACTCTGCATTTGATTTGAACTACTTTAAAACGCATTTGGCTTAAAGCATTTTAAAGTCAGTCGTTTGATTACGCTTTCGTTGTGCACTTCACAGATACTTTTTCATAATTAAGAAAAACCGAAATTGAAAATTTAAAATTAAATGTTCCGCCTAATGAGATTTGAACATGGGCATTCTTGGCCGCGGCCAATTGCAGCAAACATTGCCATACAGGCAGTTGAACAAACCACGTTGGAAAATCTACATACTTACATGTATTCCTGCATAAATAGATACACGTGTATAACGAGTCATGGAAAGCCGGTCAAAGGAATGCAACACCAAGTGGTTGCAAAATTTTAATTTCCCTTCACTAACAGCGCCTTTCATTACATCCTCCGTTCGAGGTGCTTTTCAAATAATTGTTGGTAAGTCGTAAACAAAAGCCTCAAATAGCTCTCCAGCTGGTCTGCAATTTTCGACTCAACGCTTTAACTTTGTCAGAGTGCTTGAATCACAATTAGAAGCGCAGATAAAACACAGCACAGCAATGAAAATGTCAAGTAATTACAAACAAACTTTGTCGCTTGTTTTACAAATAGAAAACACGGCTAAGACACGAATACCAAAATGTGGTAAGGTGTCGAATACATACAATGCGAATAATGAAAATCACAAAATTCAACAGACGACAAACAACAAGTAGGTGGTAATGCAACAGCTGCAAAGTAATTTGCCACTTTGTATTTTGAGTTAGTTTGCTAAAGAAACAAGAGGGAATAAATTGTTAAACATTTTAGAATGAAGTGGTTTGTCAAGGGCAAACATTGCACCTAATTCGAATTCAACCTCCGAGGTATTTAGTTTATGCGTAGAGCAACTTTTGGAAAAGGACAATTTCTGTCAAGCTTTAATAACTATTCAGCACCCAGTCGTGGGCCCTGTCATTTGTTACACTTGTTGGCCCTTCACCTCAGTCTTGCTGTTTTCATTTAAATTCTGCTGCTTTCATTACAGCAAAGTTGGACTAAGTTTTTCATTTAGCCCACTCATTCACTCATTTATTCATTTAGCTTCTATTCGCTTATGAATTTGCTCAAATGCTTTTACTATAACTTAAAACTTGTATCGCTATGTCGGCCTGACATTCTATAGCGCACATTTCAGTCCAATGCCATTGCAGAATTCCGCAAGCAAAGGCACGGCAGTGTGGTTAGCTATATATGCAGGGTGATCCAACATACATATGTACATGCAGGGTGATCCAAAACTGCGCAGAAATGTTTGGCAACGTATTCATTGGAGTAAAACAAAAAAAAAAATATGTTCGGGGACATTTTTATCCTCAGAGCTTATTTACTTAGCTACGGCCCGTTGAAGATAAATCGATTACAGCATTAAAATCATAAATTTTTGGCTAATTTTGAGCTAATATCTTTACGTACAAACCTTGAATGTGAGAAGCTTGAGCGGTATACACATGGTACAATTATTACAGGTATTGTCTTACCAGAGAGTTTTGCTTCACATAGAAATTAGTGCTCCTTTATTTTCATTTTGACGCATTTCAATGTTGATTATTTTACTTTAGTTCGATTCGCCTTTTGTTTTCACACAATTTATTTAAAAAGATTTTTGAAAACGTTTGAGTGAGAAATAAAAATTTTAAATTCGTTTAGCCAGCAAATGTTTGTTTTTCGGCTTTTGCAAATTAAATAAGTTCTCTGCAAGAAGGTTTGTCTACAAAAATACGTAAAATATATGGTTCATGGTGTATAGAAATGTACCTTTTCCCTTACAGTAAACTTTTTGGTGTGGCCAACAATGATGTTGTTGTCAAATTTTGTATCAATAAGTTAAAAAGCGCAGTTTGTTCCACAGTATCAAATTTTTATTATTCAAATTAGCTGCTGGAAATACACTCCCTTTCTTCACTTCACAAGTACTTTTTCGAATTCAAGACAAATAATAAGGAAGATCGAAATTTTATATTATTATTTTGAAGTTATATCTGACGAAGTTCGAATATGGGACCACCTATTGCAGAATATGTAAACAAATATTTAGCAAGTAAAAAAATAAATTTAAAAAAACTTAAGTTTCAGCGCGCGGGCTTACGCAGCATGTACGCAGGCATAAAAAAACTGAAACTATAATTTTGATCTTTCCATACTTACATTTTTACAGTGTACTCCATAAAAAAATACTGAAAAAAAAAACAAAAAATTCGATTTTTTAATGCAATAAATTTTTTATTTAAATCTATCTCACTAATTTAAAGCCCAGGTAATTACGCACATTTTGATTACTTAACTGATTTTCTCCGACAAATAGTTTTTTAACTGAAAAAAATTAAAAAAAATATTTGAGGTGTAAATTTTGTATGGAGTGATCCATCCACGGATGCCTTACACTGTTCTAGGATCCCTAAGTCATGAGAAATTTTTTCAGATGCATGTTAAGGAATAATCCTAGATCTGGGTTGCCTTTTTGCGCTTTATACGCAGAAATAACTATATATATATATTAGACTGCATCATCAAAAAAATTTGCGGTTTTTCCGCCGGAATTACAAAATTTATTATATTTTAAGACGTCCACCAAAATATTTCTGAAAAAGATTATGATTTAAGCGAGCTAGACCGATTTGAAAATACCTCCAAAAATTGAGTTTTTTATAAATAAAAATTTTTGAAAAAACTCCCCTCAGATGACAAAACAGATTAGGCTTCAAAAATCTGCATAAAAATATTTCAAAATTTTTCAACGGAATCGTAATGAGATTTTGTATGCTAATTTTTTCCTTTTTCCAAAGATTGATTTACGAAAAACTTGAATAACTGGGCCAAAACTATTTTGATTTAGACTTATGGGATCTCAGTAGAAAGGTATTTTCCCACTGTTTTTATTTCTAAAAAGGTCATTCGTGTCCCAATTTTTTTTCCAAATACCAACACCACTTAATTCAACTTTGAATGATATTCGTTCATCCTACCTTTCTCTTTCATCCTTTGAATGAGTTTATTAGCAAAGAAATAAAAAGAGTGAGAAAAGGGTGGAAAGGTATCCAATGATATCTCACAAGTCTAAAACGGGAGAGTTTAGGTTCAGTTATTCAAGTTTTTCTTATACGAATCTTTGAAAAAAGTTAAAAACAGCATGAAAAATCTCATTATTACGATTCAGTTCAAATTTTTATACCCGAGCGCACTTGTGCACAAGGGTATATTAATTTTGTTCACGTAACGGTTGTTTGTAACAGCCAAAACGAATCGAGATAGATATAGACAAATGTATACATAAATGCTCAGAATGAATAGAGAAATCGATTAAGCCATGTCTGTCTGTCCGTCCGTCCGTCCGTCCGTCCGTGTACACGATAACTCGAGCAAAAATTGAGATATCTCAACGAAATTTGGTATGTGGGTTTCTGTTAATCCAAGGTAGGTTGGTATTGAAAATGGGCGAAATCGGACTGTAACCACGCCCACTTCCTATATAACGGTAATTTCCAGAAATACGAAAACTGCGATATTTTAGTAACTACTGAAGATAATTCACTCAAAATTGATATTTACAATAATTTTCCGACGAAAAATAAGAATATTATAAATTTTTGGAAAATGGGCGTAACCACGCCCATGTGTATATCTTGGTAACCGCTGCACCAATTTCTTCCAAACTTGGCACAGTTGTCATATATTAAGTACTTGCGCCGCCCTATTGGTGGCAATAAATCGAAAAATGAAACTGCCCGTATGGGGCCATTGCTACTTTATTTTAATAGTCAAATACCCCACTGTTAATACTGTAAAAGTTTTAAACCGTTATCATAAACACATTTTGCATGATAAACATCGGCGCAAGCCATTCTTGTTCACAGATTAGCTTGAGTTTGGTGTGAAGAAATTTGTAAAGTGTTTTTAATTAAATAAAAAAAATAGAAATCATAAAATATTAAAGTTTTTGGTATGGAGCCTTCAAGTTCTGGTAAATGTTAATCTATTTAAGATCTTTTTTTGTGAGAAAGTGCTTTAAATTATATAAAACGGTAATTATCATAAAAAAACTTTAAAATTACTTTTTTTTTTGCTTCTTTGTGCAAACATTGATCGGTTTAGTTGTGTTCCCAAGCAGTCCCAAGAACAATTTTTGTTGTTATTGATAGCATGTCTTAACTTAATTAAGGAACTGCAAGAAAATTCTGCGGTTTTTTGTGGTTTTGATAAAAAAGCTTCTTTACAAAATGTGCTTTCTGACAAAAAAATGTGCTTTCTGACAAAAAAAAAAAATTGTAAGAATTTCTAATATTTGTTTTATCCTTTAGGTACTAGTTCAAACACAATTTTTATAACCCGGTGGGAGCTTGTCAACATAATGTGGTCAGTTGAAAATATTAATTTACAAGGGCGATTTGTGTTTCTGGAAGAAGAGTTAAAAAAACGAACAGGAAACTTCGATAACATAGGTTTAACTAAAACACTTTCTCGATTAAAATCTGAGTATAAAACTCGTTTTGAAAAGGCTTTTCGAAAATTAGAGACGTTTTTTAAAACAAATAATTCATGGCTTGAGACATCTGTTTCTTTTCTTTGTTGCCCTGAAGAAAAGCTTAAGCGTGGTCGACCAAGTGTTTCATTCGATGAAAGTAGTGAACGTACAAAAAGAATGAAAACAGAAAAACTAAGAGAGTCTACATCGATTTCTATGTTGAGTTTTGCTACTCAAATGAGCTTGAGAGCAGTGGGACAGGTTAGTGCTTCTAAAGTGTTAAAGGATATAACAACAACTACCCCTGACCGAGCAAAAAAATATCGGAAGTCATATAAGGATTCACTGGAACCCAAAAGTTGTAAAATGTCAGGCCAAGAATCACTAGGGGTTGCAGTGGAAGCGCAACTATCTCGACATCAATACAATGTTATCAGAATGAGTGCACCAGAAAAATTTCCTGCATATAAGGTCCTACAAGCTGCAAAACAAAAATGTTATCCACCCCCCGAATGCATCGAAGTTAGCGAAACTTTAGTAAAGATTACCCTTCAGGCACTACTAGATTTAACCACAAAGCGTTTGTTGGAATCACAGATGGAAGTAATTGGTGTGTTAACAACATTTGAAACGGAAAATCTGAGCTTGTTTTGCAAGTGGGGCTTTGATGGAAGTTCGGGACACAGCTCCTACAAACAAGCTCTCCATGGCCTTGAAGCGACTGATTCTTCGGTCTTCATTACTTGTGTTGTTCCTCTTAGACTTTCTTCCAGTTCTAGGGTTGTATGGCAAAATCCACGTCCAGGTTCTACAAGATACTCTAGGCCATTAAAAATAGAGTTTGTAAAGGAATCTACACAAATGTCTATTGCAGAAAAGAATAGAGTTGAAAATGAGGTGAAAAATTTGCGAAAGACAACAATATTAATTGAAAAAAGAGAAGTACAAGTCAATCATACTCTACTTTTTACAATGATTGACGGCAAAGTCTGTAATGCTATTAAGGAAACGTCATCAACACAAAAGTGTTTCATATGTGGTGCGTCATCTAGAAGCTTTAATGATATAGATAGTATGTTGACAAGGGAAGTTAAAACAGAAAACTTAGAGTTTGGACTGTCCGTTCTTCATGGATGGATAAGGTTTTTCGAAAATTTACTTCACTTAGCCTACAAATTGCCTCTTAAGAAATGGCAAGCTCGAGGGGAGGATGACAAGATAGTTGTTGCTGAAAACAAAAAAAGGATACAAAAAGAGTTTAAAGATCGTTGTGGTTTGATAATAGACAAACCAAAGCCCGGATTCGGGAACTCGAATGATGGCAATTACAAATTCTGAGGTACAAGAAGATAGCAGTGATGAAGGAAGGGATGATTTTATTCTAAATTAATGAAAAATCAATACATTTATGCAATTCTCAATTATGTTCTATTTTCTGCATTAAAATAAATGTTATGTGTACTTATTTTTTGCAAAGAACAAATATATAATTGTTTGTATTTATAGCCAAATTTGACAGCCCTAAATGTTTATATATTAAATACGGTGGGTATCTTCATTTGACAATTTCTTCCGAAATTAAAAAGAGTGGGCGTGGTCATTGTTGGGTTTTGAAATATCAATATATTGATTCTATAAACAATTTCAGAAATTTTCAGGTTGCTAGCTCTATTCCCTGATTTATTGCCACCAATAGGGTCGTTCTGCCCCATTGTGCGCCGGGTATTTAATGTTCGGCTCCGCCCGAACTTAGACTTTCTTACTTGTTTTTTTTAATATTTTAAAAATATTTTTATGCAAATTTTTTAAGCTTAAACCGTTTTGTCATTTGAGCGGATTTTTTCAAAAAACATCTTTAAGAAACTATTTTTATTCATAAAAAACTCTGTTTTTGGAGGTATTTTCAAATCGGTCCATCTCACGTAAATCTTAATATTTTTGCTAAATATTTTGGGGGACGTCTTAAAATATAACAGATTTTATAATTCCAATGGAAAAATAGTACCGATTTTTTTTTTTTTGTATGGGGAGGGATGCAGTTTAATGTATATAGTTTTGGCTGGACATAGCAAGCCTTACTTTTCTGTACAGTGCACATCATTAAAAAGGTTTTGCAATGTTTTCATACATTTAATACGCTTAATTTATTAAAAGTTTAAGGTAGCTGATACAAGAATTTCTTACAAATAGCGAACTAATTTGGATAATTGAAATTATTTTAAAAATAAACTCCTCCTCATTTGAAGGGGCTGTAAAACTGCATGTCCGGAAATTAAATATTATTAACTTATTCACTGCAGGTCATTAGAATAGTGCACCCCTGTGTTAACATTTTTTTTTTAATTTGTGTAAAATTTTAAATCGGATTTACACGCAGAAAGTGCTATATTTTTATTTAAAAAAAAAAAAATATTTAATATTAAATAAACAAAAGGACAAATGTAAATACTAAGGATTAATAGGGTGCCCTATTCAAATGACGAGGAGTGTATTTTTCAAATGAATTTCATTTTTGTTTAAGTTATTCATTTGCCAAACTGCATACACACAAATTCCTTTTCATTAATATATATGATTTATTTATTTTAATTAAAAACTTATACTTGGAACACCCTTTATTAAAATATTTTCCCGCCACCGCCTCTGCAATTAATGTCTGCTTCGCTTTAGTTTTGCTACGAGTATCAGTTTGTCTGGCACTTTCTCCTTTTTACCGTCCTCGTTTGCTTTGTTTTTCTTGTCGATACAGTTATCAGTTTGCGACTGCTGTTTTTGTTATTTTATTCTTCAATTATTTATTTCCTTTTATTCGGTTTTGCTTCACTGGTTGCTATTGCATTTTTATCTTGGCATTTCCATTTGCATAATTGGTATGATTGAATTTTAAAATTATCTGGGAAGATGGCGGTCCTTGTTGATATTTGTCTGTTGAGATAGTACAAGGAACCAACGATTATTTTAAATTGGCATTTCACGCGAAAAGTAGTTTTCTAAAAGATGAATGAACATATATGTACATATGTAATTGATTTTACGAGTGGAAAAATAAAATTAATATAAAAAGTTCATCCTCTGGTTTTCCAATATTTCGCAGTCGGCCGAAAAACTCTTACCATTACTGGTTCATTATTTTTATTTTGCCCTGTGGCATTAATAAGCCGTGTGAGGATTTAACAAATGGGATACTCGTATTTATTTGAAGTGTAACGGGGTATGGTTATTCTTCTGGGTTTTCAGTCAGCTGCACGACTATACTCAATCTCGACCCAACACTCTAAGCAATGTGGGCAACTAATACGGTACATCTTACGAGTTTCTGGGAAAATAATTAATCTTTGCATATTTTTTGTTTTTTATTTATGTATAAATTAAAAAAAATAAAACTTTTACAGGGAAAAAATAAAAAATTGATTCTGTAAATTTTTTCATGTATTAAAGCCTGTTCTTTTACAAAAAAAATCAAGCTACTAATGCACCAAGGCGAATTTATATAAGGTGGTGTTGTTTCATCAGCTGTGAGTAGCGTTTGATTGTCAAAATTTTGAATTTCGTTAGTGAGTGAGTGAAAACGTGAGAGTGTTTGCATTTTCTGTCGCCCTTTTTCATTCGGGGAAGAATAGCTGAAATTTGACAATGGCCCGCTAAAAGCAAAAACAAAATACAAGTAATTGTTGTATTTGTTCAATCGATACCACCTTATATGTATTCGCCTTGTAATGCACAAAGATTTTTGTATGAAAAATGAGCAGGAAAAAATTTTACTCATACGCCATGTACAACTGAGTTACACTCTTTTCTGGCCATATATCATACAAAACATCCTTGCGCAGTTTCATTTGATCGCTCATTCCTTTCTTCTATATCTATTTTCTTCATTGATGCCCTCCTTTTTTGTAAAGGAAC
>NW_023458561.1:22139979-22146606 GCF_013731165.1 Rhagoletis pomonella
GTTCCTTTACAAAAAAGGAGGGCATCAATGAAGAAAATAGATATAGACGAAAGGAATGAGCGACCAAATGAAACTGCGCAAGGACGTTTTGTATGATATATGGCCAGAAAAGAGTGTAACTCAGTTGTACATGGCGTATGAGTAAAATTTTTTCCTGCTAATTTTTCATACAAAAATCTTTGTGCATTAGTAGCTTGATTTTTTTTTAAAAGAACAGGCTTTAATACATGAAAAAATTTACAGAATCAATTTTTTTTCCCTGTAAAAGTTTTAATTTTTTTAATTTTTACATAAATAAAAAACAAAAAATATGCAAAGATTAATTATTTTCCCAGAAACTCGTAAGATATACGGCACATTAGTTGCCCACATTGCTTAGAGTGTTGGGTCGAGATTGAGTATAGTCGTGCAGCTGTAACTGAAACCCCAGAAGAATAACCATACCCCGTTATACTTCAAATAAATACGAGTATCCCATTTGTTAAATCCTCACACGGCTTATTAATGCCACAGGGCAAAATAAAAATAATGAACCAGTAATGGTAAGAGTTTTTCGGCCGACTGCGAAATATTGGAAAACCAGAGGATGAACTTTTTAATATTAATTTTATTTTTCCACTCGTAAAATCAATTACATATGTACATACATATATGTTCATTCATCTTTTAGAAAACTACTTTTCGCGTGAAATGTCAATTTAAAATAATCGGTGGACTTGTACTATCTCAAAAGACAAATATCAACAAGGACCGCCATCTTCCCAGATAATTTTAAAATTCAATCATACCAATTATACAAATGGAAATGCCAAGATAAAAATGCAATAGCAACCAGTGAGGCAAAACCGAATAAAAGGAAATAAATAATTGAAGAATAAAATAACAAAAACAGCTGTCGCAAACTGATAACTGTATCGACAAGAAAAACAAAGCAAACGAGGACGGTAAAAAGGAGAAAGTGCCAGACAAACTGATACTCGTAGCAAAACTAAAGCGAAGCAGACATTAATTGCAGAGGCGGTGGCGGGAAAATATTTTAATAAAGGGTGTTCCAAGTATAAGTTTTTAATTAAAATAAATAAATCATATATATTAATGAAAAGGAATATGTATGTATGCACTTTGGCAAATGAATAACTTAAACAAAAATGAAATTCATTTGCAAAATACACTCCTCGTCATTTGAATAGGGCAGCCTATTAATCCTTAGTATTTACATTTGTCCTTTTGTTTATTT
The DNA here is from genome assembly GCF_013731165.1 of Rhagoletis pomonella. NCBI lineage: Eukaryota > Metazoa > Arthropoda > Insecta > Diptera > Tephritidae > Rhagoletis > Rhagoletis pomonella. Next base: position 22,141,217 of record NW_023458561.1, read on the forward strand.
AATATTAAATTTTTTTTTTGATAAAAATATAGCACTTTCTGCGTGTAAATCCGATTTAAAATTTTACACATATTAACTATTCTGCACTATTCTAATGACCTGCGGTGAATAAGTTAATAATATTTAATTTCCGGATATGCAGTTTTGAAGCCCCTTCAAATGAGGAGTTTATTTTTAAAATAATTTCAATTAACTTAATTAGTTCGCTATTTGTAAGAAATTCTTGTATCAGCTACCTTAAACTTTTAATAAATCAAGCGTATTAAATGTATGAAAACATTGCAAAACCTTTTTAATGATGTGCACTGTACAGAAAAGTAAGGATTGCTATGTCCAGCCAAAACTATATACATTAAACTGCATCACTCCCCATACAAAAAAAATCGGTACTAATTTTCCATTGGAATTATAAAATCTGTTATATTTTAAGACGTCCACCAAAATATTTAGCAAAAATATTAAGATTTACGTGAGTTGGACCGATTTGAAAATACCTCCAAAAACAGAGTTTTTTATGAATAAAAATAGTTTCTAAAAGATGTTTTTTGAAAAAATCCGCTCAAATGACAAAACGGCTTAAGCTTAAAAAATTTGCATAAAAATATTTTTAAAAAATTAAAAAAACAATTTGAACTGAATCGTAATAATGAGATTTTTGATGCCGTTTTTAACTTTTTTCAAAGATTCGTATAAGAAAAACTTGAATAACAGAACCTAAACTCTCCCGATTTAGACTTGTGAGGTATCATTGGATACCTTTCCACCCTTTTCTCACCCTTTTTATTTCTTTGCTAATAAACTCATTCAAAGAATGAAAGAGAAAGGTAGGATGAACGAATATCATTCACAGTTGAATTAAGATGTGTTGGTATTTGAAAAAAAAAATTGGGAGAGGAATGACTTTTGTAGACAGAAATAAAAACAGTGGGAAAATACCTTTCTACTGAGATCCCATATGTCTAAATCAGAATAGTTTTGGCCCAGCTATTCAAGTTTTTCGTAAATCAATCTAATATATTTTTATGCAGATTTTTGAAGCCTAATCTGTTTTGTCATCTGAGAGGACTTTCTTCAAAAAGTTTATTAAGAAACTATTTTTATTTATGAAAAACTCAATTTTTAGAGGTATTTTCAAATCGGTCCAGCTCGATTAAATCATACTCTTTTTCAGAAATATTTTGGTGAACGTCTTAAAATATAATAAATTTTGTAATCCAGGCGGAAAAACCGCAACTTTTTTTGGTGATGCAGTCTAATATATATACATATTTATTTCTGCGTATAAAGCGCAAAAAGGCAACCCAGATCTAGGATTATTCCTTAACATGCATCTGAAAAAATTTCCCATGACTTAGGGATCCTAGAACAGTGTAAGGCATCCGTGGATGGATCACTCCATACAAAATTTACACCTCAAAATTTTTTTGGCGTGAAATATATTTTTTTACATTCTTTATTGAAAAAAAGAAGACACCTATTTTTTATTTCATCTTTATACTCGAAAATCTCGAGTAAAATATTTTTCCGAAATTTTTAACTCACAAAAAAGTATATTTTTTTAATTTTTTTTCAATTAATAAACTATTTGTCGGAGAAAATCAGTTAAGTAATCAAAATGTGCGTAATTACCTGGGCTTTACATTAGTGAGATAGATTTAAATAAATAATTTATTGCATTAAAAAATCGAATTTTTTGTTTCTTTTTTTCAATATTTTTTTTTATGGAGTACACTGTAAAAATGTAAGTATGGAAAGATCAAAACTATAGTTTCAGTTTTTTTATGCCTGCGTACATTCTGCGTAAGCCCACGCGTTGAAACTTAAGTTTTTTTAAATCTATTTTTTTACTTGCTAAATATTTGTTTACATATTCTGCTATAGGTGGTCCCATATTTGAACTTCGTCAGACATAACTTCAAAATAATAATATAAAATTTCGAACTTCCTTATTATTTGTTTTGAATTCGAAAAAGTACTTGTGAAGTGAAGAAAGGGAGTGTATTTCGAGCAGCTAATTTGAATAATAAAAATTTGAAACTGTGGAACAAACTGCGCTTTTTAATTTATTGATACAAAATTTGAGTGTATACCATTGTAAAATTATTAAAGGTATTGTCTTCCCAGAGAGCGCATATTCCGATCAGCCTTATTTGAACAACATCATTGTTGGCTACACCAAAATGTTTACTGTAAGGGAAAAGGTACATTTCTATACACCATGAACCATATATTTTACGTATTTTTGCAAACAAACCTTCTTGCAGAGAACTTATTTAATTTGCAAAAGCCGAAAAACAAACATTTGTTTGCTAAACGAATTTAAAATTTTTATTTCTCACTCAAACGTTTTCTTTTGTTTTCAAAAATCTTTTTAAATAAATTGTGTGAAAACAAAAGGTGAATCGAACTAACATCGATCAACATTGAAATGCGTCAAAATGAAAATAAGGGAGCACTAATTTCGATGTGAAGTAAAACTCTCTCGTAAGACAATACCTGTAATAATTGTACCATGTGCGCTCAAGCTTCTCACATTCAAGGTTAGCCAAAAATTTATGATTTTAATGCTCTAATCGATTTATCTTCAACTGGCCATAACTAAGTAAATAAGGTCTCCCCGAACATATTTTTTTTGTTTTGGTCCAATGAATACGTTGCCAAACATTTCTGCGCAGTTTTGGATCACCCTGCATATGTATGTATGTATGTATGTTGGATCACCCTGCATATATAGCTAACCACACTGCCGTGCCTTTGCTTGCGGAATTCTGCAATGGCATTGGACTGAAATGTGCGCTATAGAATGTCAGGCCGACATAGCGATACAAGTTTTAAGTTTTAGTAAAAGCATTTGAGCAAATTCATAAGCGAATAGAAGCTAAATGAATAAATGAGTGAATGAGTGGGCTAAATGAAAAACTTAGTCCAACTTTGCTGTAATGAAAGCAGCAGATTTTAAATGAAAACAGCAAGACTGAGGTGAAGGGCCAACAAGTGTAACAAATGACAGGGCCCACGCCTGAGTGCTGAATAGTTATTAAAGCTCGACAGAAATTGTCCTTTTCCAAAAGTTGCTCTACGCATAAACTAAATACCTCGGAGGTTGAATTCGAATTAGGTGCAATGTTTGCCCTTGACAAACCACTTCATTCTAAAATGTTTAACAATTTATTCCCTCTTGTTTCTTTAGCAAACTAACTCAAAATACAAAGTGGCAAATTACTTTGCAGCTGTTGCATTACCAGCTACTTGTTGTTTGTCGTCTGTTGAATTTTGTGATTTTCATTATTCGCATTGTATGTATTCGACACCTTACCGCATTTTGGTATTCGTGTCTTAGCCGTGTTTTCTATTTGTAAAAGAAGCAGCGAATTGTTTTTTTGTAATTACTTGACATTTTCATTGCTGTGCTTGTGTTTTATCTGCGCTTCTAATTGTGATTCAAGCACTCTGACAAAGTTGTAGCGTTGAGTCGAAAATTGCAGACCAGCTGGAGAGCTATTTGAGGCTTTTGTTTACGACTTACCAACAATTATTTGAAAAGCTCCTCGAACGGAGGATGTAATGAAAGGCGCTGTTTGTGAGGGGAAATTAAAATTTTGCAACCACTTGGTGTTGCATTCCTTTGACCGGCTTTCCATGACTCGTTATACACGTGTATCTATTTATGTAGGAATACATGTAAGTATGTAGATTTTCCAACGTGGTTTGTTCAACTGCCAGTATGCCAATGTTTGCTACAATTGGTCGCGGCCAAGAATGCCCATGTTCAAATCTCATTAGGCGGAACATTTAATTTTAAATTTTTAATTTCGGTTTTTCTTAATTATGAAAAAGTATCTGTGAAGTGCACAACGAAAGCGCAATCAAACGACTGACTTTAAAATGCTTTAAGCCAAATGCGTTTTAAAGTAGTTCAAATCAAATGCAGAGTCGAATACTTGACTGATGCCTAGGACATCGCCATTCGTTCGTTCCAAGGAAGAAAGTCAGATCTTCAATTAGTTGTGGTGGGTAAAAAACTAGTTGAACATCGATATTTAAATTAGTTTCTTTCCGTACTGGGATTGTTTAGATTTTAAGTGTAAGTACTAAGTCCTATAAAAGCCACCAACATTCAAGTACAATTTAAATTTCTGTAACTAGAGCCTACTGAAGCTTGAAAATTATATCATTATAAAATGAGCTTGTATTAAAAGAGTTTTCTCTAAACCAGCGAATATTACCTGAAAAATATTTTGTATCAAGCAGTGGAAAACTGGAATATTGCTGTACATATTACACACTTATTTTTTGAAGTCTCTCTGTCGGGAGTAAAAGTTTTTCGTTCAAATCTGAAACCAAATTACACAAGTTAAGAAGAAACCTTAACTTTAATACCCCTCGCGCGTTCTCATAGCTTTCCTCATTTCTAAAAGCTGCTGTTATAAGAGAGTACCGGTTTTGACCATACCCAGATGGGCCATGACTGTCTTATTAATATTAACGTAGATACCGAGTTTTGTTGAATGAGTACGATTTCGGTGATTCACACTACCAGAAGGCTGGGTTTGATTAAGCCGTTACTGAGTTACAAAATTTTTATTATTTGTACTTGAGTGGGTTTTCTCAAAAAAAGCATAGTTGGAATTTTAATGCTATAACCTCCTAGGATTAATCTATATGGCTAACATTTTTTTTAAACAATTTTTTATGTATTACAGTATTTTGGGGGCCTATAAAGTATAGTTAAGTATTATTATTGGAAGTCTCTGAAGGTAATTCAAGAATATAGATTTTTAAGAACTATATACCATGTCCACGAAAAAGTCTTCTTTTCCCATATAAAATACGTTAAAAATTTTGAGGGCATTGTGCATAATTTTTTCGGTATATACCAATCTCAAGGGGCGAGAGCATTAATATTCTAACTTTACTTTTGTTTGGACCACCCCTAGGGGACAGTGCCCCTATTAAAAAAAAATATAATAATAATGGTAATGGGCCATTAACTGCGTACCTTGTATCAGGGATAATTATCTCTGATAATTATAAACCAAATTTGAATTATGCAGATATCTAAATTTTTTAGCAAGTATGAGCGGATGAACAGACAGATGTAGTGCAATCGATTTATCCCCAACCAGAATCGCGGCCGGCGTTGAATACTTTACGTACGCTATGATCAAGCCAGCGTATATTAATTCGCGGTACCATGTCTATACCGTTGTAAAGCTAATACAGCTCATCATTAAATTGTTTGCGGTATTCGCCATCGCCAACGCGTAACGATCCGTAAATCTTTCGCAGAATCTTTCTCTGGAAACTCCAAGAGCCGCTTCATCAGCTGTTTTCATTGTCCATTAGAGCTGTCAAACTATCGATAGTCAAGTCCATCGATGTTTTACGAT
>NW_023458561.1:22146706-22150307 GCF_013731165.1 Rhagoletis pomonella
GAGAGCAAAGAACTTCAGCAAAGAAAATTGATTTTGGACGAATTCATGTAAAATCTACACATCTCCCAATGTCGGTTAGTAAAATTGCTGAAAATTGGAAGGCCGACGGTACAAAATGTATTGACAAATATCAAGAAAAATGGCAGCGTTGAGAGAAAGGCGGAATCTGGCGGAAAATCAGGCACTATAAATAAAATAGTGTAGAAGGATGTTCTAAGGACTTTGAAAATGAATCCGAATCTTTCTGAACAACAAGCCATTGTGCAAAAAAAGCGCAAGAGTATTATACACAAAATGGAATCAACATTGTACTAAAAGAGGCCAATCCTCCGAATTGCCCAGAGCTGCAAACGATCGAGCGTTATTGGGCCCATATGAAATCAAAATTAAAAAAAAAATGCAAGGCTTCAAGAATAACACAGTTCCGCAGGATTTGGCGAAAACAGGCTCAAACGATCAACGAAAGGGATGTCCAAGTATTAATGGCGGGTGTCATCTCTAAAGTACGGGTATTTTGGCGTGGAAATTAATTCTAATAAGATTTGTAAACCTTTCATTTAAATAGAAATAAAAGAAGTTTCTAAAAAAGTTTCGACTAAATTATTCACATTTAAGTTAGTTTTTTTGTTATTTAATACCTGCCAGATTTCAACTGAAGCAGATCTTATTTAATCCAGGCAATAAGCCATCTACGTGTCACATTTCAAAAACTTTGACATTTATAATATTAGTCATGATAAAAAAGTAGGAAGCAAGGCGAATACATATAAGGTGGTATCGATTGAACAAATACAACAATTACTTGTATTTTGTTTTTGCTTTTAGCGGGCCTTTGTCAAATTTCAGCTATTCTTCCCCGAATGAAAAAGGGCGACAGAAAATACAAACACTCTCACGTTTTCACTCACTCACTAACGAAATACAAAATTTTGACAATCAAACGCTACTCACAGCTGATGAAACAACACCACCTTATATAAATTCGCCTTGATAGGAAGGTAGAACCGCTGAGAGGAATTTTTCAAATTCTTGACGTTTGCAAGCAATTTAATTTTGAAATTTTACACACGAACTCACAAACACATTCTCATTTTCAATCTCAAACAACAACAACTTCGAACAATTCCTTTCTTTTACTCTCAATTTTATATGATTTTAAAATGTTGGCAAACTTCAAAATTAAATCATGGCCGACGAATTGAGAGAACGGTTTTAACTTACTATGTTTTTATCATGATATTAGTCATGATACAAAAAAGAAGGTAGTTTCAAGAAACAACGTTTTGACGGATAATAAATTTTTTTTAAGTTTCATAAATTGTGAGTATTATCAACGGCCTTGCCACTTTGATAATATTAAGACAATAAATCGGAGAATTGTCTTTCGCATATTTATACCAATGTAATAATATTTCAAATCAAAAATCATTATCACTGCTTGGTATTTTTTACTTACGTAGCTCGCACTATTTTTATTAAAACTATATAAAATATGAACTAAACTATTAAAGAAGACTTCATCGTAATTGTTCGTTCTTTTTATTTTATAAAAAAAAAACGCGCACATTATTTTGTTATTTTTTCGTTTTCTGATTTTTAATGCAATCTTGCGATTTAAAAATTGAATTCTAAAAAATGTTCTTCCCAAATAAAGCCTTTTTATATTTTGGTTCAAATTTAATTTGAAATTTCTCATCAGATTTTGAAAAAAATTAGGCTTTGTGATTAGCGTATCGCCATTAACTTTCACAAATTTTTAATTTAAAATGCAAAACCGCGTATCAAGATAACGCAAAACCGCGTATATCAGGTTGCATAAATTATTTTCTAGAGTTTAAAAACACTCATATTTAAAACTGGTTCTCTTTTTTACAAAGAAATCGCATTTCAGCACGAGTGGATAAGGCTTGATCCCAGAGCCTGTGTGGGCAAATCCAATTTTTGGCAAAAAATGTCAGTTACGCGGTTTTGAACAACGACGATATGCGGTTTTGTACTTCAACCGACAATATGTATACATATATACACTTTCTTCATGCGTTCTGAAACCTAGTCGTCAACCCTATTTTCGAAATTTTGTAGCCGGCGTAATTTTCAAGTCCATAAAATAAAATCTTCTGCTTAAAAAAAAAAAATATTTCTTCTAGTGATCAGGTAGCATGAAGTTGATGAAATGTCATAATTTTATTAAAAGTCAAATGGTTAACAACAACAACGAATGTCATTAAATGAAACTACCTTCTTTTTTTTATTATGTGTGCATAGCAAGATGTTCCTGATAAATTTTTTTCGTTTCATTTCTACTTTTAAAATTTTTTTATAGTAACAAATGCACTGGTACTAATTTTTTATAAAAATGAAAATAATCTTATTTACTTAATTACTTGTAAAATAGTCACAGTTACAAAGGGTTAACGAATAACTGTTAGAAAGAATTTTAAAACACTTGGATCTATTTAAAAATTACCAATCCTGATACCGTGATCAATATACATATGTATTTCGTTGGTTTTAAATTGTAAAAAAATCGACAGGCTAGTTAATATAATATTATAAGTTAAAATTTATATTTTATCTTTTTCGTATTTTTATCCCTAACTCTACCCTTTGCGTTATAATTACATTTATATGAATCTGTTTTCCTTTATGTTTATTTTTATCTTTATACTTTCCTTTATGATGACCCTGCAAACCAAAGTTCCCGAAACCTTAAGGAAATCGTTAGGAGTATCTCATTTCTGTAACGATTTTTTTACGAATTTTCAAAGTAAATTATATGAAGGGGTTGACACGAACTCGTAAAGAAATTTCTGTACGAAAAATAAAGAAAATTCTGGAAAAATTCTGAAAGATATTCTTCACATAGCAGCAATATTTTCGTTGCTTCACAGATTTTCTTCCGAAATTTCGTAAAAGAATGGAAGGTGTGCGTAATTTATTTCATTTTAGAAAATTCGGCAAAAAATCGAATTAAATCTTAACGAATTCCTTAAAATTTCTTTACAATGCAGAATACTCTGAAAAAATGGTTTGCAGGGGATATTGATTTCATTCTTGTATAATTCTTAATCTATATCTTATATATGGAGGAAGGTAAAAAAAAAGTCATGGTGACAGTTGATAAATAAAAACCGGTTGGGCTTAGAGAGGGAAAAGTAATAATTTACTCACCCCCCTCTACACGAACAATACATTTCCAAAAAAAAATAAGTGGAATCGGCACGATACCGACTAATTTGTTTAGTTGCCTTTGGCGCTTAACCCATTATAGCATGTGTTTCATTTTCAACTGTAATCAATTATTTAAGTGTCGTGGAGCATTCAGGTGAAGGTATTGATCATTTATTTGGTATTCTCCTATTTTTTTTTTTTTAATCAAAAAATTTACTTTGAAATGTAGATGCTAAAAATTATTATTAAAAAAGTGTGAGTATCGGTCCGTCGAGTCTTAAAATTAGACGCATGTTTTAAAGAATTTTATGTAGTTTTCGAATATATAATTGGATCTTTTCGAATTTGCAAATGTATGTAATTTTCAGTTTCTTTTTGCATAATTTAGCGAAAAGAATTTTTCAAACAATGAAAAAATCTCATCAAACAT
>NW_023458561.1:22150407-22153880 GCF_013731165.1 Rhagoletis pomonella
ATGTTTGATGAGATTTTTTCATTGTTTGAAAAATTCTTTTCGCTAAACTATGCAAAAAGAAACTGAAAATTGCATACATTTGCAAATTCGAAAAGATCCAATTATATATTCGAAAACTACATAAAATTCTTTAAAACATGCGTCTAATTTTAAGACCCGACGGACCGGTACTCACACTTTTTTAATAATAATTTTTAGCATCTACATTTCAAAGTACATTTTTCGATTAAAAAAAAAATAGGAGAATACCAAATAAATGATAAATACCTTCACCTGAATGCTCCACGGCACTTAAATAATTGATTAGAGTTGAAAATGAAACACTTGCTATAATGGGTTAAGCGCCAAAGGCAACTAAACAAATTAGTCGGTATCGTGCCGATTCCACTTATTTTTTTTGGAAATGTATCGTTCGTGTAGAGGGGGGTGAGTAAATTATTACTTTTCCCTCTCTAAGCCCAACCGGTTTTTATTTATCAACTGTCACCATGACTTTTTTTTACCTTCCTCCATATATAAGATATAGATTAAGAATTATACAAGAATGAAATCAATATCATCATAAAGGAAAGTATAAAGATAAAAATAAACATAAAGGAAAACAGATTCATATAAATGTAATTATAACGCAAAGGGTAGAGGTAGGGATAAAAATACGAAAAAGATAAAATATAAATTTTAACTTATAATATTATATTAACCAGCCTATAGATTTTTTTACAATTTAAAACCAACGAAATACATATGTATATTGATCACGATATCAGGATTGGTAATTTTTAAATAGATCCAAGTGTTTTAAAATTCTTTCCAGCAGTTATTCGTTAACCCTTTGTAACTGTGACTATTTTACAAGTAATTAAGTAAATACAATTATTTTCATTTTTATAAAAAATTAGTACCAGTGCATTTGTTACTATAAAAAAATTTTAAAAGTAGAAATGAAACAAAAAAAATGTATCAGGAACAGCTTGCTATGCATACATAATAAAAAAAGAAGGTAGTTTCATTTAATGACATTCGTTGTTGTTGTTAACCATTTGACTTTTAATAAAATTATGACATTTCATCAAATTCATGCTACCTGATCACTAGAAGAAAAAAATTTTTTTTAAGCAGATGATTTTATTTTATGGACTTGAAAATTACGCCAGCCACAAAATTTCGAAAATGGGGTTGACGATTAGGTTTCAGAACGCATGAAGAAAGTGTATATATGTATACATATTGTCGGTTGGAGTACAAAACCGCATATCGTCGTTGTTCAAAACCGCGTAACTGTCATTTTTTGCCAAAAATTGGATTTGCCCACACAAGCTCTTGGATCAAGCCTTATCCACTCGTGCTGAAATGCGATTTCTTTGTAAAAAAGAGAACCATTTTTAAATATGAGTGTTTTTAATCTCTAGAAAATAATTTATGCAACCTCACATACGCGGTTTTGCGTTATCTTGATACGCGGTTTTGCATTTTATATTAAAAATTTGTGAAAGTTAATGGCGATACGCTAATCACAAAGCCTAATTTTTTTCAAAATCTGATGAGAAATTTCAAATTAAACTTGAACCAATATAAAAAAAGGTTTTATTTGGGAAGAACATTCTTTAGAATTCGATTTTTAAATCGCAAGATTGCATTCAAAATCAGAAAACGAAAAAATAACAAAATAATGTGCGCGTGGTTTTTATTATAAAATAAAAAGAACAATTACGATGAAGTCTTCTTTAATAGTTTAGTTTATATTTTATATAGTTTTAATAAAAATAGTGCGAGCTACGTAAGTAAAAAATACCAAGCAGTGATAATGATTTTTGATTTGAAATATTATTACATTGGTATAAATATGCGAAAGACATTTCTCCGATTTATTGTCTTAATATTATCAAAGTGGCAAGGCCGTTGATAATACTCACAATTTATGAAACTTCGAAAAAATGTATTATCCGTCAAAACGTTGTTTATTGAAACTACCTTCTTTTTTGTATCATGACTAATATCATGATAAAAACATAGTAAGGTAAAACCCAAGGCGTATTTAACAGGTGATAGCAGCACCCGTTTATTTTTCTTCGCCTCACGGCTTCATATGTCAAATGGCTGCTGTTGATTGGTTGGAGCAGTTGATTGTTTATTGTTTTTTGTTGTCTTTCACATCATTCCTATGAAATTTTTGACAGTCCTCGCCGCAAAAGCAAAAACAAAAGACATGTACATTTTGTTGTTGGCGTACCGATACCACCTTATTGAATACGCCTTGGTAAAACCGTTCTCTCAATTCGTCGGCCATGATTTAATTTTGAAGTTTGCCAACATTTTAAAATCATATAAAATTGAGAGTAAAAAAAGGAATTGTTCGAAGTTGTTGTTGTTTGAGATTGAAAATGAGAATTTGTGTGTGAGTTTGTGTGTAAAATTTCAAAATTAAATTGCTTGCAAACGTCAAGAATTTGAAAAATTCCTCTCAGCGGTTCTACCTTCCTATCAAGGCGAATTTATATAAGGTGGTGTTGTTTCATCAGCTGTGAGTAGCGTTTGATTGTCAAAATTTTGTATTTCGTTAGTGAGTGAGTGAAAACGTGAGAGTGTTTGTATTTTCTGTCGCCCTTTTTCATTCGGGGAAGAATAGCTGAAATTTGACAAAGGCCCGCTAAAAGCAAAAACAAAATACAAGTAATTGTTGTATTTGTTCAATCGATACCACCTTATATGTATTCGCCTTGCTTTCTATTTTTTTATCATGACTAATATTATAAATGTCAAAGTTTTTGAAATATGACACGTAGATGGCTTATTGCCTGGATTAAATAAGATCTGCTTCAGTTGAAATCTGGCAGATATTAAATAACAAAAAAAATAACTTAAATGTGAATAATTTAGTCGAAACTTTTTTAGAACCTTCTTTTATTTCTATTTAAATGAAAGATTTACAAATATTATTAGAATTAATTTCCACGCCAAAATACCCGTACTTTAGAGATGACACCCGCCATTAATACTTGGACATCCCTTTCGTTGATCGTTTGAGCCTGTTTTCGCCAAATCCTGCGGAACTGCGTTATTCTTGAAGCCTTGCATTTTTTTTTTTAATTTTGATTTCATATGGGCCCAATAACGCTCGATCGTTTGCAGCTCTGGGCAATTCGGAGGATTGGCCTCTTTTAGCACAATGTTGATTCCATTTTGTGTATAATACTCTTGCGCTTTTTTTGCACAATGGCTTGTTGTTCAGAAAGATTCGGATTCATTTTCAAAGTCCTTAGAACATCCTTCTACACTATTTTATTTATAGTGCCTGATTTTCCGCCAGATTCCGCCTTTCTCTCAACGCTGCCATTTTTCTTGATATTTGACAATACATTTTGTGCCGTCGGCCTTGCAATTTTCAGTAATTTTACTAACCGACATTGGGAGATGTGTAGATTTTATATGAATTCGTCCAAAATCAATTTTCTTTGCTGAAGTTCTTTGCTCTC
>NW_023458561.1:22153980-22160437 GCF_013731165.1 Rhagoletis pomonella
GTAATTGGCAACCGCTTGTTTTATTTGTTGTTGGCTGCATATAAAGTATGTAGTACCATGTAGGCTTACTACCCAATGCGCCACAGAACAAGGACGAGTTCAAATCGAATTCGATTCGACGTCGGTATGGAGAACTCGTCTGCGTGAATTGTGCAGTCGGAAGTCTTTTTTCCAGAAAATCTTTTTTGTTTTAAATAAGTAAGTTTGAAAGCTGGATTTATGTAATTTAGTATTAATTTATCTTGCCATCGTCGTTCATCCAGACCTTGGTTTTTTTTTTTAATTTTAAAATAGAACTGGATGTGCGAGTCTTTATTATCATCCGAAAGAAGAATCTCTCACATTTATTTTTTTAAATAATTTTATTCAAATATTGGCCGCAGACAGGCTATTTGTTCATGTAAAATTATTCAAAATTAATTTGAAAAAAGAACCATGTTTTATGATATATTCATATACAAAAACGAGAATATTTCTAAGTAAAATTCAATTGAATATTTCAATTTTTTGTAAAATTGATCCGGGCAGATATATTTATTTTCCCTCTGCAGTTTCGTGGCATTCCTCATCGAACCAGTTGTTCTTTCACTCACTGGAATCCGTTCGTTTTGGTATGGAACGCCCACATACATACATATGTCTATGCAGCTTCAGAGCTTATAAATCAGATTCCATAAAATTACTCCCCGCTTATAAGCACCGAATACATATATAAGAATTTATGAAAGTGTTTATATCCGAGATATACTGTACACATATATAAATGTACATATGTATGCAAGCGCAGCAAACAAACGAACACGCTTGCATGAATAAATATCCACGAAGCCATTGTTACAACGCGAGACATAAAAGAAAGAAAAGTGGCTCTGTGCGCAAACATGAAAGGCGGTTGATCGCTCAGACCGCATTTAGCGCAACACACATTTTTTAGCGTAATAAATCGCTTGGAAGCGGCGAAAAATTGGAGGTAGCCGAGGAGAGGAAAGTAAGGAAGTGATTAGTTATATGAAAATTTGATATGCCAATTTATTGCCGTTAGATGGCTAAAAATATTTTATGTGAACGAGATGCACATTCCACTCATAATTGAATGATTCCAACAGAGCAAATTGGCAAGCCTATTCTGAACGTTACCGAAAATTTGATTAACAAAACACCCTGTAAGTACTTAGCGGTTAAAAAAATAGTGTTACTAGATCTATTTGTGTAAGACTGGCCATTGCACAGCTACTCCTATCTACATTAAAACTTAAAAGATTGTTTTTAATTAAACTCAAAAAACGCATTTTTCTGGATACACGCTCAAAGTTGAAAATTTTATCTCAAATTGCAGAAAATAGAGATGCATACTCTCTTCTCATGTTTAAACTACATAAAACTTTAGCACGAAATTTTTACGTAATATGAAACATTTACATACATACATTTCGCACACAGTCTTCAAAAGAGTCAACTCAAAATAATACGTTTGTCAGAAAATACGAAAAACTATTTCTTAGCACATGATATCTAACCATATGGTCAAGGGCGTTTTGACGTTTTAACCCATTACCCAGTTTTTTGTAATGTCTTATGTTAAGTTAATTTGATTTTATTATTATGCAAATTATGAATAATTTAACCCATTTACGACTTTGACTTTTGACGCAAATATCTTGAAATTGAATGGACCAATTAGCCTAATATTTTGGTGGTTGAAAGACAAAATATGTAGTTATCGATTGGAATATATAAACTTTATCAAGGCATATTTTTATTTATTTGCTCTTGGTTGACACTTTCCCGGAAATACCCATATGATTGTAAATGCATGTACATATATTAGGGTGGTACAAAGCAAGTAAGGTCGGAAGGCTCTCACCACCTCGGTTTGTTTTATACCGAGAAAATATACCTCAGTTTCTTTTTATTTTCTCCTGAAAGGAAGGAAGAGTTTTCCGATCGAGAAATATTGATTGTCAAGAATTCTATACTATTTCTACGAAAACTGCTTTTTCCTTAATATATAATACATGGAAAACTTTGGATGATCTCTAAATATTAAAAAAAAACAGTGCGGTGAGCGCATGAAACTCCAACTTCACTTTTTCACATTCATTTTTTGACCACCCTAATGTATATACAAGTGCAAGGCATTTTTTTCTCTAATATTCAAACCATATGAGCCAACATTCATATGCGTTGCAGTTAAAGCGTCTGTGAGGGTTAAATAAATTATTAACTTCTACTTGTGCTCCATTCGTACGAAATTGTTACATTGCACACAACCCTGTTGTCGGTACTTGAGGCTGGTATGCAGCTCTCAAGAAATCGGTCAAGAAAAATTTGCCATTATTTCGTGTGTGTGTCCAAGGAATTTTGAAATTTTTGATACTGCACAGCCTGTTGCCTCACTCTTTCCTCAAGAAATAATGGAACGGGCATATATTTCTGTTGCAAACCTGGGTTGCCTTGTGCTCTTTTTTCACAAAAAACTTTAGAAAACCGTAGTAAAAAGCGTAGCAAATTTCTTAAGAACTGCGTACTGTCTGAGAACTGCATACAGGCCTTAACGCAGTAATCGGCAAATATAAAATATGTATGTTTATGTACATACATACATATTTATGTACACGTCGTTACCTTAATATTCATTATTTTCTATTATTAATATTTTCTTTCGAAATTCAGCGTTCTACAAGTCGGTAAATTATCAATTTTAATGACTTCAGCTTTTATAAAGTTTTATTACTACTCTACTCTAGGGCATTTCTACATATATTAAGCTTTAAGTATGGACATATTTTTTTCGTACCTTTAGCCTGGACATGTGGTCTCACAAACTCATAAATCTGCGCGGAAATTGTACAGCAATTTCCAGTGAACTTAATAAACAAAGATCATGAAGATTATAAATATGTAGGTCTTTATTAATGAAAATGTGAAGGTTTAAATAACTAATTTTTATTATAAAGAACCAAAAAATATCAAATTAAACATACAGTTACGCGATATTGGTATACATTTTTTTTTTTTTTAATTATCATCTCTTATCATCCTAGTGAATGATCTAACTTTTTGCAAATTTCAAACCGTTCAACAGCTGCAGTTTAATTTTTTAAGAAGTAAAATCTGTTGTGATCGGCATTTTAGGCGAGCAGTGAAACAGTAGCGCAGAACAAATAAAGTCACAGAATTTAACTTCAAGTGAAAATATTTGAGTTTTTGGAATAAAAAGTATGTTTAATGGCTTTTTTATTGTATGTTTAGCCGGAATAGACAAAAACATCTTTTTGTAATTTTTAGTGGGACGAGGTCTGCATTGCATTCACGAAAAACGTGAAATTATTAAAACCCTTATTAAAAATGGGGAAACATATGTATAAAGAAGTGTAAAAATCATTAGATTTTCAGCCATTATGATTGGAAAAGCGTTAACGTAGCAAAATAAATCCAAAAAAGGGGTGGTGAGCAGAAATTATCAACGACTACCATACGACAAATTATTAAATATTCGAAGACTCGTCCTACAATGTCAGCTGTACAAATTTTGGATAACCTAAAGTTACCATGTGGCGTTCATACAGTAAGGAGACGGCTCCGGGAACACAAGCAAGGTAAAGGCTCTCAGCAGTTCGTAAGACGGCCCCGAATATGGAATATAATCCAATGTACACTGCAAAGATGTTGAAGCATGGAGGATCCAGCATTATGGTATGGGGAGGAAATGCCACTCAAATAGGTACTACAGCAGGATAACGACCCGAAGCATACAAGTTAGCTGGCAAAACAGTGGATTCGGGACAACGGAATTGATGTCATGGAGTGGCCAACTCAATCTCCTGACCTCAATCCTATAGAAAACCTTTGGACCGACCTTAAGGAAGCCGCTTGGGATGCAAAACTAAAAATTAACCTCGAACTATGGGCTGTGGTTCTCCGCGCATGACAGTCAATACCACAGGAAATATGTCAACGCCTCGTATACTCTATGAGAAATCGTTGTGCAACAGTGATTTAAAACAACGGTCATGCTACAGAATACTAAATACCGGTGCTAAATTTTAGTATTAATACTAACTGTTTAACACACTGTTTCACAATTTAGGTAATTTATTTTTTTAGTGTTTATTAAAAAAAAAAACTCTTTATAAAATTGTTCTTCACTTTTCCAATAAAATGAATGCAATTATTATTTTGGTTTTCTAGTAATTTCAAAAAATGTTACCCGTAGGTGCACACTACATGTACATGACATGACAATGTACATATGTACCCAGTCGGAAAAATAGAAATGCATTACATGCGTGATAAATAGTGTAATGTTTTTGTTATGAGTTCTCGATTCTATTACTGTTAGCTATGTAATCAGCATTGTAATGTATCCAAACAGTTGAAAAAATTTCATATTAAATAACATTAATTTCTCGATACCAGGTAATGCAAAATTGAATGCCCCACTTTTCTTAGGATATCGCCGTGGGGAAAAAATGCATTTCCGAATGTTAAAAGGGTTGTTATACTGATTATTTTTTCGATTACTAAACATTATATTTTCCCACTGGGTATGAAAAAACATGCGAACTAGTATGAGTCGCTGGCATTCCTACTCCTACAGTGCGACACATTGCCGCCTGTGCTGTCCAGTTCCCGCGGCTACCATGTCATGCCACACTGGCGCAAGTATAAAAATGCCGCGTTCAGTCATCAGCATAGCCGCCGCTAAATGTATGGGCATGACTCACACGCGCCATCGACACTGCTCATGTTGCTGACAAGTTGGCACGATGAGCCCGATAAATGGTATGAAGTTCAATAGGTAGCGTTGGGGCTGTCGACGACGGCTGCTCAATAAAGTCGTCGTAGACGAGGAAGACGATGGCAGTATTATCGGAATCGGTGACTGAAAGCGGTATACGAGTCGTTTACAAACGCTCTATTCTTTCTTCTCTAAGTTTCGTTTCTACATCTTTGCCCGCATTTGCGTGCACTCTTCTTTCGGCTTTTTGTGTCCGTAGCAGGGTTGTTGCGAATATTCGTATTCGCATTCGCAACCGCGGAGCTTCCGCATTAATTTCAACATTCGTATTCGTTTTCGCATTCGCAATAATCAATGCGGAGCTTTTGGGATATACATTGGATCCTTGGCTAAAAACTTCTGTGGTAAAACTGTCCCTTCTTTGCTATTTAAAGTCAATGAGTAAGTTCCTTCAATAGGGATTTCCAGCAGAAATGATCAACTTCTAGCTATAAAGAGAATCGATGGTCAAATAATTAAAAAACTATAGGTCTGACCTTTAATAAGATAATACATAATTACGTAACTATCTGAGATTGAAATGCTTATAAAAAACGGGGTGTTTTTTTTTTTTAAATATCAATAATATTCTGATCCGATTCGGCTGGCAGCCACGACTTTGAAAACAGAATTTTGTTCAAAATTTTCATTCCTGGAAAATAACAATTTATTTTTCATATCCACCTATTTAGCTCGCTATAAGCACAAATTTCTCAAACCAGTCGCAGAAGAAAGCATTAAAAATTAATTACAGAAATTAAATCTAAAAACGTTGATGAAGTTACAGATTCCTCAAATTCGAAACAGCCAAAGTAATGAGAATGAAGAATTATTTTTAAAAGCTTTAGAAAAACCTGACACATCTGGTTTGGCCTCGCCATTATGCTAGATTCCAATTGTTTCTCAAAAATACTTGACATCCGCATTCGCATCCGCGGATGTTAGCTGTTAGATATTCGCATCCGCATTCGCATCCGCGGATGTCTAAAATTCCACATTCGCAACATCCCTAGTCCGTAGCGTTGTGCTCTCATTCGCTTATAGTGCAATTGTTAATCACATTTGTTTTTGTTTTAGCATTTAAAATTGTTTTTGTTTTCCCTATGGAGCAGCTGTGTGACAACGATTGCTCTAACTACAGCGGAAAGACATGGGAAAGGCAAAATATGTATGTTTTTACCATCGGCAGAGTTATGAATTGATATGGATTTGGTTTGTTGTTTGTTTTTTTTTTTACCACTGCTTTTGTTCTCAACTCCTTTTCAAGTTTTTAATAATAAAATTGGAGGATTGATAATCTCAGAATGCTTTTTTGCTGTGGGGTGAATCCAAGTTACGATAAACAGCAAGCCGGTTTTAAAATGCGATGACAAGGTGCAAATAAAATGCATGTCCTGCATTTTAATTCGAGTTTTATGAATATGTGAAGATATGTATTTGTCAATTAACGTTCCAAATTTATTGTATTTGAAATATAATTATTAAGATGCCCAATAAAAGTTGCGTTCCCTAACTCGCAAGTTCGAAAAAAAAAATTTAACCATAATAATAAGAGAGAAAGTGAAATTCAGCTCATTCTCAAAAGGAAATATACGATTATCACTCTCATTGATTAAAATTTCAATTCGATAATGGGCAGGGTTTCGAATTCATAACGAACGTGAGATTTGAAAAAAA
>NW_023458561.1:22160537-22170486 GCF_013731165.1 Rhagoletis pomonella
AGGGTTTCGAATTCATAACGAACGTGAGATTTGAAAAAAAGATTTAAGATTTTCGAATTGTTAACGAAGCCCAATGTTTATATTAAATGTATGTACAGATGCGTGCAACTAATTAGCAACGAAATTCAAAACGATATTGCTTGCAAATTATGATTATTTATTTATTTTTAATAATTTTCATTTAAAATATATTTCAATCTATTTCAGAAATCACAATAACAAAAGTTGCAAAGCTTGCACAAATTGCAAAAAAATTAATCAAACTTCAAAAAATTGTCATAAAAATTTCAAAATTTTTAATTAGAATATCTAGAAAATTTTCGGGTATGCAGTTTTGTAGCCCATTCAATTTTAGTATAATAAAGTGCAAGTTTCAAGTCGCTAAAAATTACCGTCGATTTTTTAGAATTTTTTTTGTGGAGGGTGTTGCGCATTTTCTTCCATATAATACATGATCAAAACTTGAAACTTGCACTTTATTATACTAAAATTGAATGGGCTACAAAACTGCGTACCCGAAAATTTTCTAAATATTCTAATTCAAAATTTTGAAATTTTGATGACAATTTTTTGAAGTTTGATTAATTTTTTTTGCAATTTGTGCAAGCTTTGCAACTTTTGTTATTGTGGTTTCTGATATAGATTGAATTATATTTTAAATGAAAATTATTAAAAATAAATAAATAAACATAATTTGCAAGCAATATTGTTTTGAATTTCGTTGCTAATTAGTTGCACGCATCTGTATGTATGTATTTTTATTATTTTACAAAAGGAGTGGTCTTCAAAGATATCCGCCAAAATTGCCGATAAGCGCTGAATCGAAGTAAATGTCTAATGTAGCCAACCTCATGTTAGTATCCCAACAAACATTTCTGTAAGTGCTTTTAAAAGTAACTTAAAGTAACTATATTAAGTGTTAAATAAGCGTTTTTATTATTAAGTTTGTTTTAATTTTTTGCAAATGAACCTTTTATAAGTGCTGAGAGCGAATGTATGTATATAAATCACTTAACTTTAAAGTAAAATGCAAATATTTACGACAAAACCAAGAAAAAAATTTTTTTTTTAATATTTATTATAAATTTATACATATTCATACCCTTAAAATCAAGGTGCTGTTACGGATATAGGTGTATTCGCGTATTCTTCCAGCAGAAAATGACATTTTTTCTGTTCTCTCTCAAAGAGAGAAATGTTAGCAAAAGTACACGAACGTAAAACTAGCAAAAGCTTGCAAGTTTTTAGTACCTTTGGTCGAAATTTTGTTTACATACAAAAGCATAAAACATGAAAAGAGTATATATTAAAAGTTTTTCTAAAGCAATTTGCTAAGGAAACATGAGTAACTGAGTATTTGCTTTCTTCCGATATACATATTTGCAGTTCTAATAAGTTATTTCAAACTTAAAAATCATAATAATAAATCTAAATCTAAATCTAAAATAAATTTCCATATCTTCATAAATTGAAAACAGATAACTTTGATCAGCTGGCAAAAGGCTGCTAGCAAAAATTTTTCCAGCAGAAACTAGCAGATTTTCATCAGAATGAAATTTCAATTTGATCCCTCAGTTTCCCCTACTTTGCTGGATTTATGTGTACGCGAACAGGAAAATCTGATAGGTTTTTTAGCAGGCGTTTTATAAACCAACGCGACCTGAAACTTGCACTGTATTAGACTAAAATTGAATGGGCTACAAAACTGGATACCCGAAAATTTCCTAAATGTTCTAATTAAAGATTTGAAATTTTGATGACAATTTTTTGAAGTTTGATTATTTTTTTTGAAATTTATGTAAGCTTGGAAACTGTTATATATGAAGTTTCTGTTAAGTTGCAAGCAAAATCACTTTGAATTTCGGTAGTAATTAGTTGACCTTGGGTATACATACATATGTATGAATACGAAATCTAAAGGCGCGGTTAAACATGGCAATGCAACCAGAAAGTCCTCTTTGCAGATCTGCAACTGAAAATACGCAAATCGCTTCTGAGAAATAATTTCAACTTGCAATTTTCATTTTTGCTGCCAGTGCTGTTAAACCAATCGAGTTTTGCCGTTTGACGCGTTTTTTGGCGAATTTGTATAAAATTAAAAATATCGAATAAAATATGAAAAATACGTGTAATTAAATTATCCTATTGATATGGAGTATTTGTTTGAGTGTTAATGTATTAAACATTTAAGGCCTGTATGCAGTTCTCAAGAAAAGCTAAAATTCCATACAAAATGACGTACAAAATGGCTAAGAAATTTTCTTGAGTCAAATTTCCTTCAGGCAGTACGCAGTTCTTAAGAAATTTGCTACGCTTTTTACTACGGTTTTCTAAAGTTTTTTGTGAAAAAAGAGCACAAGGCAACCCAGGTTTGCAACAGAAATATATGCCCGTTCCATTATTTCTTGAGGAAAGAGTGAGGCAACAGGCTGTGAAGTATCAAAAATGTCAAAATTCCTTGGACACACACACGAATTAATGGCAAATTTTTCTTGACCGATTTCTTGAGAGCTACATACCAGCCTTTAATGACTATTTTGTGCTCATTTTAGCAGGTTTAGTAAATTTTTCAGGTCATTAATTTTGCTATAACATAGATGGTAGTGGACTCGTCTGCATTCACCGTGTAAACAGGCTAAAATTGGTAGACATCGGAAAGTTAAATTTTCAGAAATAAAAACGCTTCCGAAAGATACTTTGCATTCAAGTAGCTATTGGACGTGGCAAGTGCAAGTCCTTTTCAAAAGTCTGTCAAACTCGAGAATTTCCAAGAGATTGCAGGAGCAGTTACACCTTGCATGTAAAGTGGCTTTCGAAAGCAGTTTTTATTTCTGAAAAATAAATTTTCTGATACTTTTTGTCTGTTTAATAATAATAATGGATTGGCGCTTACACATATGTTAGTGTTTGGCCGAGCTTCTCCTGTTCTTCTGTTTACACTGTAATATATTACAAAAATAAAATTTACTATATCTGTGCACTAATTTATTAATAATGTCGGTTGGAGATATGGTATTTTTTGCAAGTTTCCGAGTTGAGCTGTCAAAAAAAAAAATATCCACGAAATATCTCTGCAAAAGGTGTTCAGCCCCTCTTTAGCAAAACAGAAAGGAAAATTCCAGTTAGAGGGTTATAATCCATAAGCGCGGCCGAAGGCCGCCTACGCAGAAAGTTGTGAGTGTGGGTGAGGGGTAACTTTTCATAAAGCGGCGTCCATCCTCTTTCGTTTAGGGGGTGGGAGGATGTTGAGCCACGCCTCCTCCCCTACGTCCCCCACCCCTAAATCGTTGTACCAATAGCTAAAGATTTCCCTTTATATTGTTCATATCAGGAGAATACAATAATTACACAATATTTATTTCCGAAAGTGATTTCTGCAAATTTGCAAATCTGCAAAAAGGGCTTTCTGGCTGTTTACACGGGAAAGGAGACTTTCGGTTTCGCATTTTGCCACGTTTGACGGCACCTTAATAAAAGCGATCATAAGAAGCAGTTTTTATTAGTCAAATCTAAAAGAACAAACCCATGCACAAACGCAGCTAGCTCTTTCCCATGTTCATTTCTTAAAAACTCATTGAAATAACAATCTAATCGAAGGAATGAAACACCACCAGGA
Organism: Rhagoletis pomonella; assembly: GCF_013731165.1. Lineage (NCBI taxonomy): Eukaryota > Metazoa > Arthropoda > Insecta > Diptera > Tephritidae > Rhagoletis > Rhagoletis pomonella. Next base: position 22,164,154 of record NW_023458561.1, read on the forward strand.
ATGAAATATCACCATCGTTATGAAATTTCACCTAGTGGGGTGGCAACACCCAATAACCCAACCTTCCGATTCTGCCAGCTCTTTGTTATGCATCATGAGTGTTGGGAATATTATAGGGTAAAAATGACGTCATCGCCCAATAAGTGGGGGTGTGTTTAGGTATTCCGCAAATAAAAATCGCATAACTACTCAATATGGCACAAAGGATCAAGTTTATATATTAAAAATTAAAATTGAGCACAAATAGCTTACCGCAATTGAAATGCAATTCTCTTCAGTGCTGTTGGGGAATTTTACGACGAATTTGGAACCGGCCCTCTCCTCACTATCATTGAGCGGACGAAAACGACAGACCACTTTGATACTGTCCTCCGCCGGAATCTCGCGTTCAGCAGACATTTTAACGGCTACAGCGGTACTTGCGGAACCGTTAATACTTTTAAGAATTTTTATCTATTGGGTGTAGCAAATTTTATTGCACTGCAATTACACTCCCAAATAGCACCGCTCCACTGCTGTTTAGTTTGTAACACTCCTATGCTATTCCTAAAGTGAAAATTCTTCCTGCGTTGAACAATTATTGGCTTTTATTTCTTTCCTGCCTTCTTTTTTCTACTTTCTGTTGCTTTTTTTTCTATTTCACTGGTGCTGCTTTTGCTATTGCGACTGCGACGACGACACCGACTTCCAACGACGACGTTTTCTGCTTGGCAGATATGCAGACACATCCAATTTCACACGTCAATCACACAACGGAATGGACGCGTTACAATTTCCTTACAAAAAAAAAATGCAATCTAAATTAGCAGGGAATAACCTTCATTTAGCGTTGTGAAGGTTTTATCGAAAAATTTTCAAATATTTTATTTGTTAAAAAATATAAAAATTTTCACTTTGCTCGTCGAACCGAAACGAACCGAACAGCAGCAGATGAAACGACAAATACACTTCTCGCAGCGCTAGTGAAAAAGATGACAGCAGTTGACAGCGACCAGAGTGGACAGATGATTTGATTAATGCAAAACTTAATAATTCAATTTTAATCTTAAAAATCATATGCACTGAAAGTAGTCCTATTAAAGTTTTAGCTATACTAGTTCGAAATACATTTATAAAATACCCAAAAAGCATTGAATTATAGCTCCAAACTGTTTTAAAATCTTTTGTGGGAAGTGCATATTTTTTCGGTTTTAATATGGCTACGCTGGTACCTATTCGAGTCTTGCGACACCCGCTCTTCAGCGCTTGTCAGGTGATAGCAGTGGTTGTCTCTTTCTTTTAACGGTTAAATCAAAACAACTGGAATATCTTGCACCACCCTGTACCAGTCGCCAAATTTGACATGTTCCGAAAAATCCCTCGTTTTGATCGTTGATGGCGGCGATTAATTTTGTGAAATAAACTAATCTGGAAATTTTCTTTGTAAACAAAAATCTTTATACCGCAACATTTGTAACAAGTGTAATCCTCCATGAGTTTCCAACCACCAACAACAACCACAGCGGCGAGCACTGCTTTCTCGTTCGGATTGGCGTCTGCGGGTGGAACCGCTCCTTCTAAACCAGGGTCTTTTTCTTTTGGTGCCACCGGTGGCGGAGACGCAGGTACAGTAAAACCATTGGCTTTTGGCGCTCCAACCGCGACAACGACATCAATGGCTGCACCCGCTGCTGTTGGATTTGGCAGCGGCTTTCTGGGTGCCACCACTACGGCCGCAGGGACCGTGGCGGCGCCAACCGTAGTTTCAGCTCCATCAACTAGTTTCTCTTTTGGCGCACCGACCGCAAGCTCAGCAGCGGTGGCTCCCACTAGCGCTGCTGCTACTACAACGGCTTCGCCAGGTTTTGGATTCGGTGCGCTACCTGCTGTCACCACAACTTCTTCCACCGCTACAACCACTACATCTGCGACGGCTGCGCCTGTATTCTCATTACCAATTGCTAAAACCACATCTGCAGCTCCCCCAACACTTGGCTCAATTAGTACCTCGACAGCTCCAGCCACGGGAGGCTTCGCTAACCTCAGCACGGCAACAAAGACAACCGATTCTGCAGCTGCGGTAAATGCCTCGCATCTATCCTATAATCAATTGGAAGATCATATTAACAAATGGACATTAGAGTTGGAGGAGCAAGAAAAAGTATTTGCTGACCAGGCGACGCAAATAAATGCATGGGACAAGATACTTATAAGCAACAATCATAAAATTCTCGAGCTCAATGACGCTGTGCAAAAGGTAAAGTCCGATCAACAAACATTGGAACAGGAGTTGGAATTCATAGCTACTCAGCACAAAGAGCTAGAAGAAAGCATTGTTCCACTGCAGAAAGAATTCTTAAAATTGCCACAGGTAGATGTAGAGCGTAGCCAGACATATCTCTTGGTTGAAAATTTGGACACACAACTAAAGCAAATGTCCGAGGATCTTAAAGAAATCATCGATAACTTAAATGAGGCGAATAAGGGGCAAGACAGTGCAGATCCTATCATACAAATTGGCAAAATTTTAAATGCCCACATGAGCTCACTACAGTGGATCGAATCATCCACTACCAATATTTCTAATAAACTCGATGATATTACAAAGATGCATGAATCATTCAAACGCGAATCAGAGCGCTCTTTCCGATCAGCTTACTATAATTAAATTATTTCATGTGATGGGAATTTTCAATTTATATTTCAATGTATGTACATGCTTGTTAAAATACAGTTTTCTATAAAACGTGCTTATACGAATTTTATTTAACTTCCCCGGAAATAAAAATAAAAAATATTTTAGTAATATTTATAATGTTTAAGACGTAGCAAATTCACTGGCTGGCGAATGCTGCCCAAGGCTAAATATCCGCTGTTGGGCGAGAATTCTACAATACGGATTTTCCCAATATCGCTGTTAACTGCTGGGAAGTTGGAAAAAACTGTTGCACTGGGGAAATGTGCCAATTTCACAGCGGAAGCTACTTCCGCTGAGCTCATGGCCAAAATTTCAGCGTTGGGATTGAATTTTACATCTGAAATGCTAGTTCGCAAATTCATGAAAGTCTTTTCGGGCTGCGGCGTCAAGGATAATTGAATTTTTTGGAAGTCGTAAACGTTAACAACACCCTCCATACTGCCAGTGGCGAGAAGACGTTGGTCTAAAGATAAGTCCATTGCACTACCATTCAAACAACCATCATCACTAAAACTGTGAACTAGACGTTGCTTTGTTAAAGAAAAAATGTGTATCTTGGAAGATAGTGAGCTGGATAAGATAGTTTTTGAGTCGCTGGTAAAACAAATGGCTGCCACATCTTCCTCTTGTTTAAATGAGTGTATTAGCTCCTGAGAGTTGGCATCGAACAAATGCAGGGTCCCGAAACGACCAGCAACGGCCATGTAGCGTCCACATGGAGATATTCTGAAGTTGCGCACCGTAGTAATATCCTTCGGCATTGTATAATGCATTTCCTGTGCTTTCATTAGATCATAAACATAGTACTTTCGCTTTGTGGAGCCAAATACTGCCTGCAGAACACATTAATACAACATAATATACATGTACTTAGTTTAAAAATATTCTAACATATATGTATGTAAACAAACCTTTGTCCCACAGGGCTTTAAACGCGCACACATGATGGGGAATCTTTCAAAACGCATGCTGTGCAACTTTTCATTCTTCACCCCGTCAATGCTATAAATAGTGGCGATTCCACTTAATCCAGCCACAAGTGTTGCCGTGCTTTTAGGTATGAATTGTATACTAGTTATAGAGCCTTCGGCATAGGAAGCACGATTTAAATCTTTCAATCTCTTGAATTGTAGATGCGTTTGCAGTAAATTTGTTGTGTCTGGCTTCTCCACAAAACCCACTGTCTGCAAAAGCGCCTCATCGTCTGAATTATCAAATTCCTTTTTGTGCTCCAACGATGCCCATTTGGGTTGGGGCACTGTGCGTTCGTAACGCGCTGTGAGGTAGTCTTTATAAGCTTTGTCTTTCCGCAAATGATCTAGTGGTCCTGAGAAACGGGTTCGTCTTTTCACCTCCCCCAATGTAATATCCGTGTCATCTGCGTCGGTCCAGGCGGGTTTGCGTTTTCTACTCTCAATGCCATCGTCGCTTTCGCCATCATTCTCCTCGTTGTTTTGTTTGTCATTATTTGATTCACCTACGGCAACAGCAAAATTTTTCAGCAACTCCTTCCTATCACCAAAAATTACTTTTTCCATAGGTATCTCCAGAGTATCATTGTGGCTGGCGGTGTGTTTGTTTTTATCATAATTTGCAGGTATTGTCGCTTCGTCCGATTTGCTATTCGATATCAGTTTTTCCTGCATCAATTTGTCATACTCTTCAGCACATTCGAGCAGATCTAGAATACTTTCGTTTTCACTGTCACTCATTTTTAAACTTTTGCAAGCGAATTGTTAAAAATATCCAAAATAATTGTGGCGATTTTTGCTAAATCTGCCATGCAAAACATTTGTTTTGGATTTTCGACATATGGGAAATTTGACGTGCACGTGTGTGGATCTTGTGGAATGAGTTTATAGTAGGTTTGTTCCACGAACGAAAGACACAAGATCACGCGGGAAGGAAAGAAAGAAAAAAGTTATTTTCTAGCTGCCGAAATCTCGACGCCATCTTTGTTGTAAGTAAACAACGAATAGAACGGAGAAAACTGCGAAATTGTTGAACGCATGAATAATCATTTTTATTATGCAAATTCTTCTATAAATCATGCCGTTGTGTTAAATTATTCTTTATCTTATGTATACGCACGTTGTCACAGGCGAAAATGAAGAAAATTGCAGTAAAAAGCCACCACCGAATTGTAAACAACGAAGAAATGTAAACAAACGGCTAATGTCAAAATCGTTAAACTTTTTTCCTAAATACGATTTTAACGGGCTACTCTCCGTCCCGCGTGATCTTGTATTTTTGGTTCATGGGTTTGTTCCACACGCTTTCCGGGCTGTTTCGATAATTAGAGCGTAAAAAATAGGTTATTTCCCTACAATCCGTACCGGATCCGGTAATGAAAGAATAAGCGAAAAGTTTGCTTTCGAAAATGGAACACAATCTTGAAAACGGGAACGCAAAAAACCACCGAAATAGCCCGGAAATCGTTCCCATACTCTAGAAAATGGGCATTAGAGAGCGCATGCATTCCACAATTGGATCGTAAATTTCTTCTTTCTCGTGTCCGGAATAGCCGGACTTTTTCTCCGGGAAAAAATGGATAAAGTGTAGACCTGTTATTCTCTAATTACCGGATCATAGAATAGAAGGTTACGACATGGTGCTGTCAAAAATTTGTTTTCCTCCAATGACGTAGTTGCGAAGTATGATTCAATAGGTGGAATCCCGTATTCCTCGGACTCGGACTAGTAAATCTGTCAAAAAATAAAAATTCGCTCAGAGCGAGAGAGTAACATTGAAAAGTACGGGATCGCTTTCTAGTAAAAAATGGTAACTTCTGTTAACTTCAACATAACCTCCAAATTTTGGTTGTAAATTTTTGCTTATTTTGTATGTAAACACACTCAGCTCACACATGCAAATAACCAAAAATACTTTAAAATTCATTAGAATCCACTTAAACAAGTAATTAAATACTTTTCAACATGAATTAGCAGTGTGCACTTTTCTTTTGTTTACAATTTGGTTGCCAAACACACTACAGCAAAAATTCTCGGACCAAAACTGGTAACTTCTGACAGAGGGAGAACCGTATATATTCTCTTTTTTGTCCTCTCAATAGTCAGAGAACCGAGTACGGGATCGATTTCCAGTAAAATCTGACTGATTCGGACTATTTCTGACTAGTCCGGACACGTACGGGATCGCAACTATTAAGTCCCCTTTCAGACACGTCAAGTCTTGCTTTCAAATTGTGCCAAAATTGATACAAAAGGAGGGAAAAATGGCATTTCTTCTAAAATTTTCTCTGACATCGTGAAAAAGTCGAAATTGGTGGTGTAAAGCAAAGCTTTAATTTGTGATTGATTAATTGATTTATTTTTAAAAATAAAAATGCCCGTAAGGAAGTGCAAAGTGCGTGGATGCAACAATACTAATGAATCATTCCGTATGTATTGTTTTGCTCAGGAGTGGGAAATGGCAAGAAAGTGGAGGGAGAACCTCAACATATTGCGAACAGATAACTTGCCGGCGCCGTCCAATTGTTTCGTATGCTCCATTCATTTTGAAAGAGATGCAATGGGGTCAAAAATGTTAAACAGGAATGCTATTCCTACATTGAATTTGGGTGAGAATTTAAAGAAGTTGAAATACATATGGGGTGTTCACAGTTCGTTCCAAATAGTGTCTCAAAATGTAGACGT
>NW_023458561.1:22170586-22175676 GCF_013731165.1 Rhagoletis pomonella
CGGGTTTGCGTTTTCTACTCTCAATGCCATCGTCGCTTTCGCCATCACTCTCCTCGTTGTTTTGTTTGCCATTATTTGATTCACCTACGGCAACAGCAAAATTTTTCAGCAACTCCTTCCTATCACCAAAAATTACTTTTTCCATAGGTATCTCCAGAGACTCATTGTGGCTGGCGGTGTGTTTGTTTTTATCATAATTTGCAGGTATTGTCGCTTCGTCCGATTTGCTATTCGATATCAGTTTTTCCTGCATCAATTTGTCATACTCTTCAGCACATTCGAGCAGATCTAGAATACTTTCGTTTTCACTGTCACTCATTTTTAAACTTTTGCAAGCGAATTGCTAAAAATATCCAAAATAATTGTGGCGATATTTGCTAAATCTGCCATGCAAAACATTTGTTTTGGATTTTCGACATATGGGAAATTTGACGTGCACGTGTGTGGATCTTGTGGAATGAGTTTATAGTAGGTTTGTTCCACGAAGGAAAGACACAAGATCACGCGGGAAGGAAAGAAAGAAAAAAGTTATTTTCTAGCTGCCGAAATCTCGACGCCATCTTTGTTGTAAGAAGTAACCAACGAAGAGAACGGAGAAAACCGCGAAATTGTCGAACGCATGAATAATCATTTTTATTATGCAAATTCTTCTATAAATCATGCCGTTGTGTTAAATTATTTTTTATCTTATGTATACGCACATTGTCACAGGCGAAAATGAAGAAAATTGCAGTAAAGAGCCACCAATTGTAAACAACGAAGAAATGTAAACAAACGGCTAATGTCAAAATCGTTAAACCTTTTTCCTAAATGCGATTTTAACGGGCTACTCTCCGTCCCGCGTGATCTTGTATTTTTGGTTCATGGGTTTGTTCCACACGCTTTCCGGGCTGTTTCGATAATTAGAGCGTAAAAAATAGGTTATTTCCCTACAATCCGTACCGGGTCCGGTAATGAAAGAATAAGCGAAAAGTTTGCTCTCGAAAATGAAACATAATCTTGAAAACGGGAACGCAAAAACCACCGAAATAGCCCGGAAATCGTTCCCATACTCCAGAAAATGGGCATTAGAGAGCGCATGCATTCCACAATTGGATCGTAAATTTCTTCTTTCTCGTGTCCGGAATAGCCCGGACTTTTTCTCCGGGCAAAAATGGATAAAGTGTCAAAGTTGCTATCAGCTGTTTTGTGTTTACATGTTACCTGCATTTACTTGGTGCTTTTAAGGAATAATGAATGACCTGTTGATCTACATTTTTGGTAATAAAATTTCCCAGTTACAAATCTTCGGTAACGTGCAGAATAGACGTGTTATTCTCTAATTACCGGATCATAGAATAGAAGGTTACGACATGGTGCTGTCAAAAATTTGTTTTCCTCCAATGACGTAGTTGCGAAGCATGATTCAATAGGTGGAATCCCGTATTCTTCGGACTCGCACTAGTAAATCTGTCAAAAAATAAAAATTCGCTCAGAGCGAGAGAGTAACATTGAAAAGTACGGGATCGCTTTCTAGTAAAAAATGGTAACTTCTATCAACTTCAACATAACCTGCAAATTTTGGTTGTAAATTTTTGCTTATTTTGTATGTAAACACACTCAGCTCACACATGCAAATAACCACAAATACTTTCAAATTCATTAGAATCCACTTAACCAAGTAATTAAATACTTTTCAACATGAATTAGCAGAGTGCACTTTTCTTTTGTTTACAATTTGGTTGCCAAACACACTACAGCTGATCGTTTGACACATTTACCAGCAAAAAATTCTCGGACTACAACTGGTAACTTCTGACAGAGAGAGAACCGTATATATTCTCTTTTTTGTCCTCTCAATAGTCAGAGAACCGAGTACCAAGAATGATAGAATACAAGATTGCGCCAATCGAGCTGAGAGTAACTGGCCGTGACGTCAATAAATACCAGAATGAGAGAGCAAGACGAACTCGACAAGAAAAAGAGGAAGCATCGAACAAAAGTCAGTATTGCCAAGTTTTCAATTTGAAAAAGCACCAAATATTTATTGGTGTATTTTATGGACTTTATATGCATACATAATTATATTGTAAGGATGCCGATTCAAATTAATAAAAATCAATGTTTCTTGCACGACGGTCGATTTTTTCTGGCTTGATTGAAGGTGCTGCCACATATTTTGTTGTCGCTTATGATTGTGCCATGCTTTTATTAAAATTTTTGTGAAGTTGCTTACCACGCTTTTGATTGCTATAAATTTTGCTTCCATTTTTTTAAGATTTTATAATTTGGTGTCTTCAAACTAAAAACAAAAGCACCAAAAACGCACCAAGCACCATACTCAAAAATATTCGGGTTTTGAATATCCACTAAATTTGGTGCGAAAAGTATTAAGTTGGCAACAGTGAATGTAAACAAAAGTATTTTATGACGTCAGCGATGTCATGGGTGGATGCTGTCAAATCGACGATGAGAGGGTTAGCGGTCCGCGAATGGCGCGACCTTTATTTTCTGGATCGTGACCGAGTACGGGATCGATTTCCAGTAAAATCTGATTGATTCGGACTATTTCTGACTAGTCCGGACTCGTACGGGATCGCAACTATTAATAAAAGGTTTCCTTAAAAACACCCGATTTACATGATTCATGTACTTGGAAGCAATTCTTGCTCATTCTCTTTTGTGTTTTCTATTTGTTTCACGTTTCAATTCTGTTGAATTCAAGTTTTTGGTTCTTTAAATGGGAAGCAACGAAAATGCCAAAAGCAAAGCAAGAAAGTTGAAACGACTTGACGGTACAGACGCATGTGTACTCGTCCCTTTTCTTCTCACCCCCTCTCTTCCACATGCGAGCAGAATTGAATTCAATACTTGAACTGTGTAAAAGCAGTCAAAGCAGTTTTCTCGCTCCCTCTTGACAAAATCGGCTCCAAGGCGCATCAATTACAGGTGATATCGATAGAAGCTATTGTGGCGAATACTGCGGCAACACAAAGCGAACAACGAGAAATAGGCAGAATGTTCGAAGAATGACGTAGAATGTTCCACAAAGAGAAACGTCAAGATGGATGAACACTGCGAACAGCGAGAGAAAGAGAATGAGCGATAAACTTCAGAATGTTCTAGAGTTGCCATAAGTGCCAGCGCAGGTATATAAGGGCGTCGTCACAGCGGAGTTGAGTTAGTTACGAATTACAAGTCAGCCAGCTACAAGTAAAGTGAGCAGAGAAGCGAGTTGCGAATAAGCAAGCTATAAGTTTAATTGTGTGTAACAGGTTCAGTAAAGCGTTGTACATGCTTTAACAAGTATTGTAGTGTTTTTACTGTATTAGCAAGTATTGTAAAATTGTTTGTTGTACATAAAGTTAATTGTACTACCATTTGGTCATCGTTAGCATTTATTTAACAATCCAGCGATACGAGCCCGAGTATATTTGGGTAATCCCTCAAGGTTTCGAGGATAATCGTAACACTATGCTTCTTCTTATGAGCACGCTTGTGTCAAATTATCGTCTGTTTTGCATTGTTTACATATTCGCGTATACATACACATATACGTAAATATATACCCTGCAAACAAATGCTATGAGCAAACCTTTAATTATTGAATCATGGTTGCGAAGTGGGTTATGACAGAGAACACCTACAGAATCGCGTACGCGTACGCGTACTATTAATTTTACGTTGAGTTCGTTGGCGCTCAGCAGACTTTAAATTTATAATTTTTTACGAATTGGCCTTTAGTTTCAGGTACGAAAATTAAGGGTTTTCGTTCACGTGAGTTCAGGCAGTTTAGCCGAAACTTTCCCAGATATGTAAAAAACATACCTACTCATTACTTACCTATCAAGAAAAATAAAATAATATGCTGGCGTTTGTTTTATAACTATTTTATTGCCTACAAAATCTCTTACAACTACCATATTTGTTTTGTTTTTGTTCTTTACGAATTATATTTACGAGTATATTGAAGGTTCTGTACATTTTTGGATTGATTGCATTTGTATGTATGTATGTTTATTCGAATAACAATGAATTAAGGGAATAATAAAAATATTAGAATTTGTAACACGTAAACATTAAAAGAAAATGATTATCAAAGCCACAAAAATGTTGCTAATAAGAAAAGTAATATTTACAATATGAGCACTAAAATTACCATTTATTAATATTCTCATTCCCGGTTGCACCAATCAATTTTAAAATTTTCACCCTGTTAAAATTTAAAATGACACACTCTTGTAGAGAAAATTTTTCATTTTAAATTTTAGCAGTGTGATAAATTTTAAAATGGATTTGTGAAACTGGGGATTAGTTTAATAAATTTGAAAAAAAAATACAGGGGCAACTGTATGCCTATATAAAAAATTTAGAAAAAATGTTAGCAGAAAATTTTTGTATAGTTGTAGATAATGCACATAAATAAAGAGGATGTATAGTTTGTATTTCGCCTTTACACGTATTTGCATTTCTTTTTATTAGCATATGCTACAAAGTGACTAAAATGTATGGGTAGATGGTAATGAAGGCAAAATATTGTCACAAAACCGGCAAATTTCTCCTTTTTCTTTTGTTATATATACTGAAAACGAACAGATTTGGTTGCTCTTTTCGATCGTCGCTACAAATAAAAATGTTCATGCCTAGAATTTTTCTTTGCGTCTGATACGTTGATTAATTTGGCAAATTTTTGTGGTAACAAATAAATACTTTCCAATTAATGTATTTTGTGTGTAATTTAAAATAATTGTATGAATCTATGCATGCACGAATATAATGTACAATTTATGTAGGTATGTGTATTTATGAAATATGTATGATAAAATAAGTTAATATCTGTAAAACAAATAACAAATAAGGATGTAAACATACATATATAATTGGCTAACAACGAAAAACTAAAAATAAAAATAAAATTTCAAAAACAAAAGTGAAATCAACCCGAAAATGATGTCAAATTACATTTCATATGCAATTTTCTAAGTATCGTTTGTATGTAGGTGAGTAGTTTGTATGGATGTATATAGTTTCTGCCCAAATATCTTACTTCCGCTTCAATTCCACTGCACAGGGTGTTTCAACTGAACTGGAAAATGCCTGTCTACATGAAA
>NW_023458561.1:22175776-22176408 GCF_013731165.1 Rhagoletis pomonella
GTTTCCATGTTGACACAACGCTGTGCCATATTCTTGGCCTCCGTCTTCATTTTGCTAATATATAGACGCGCCATGGTGAAGTCTTCCTCGACTTTAGTCGAATCGCCCGCACCAGTGACGGTGTTCATCTTCATGTCGACGCCAGAGTCGCTAGCGGTTAATGCTTGACCGACTTCGGCGAGATCACGTAAAAGATTGGTCAGCATCTCATTGATGCGTTTCTTCTGATGTGATGACATGTCCTTCAATTGTTGCAGCTCTGACGTGGTCGTATTGAGCAGCGTTTGCTTTTGTTGTAATTCCTCATTCATGGAGTCAATATCCTTGTTCTTGGTATCAATCTCCTGCGACTTTTGATCGTAGTTAACAGCCAATTCTTCAAGCGCCTGCAACACTTCTTTCACTTCTTCCTTGGACGATTCGTTTTCCTGTTGGATGCGGGCCATCTCCGACTGAAGTGCCTCGTATTCGCGACGTGCATTTGCAATTAGCTCTTCTTGTTCCAAAATCTGATCCTTCAGATTCTCCACATACTGGCTTTGCTGGTTAATCTCTTCGTCCTTCTCATCCAGCTGCTGGTAGAGGCGTTCGCGCTCAGCCTCTAGACGTGCGCGCTCATCGCCGGTGATTGA
>NW_023458561.1:22176418-22181509 GCF_013731165.1 Rhagoletis pomonella
TTTTTTTTTTTAAGTTTTCTATGCATTTCTTGGCCATTGGCAAATTATTGCCAGTTGATTGCTGTAAGTCATGACAATTTATTTTTCTTGTTTGTCGCCTGTGTTGTTGCGCGATAAATAATTACCGCTCGACTTGGGAGTAGTAAATGTGTTCATTTGTGAGTTGGCAGGCAATCAGCCAGGAAGGCGGACGCTATGCCAACAATTTTCAACAACTGCGTACTACAAGAATGCTGGGAATTTAGGTTTAGGAAAGTCAATATACATATCAAAGAAATATTTAGGATATTTTTGTGCTATGAAGTTTACGGTAATTTATTGAGGTGGAAATTTAAAAATCCAAACAACTTCAAGTCGCAATTAATTATGTAAGGTATGAGTGTGATAAAACTATGCATTTATCATTGACTGTAGCTTACAAGAAAAATGCGGGTGTGTATGCTCCAGACGTGTATATCAACACCTAAAAATGTGTTTATTTATAACGCTTTGATGGGGTTGGGCTCTGTGTGCTCACTTAATCTTGAAACCATTAGCTCAGCTATATAGAGTAAAATAAATCTGAAAAGCTGTTCATTAATATAAACTAACCAGAATATATTAAGTCCAGCGTTTATCCAAATTTACAGGCTTTCTAAACGAATTCTGCTTCTCGTTTGCCGCTGTAACTAATTAAGCAATTTTGGCCGAGTTCAATAAAGGATGCCAGTCGTTTCGGACGACAATTAGAAATGGCAAGTGAAGCTACGTCTTCCTCCACTTGGTCTTTCCATCGTAGATTAGGCCCCTCTTTTCTAATAAATACTACTATCAGCGGGTTCCGAGTTGAATGCTTTAAGGCTGGGTAGGGCCAAGCTACACTCTAAAAAATCTGTTTAAAAATGCGACTTTAAATCGAGTATATTTTTGTTTATTTTTAAAACTTTATGGCAAATTTACACAATGAATATGTATTTTTCTCATTTACACATTTTCGTGTGTAAAAATCCTTTTTGTTAGCGACTTTACACCATTCTACGGGGTGAAATCAAACACTTTCGTAGTAAATTTACGCACACCACAGCAGCTATATTACGCTCTAAAAAGTCCGAAATTTAAACAAACTATTCGTTGAATAATCAAGCATGTAATTTTGCGAATAATAAGGTAGGAAATCAGTAACCTACCTTTTAGGTAGGAAATCTACACAATTTTATTTTAGAGTGTAGCGGAATCGCTGTATTTTAATCCGCTTCACTGTGTCCATATCCTTGTAAATCTATCCTTAAGGTCATAAAAATAAGGCTGCTTTCATTGATGACCATTTCATGCGACTCCCCGACTTACCTGGATACATTTTTTGGGGGTGTTTTTAAAAAATATGCAAATTGAGAGGTAATACCGGATGAGATAAAGGTTTGCAGCTCAAGTAAATGATTTTTGCTACATACGTATGCCGATTTGTATTACCTTGGTGGAAGAGCGACCTTCCAATAGCTCTAAGTAGCGTCCATCGGCTTTCCTTGTACAGAAGAACAGCCACTTATTTATTTAAAACGTAAACACCTCCATGCCCGCCTATGGGCTTACAGACGCACAATGTTCAGACAAGACATCAACCACCTTCATTGGGAGGCAATCACCACCTTCACCAGCTTTTTCCTTCATAATGCTGGAGTTTATCCTCATTCGTTACACTTTAAGTGCTTCAAGGAAACTCCAAAACCCCGCAGTATAGTACATTTCGACCAGGCCTTAACCGTAGCTTATGCCTATTGGAAAAAGGAGACTACAACTCGATGGGGTAATTGCCCATAATAAGTACAAGCAAATGAAGGTAAAAAAGCAAAATGTAAGAAATTAACCTTGCCGATTATTTCATATTAAAATTTGTGAACTAATCTGAGCTCTTAACTGCAGTTAAGCTTCTGGTGGCAGTGGGCTATTACTCTGGCGCACTTAAGGTCTGTGTATGAGGGGGGTTAAAGTTTTTCTTACCCGTGGCACTCATCGCCACAAACGCTCTCTGACAGGGTAAAGTATTTGAGTATGATCATAGACAAGCAGCTATCCTGTAAACCAAATGTAGAGGAGCGGAAAATAGCATCAACATTTATATGCCATACTTTTGTAAAAAACGCCATAGTAAAGAGATTATTAGAAGATTTTCCCCAAAATGGAAACGCCATGCATTGTAACTGAGCCCGTTTCATAGAAAATACAATTAAGGAACTCATGGAGATAGTAAGGCCTTCTACATTATAGAAAAGTGCTTCCGCAATTGCTTTTTACTCCTTTTTCTACTGGGTATCTATTATGACAGTAAATCGCCAACCAGGGCTCTGGGATCGTTTATGTCGTGATTGAAACTGGACTGTGAATGTATGACCTCTCTCTCTCTCGATAGCATCGGATGCCTTCCAAATCAGGCTAATTTTGGTCCTGGGGCACAGTAGAATTACAGAAAACTGCATGGCACCCTTGGGGCTACCTATCTTAACAGGGCCGATTTTAGAGTGCCAGTGGGAATCTGAGAACTGATCTCGGACAGGTAAGTTTATAAATAGTGGATACAGCAAGCGGTGGGAAGTAATCCTGATATAAAATGGATTGTTATTTTCGCGGGTAGTCCACCGCAGGTGGTCAAAAAAGCGATAACTTTCTGCTCTGACATGTGTCCATTAGGAACACATTATTACCAGTATAACACTCTTTCGAGTTCCTATTGAAGTAGCTGTTTGAAAGATGACAGGCGGAATCATCTTCATCTCAGCGTTTCCAACTCATCTGGTCTGCTTTTGCAAGACAGAGGTTTAAACCTCGTCCTTGTTTGCCGCTGTGATGTAGTGGTTAGCAGTGCGGCAAACCTCCGCGTTTATTTCTGCCATCAAAAACAGCTTCTCCAATTTGTGTGATAACCTCACAAATCGGAGGAGAACCTCGGCCAAACGCTAACATATGTGTAAGCATCAATCAATTACAATATTATTAAGGTTTAAACCTATCGGCTAGTATTTCAGCAATGCTGCCGTGGAACTCTCCGCAATCTTCAAAAGGAATTGATAACTCCGCAAAACTAGCCAACTGAAGAATTTTCTACTCTACATAATTTGAATGCACTACTCACATATAAACTAAGTGGTTGTTTAGAGTCTGATTGACAATCAGAACCAACAAGGGGCATACCTGTTTGTGTATTAAATACACAAATAAATTTAGTACTTGTAAATGTTTAAATACTCAGGCAAAAAAAAACTTAGATAATTAGGAGCTGCTAACTATTGGAAAAGATAAGAAAACTTGTGTATTTATGATGGTTAAATACTGAAGTAAACAAAACCTCGTATTTTTTTAGCAGTGGCTAATTTTTGAAGTAAAAAGGCTCACCTGAACTCACATCAACACCTCAACTCATCTCACTTCAACTCACTTTAACTCAGTGATGAAATTGATAGTACAATTGTACTTTTTTTTTACCTCTCTCAATCACTCAATGACCAGTTAGAACTCCCACCAGAAGTGAGAAGTGTAACTTGCTTAGTTTTACGAGCTCCCTGGACCGCCGCCGGTCTACACGTGGCCAGCAGGTCTTGGCCATTAAAAACCGCAATTAAAAAACGCATTTATCATCCCTGCTTCAACTCACCTCAACTCACCAAGTCTCAGCTAAGCGAATTTCATTTCTTAAAATCCCGAAATAGTCCCAACAACTACGAAATAGTCGCTAGAAATTCTTAAAATAGTGACAGTCCTTAGTATCCCGAAAATCCTGAAATTCCCGAAGTAATATACTCGAAAATCCCGATATAGTCCCAAAAACCCCGAAATAGTCCCGAATCAGTCCTAAATATCCTGAAATATGTAGTCACGGAAATAAAGAAGTGGACCCAAAGACCCAGGAAACTTCTGAAAATTCGGAAATTCTTCATTTCTATACTGACTAAATAGCAAAAATTTTGTATTTAATCAAGTCACAAGTATTAAGTACTTTATCGAGTATTTAGGGTAGCCAAAATCTTTAAGTACTTTTGTACCGTAAATACAATTCTAGTCAGTATTTATTGATGTGAAAATAAATAAATACAACGCATTTACTTTAAGTATTTAGCGCACTTGAAGTATTTACATAAAAATGACCATACTCCGTACTTAGTAACATCCAAAATATTTAAGTAAATAGTACTTTGGCATTTACTGCAACATAAATACTTAAATAATTTTGTACTTTATTAGTACTTAGTATTTGGTAAATACGATTTTACCCATCACTGATCAGTACCAATAATTTGAATATTTTACACATGGCTTCTAATCCATATTTAATGGACCTACTTAATATTGCTTTTGAAATCTGACTATCGTAGTAGTGGGCCTATAAATACCATATTTCTTATTCCTATGGAAAGGTCGTAGAAAATTGCTACAGCTTCGCGTATTGTTACTTAACGAAAGACTTCAGATGCGAACTTCTAAAAATTATAAAGCTTGTACTTCCAAAGGGTATAAAAGACACGTACTTTCACATTCAGCTAATTTAATAAACTAAAATTTCATTTGATAAACCACATAATTTACGCTTCTTTTGTGCCTGGATTACCTACGAAGCACACATATGTATATACTTTCCTCCTTTCATACCCACAAGCATATGTATATCTATCCACATTGCCTGCCTGCCACTGGCTCGTGGCAACGACTAAGATATATTGTCAGCACTTAATCTTTTGCGTAAATCGCCCACTCCCCACGCATATTGGCCATTTTTCATCCTCTACTTTACGGCTTGTGCATAAATCAATAAAAAGTAATTGATAAATATCACTTCGAACAGGCGGAAAGACCAAAGCGAATGCTAGCGCTAAATGAAATGCAACGACCCCCGCAGCAGTGCATGTAATGGCGAAAACAAGGCGGCTGGCAAAAGTTTATCACATCCTTCAAACAATTCGAATGCATTTGCATAACATAAATCACCTTTTACTTCTTGGCCCGTCGGCTGCCTGAGAGAGAGAGCGAGCTATGTATGTACATAAAAGTGCCGGTCGCAGTGCTTTGTGCGTCAACAGAAGAAGAAAAGTGGTGCAGAAATGGGGAGTTGATCGAAATTGGCTG
>NW_023458561.1:22181609-22185831 GCF_013731165.1 Rhagoletis pomonella
TGTAGCGGAAATTGAACACCGCGCACACAGGTGTGAATTATTAACCCTCCGACCTTGACAGTGAGCGAGCACATAAGTTTCGCATAATAGCAGAGGAGCTATGTGGTACGAGCGGGAGCGGGAGCGGCAGAGGCTGAGATTGAGACTGAAGGAAAGCACGCTGCGTGGCGAGTTGTTGACGCGTTGCCCAAAATTAAAGAAAAGGAACTTTACGTCATTTGTTGTTTGTTGTTTGTGTCGCCTCAAGCCACCACGTGTAGCAGCTACAAATGTGATAAATGCGATTTTTAACGCGTCGTTTAATTCACGCCATAAGTGTATTTTGTCTGTCTCTGCCTCACTTTTGCTAATTTGTTTTCTTTTCAAATAAATACTTACTTTTTTCTTCTTCTCGCCTGAGGTACTAATTCAAAGTTGCGTGGAGCTGTCATTTGGTTGGCAGATATTAATCACAGCAGTGCAAATATTACAAGGTCAGCGATGTTAATTTGCCAGATTTTAGCAGCAGTATAAGACGAGGCGGCATTACTGCTAATTGGCTTGAATTAGGAGCGCTTGTCTATAAGCGGAAATTCATTGGAGCACCAATTATGAAGTGCTATTAAAGGCAAATATTATTTATGCCAAAATAACTAAGGCAGAGCTTAAGGTTTGATTTATTAAAAATTTGATTTTTTTTTTTAATCTAATCAAAGCTACTTACATAGTTTGGGTGCATTTCACAAGCAGTCTTTTAGTAGCCGTCGCATTTTATCGCAAACTACATCGCAGATAATTTGATGTTGCTGCTGCAAAAGATAATTGCGGAAATTTCTTTCCTTGGCTATTTTTTCTTAAGTTCTGTTAGCTATATAGCTCAGAACGCTACAATATTTTTGTCTACGCTTCAATTCTATGTTTTATGTTGCATTCATGAGTTAGAACAAAATTTATGTCAAGACAATTATTTATTACTATAGTACTTATCATAACTATACGACACTCACATATTAACTAATTTTTATTACTTTTTAATTTTAATAACTGTTTTTATAAATGTACAGTTTATTCTTTGACAAAAATCAAATAAGTCCAGCTTTCAAGGATTGTGCAAAATATTGAAAAAATTTCGTAAAATTTTTCGTGATTTTTAATTACATTTCTTAGAAACATTTTGAGTATGCAATTTTATAGCCCAATGAAGTTTAATAGTAAAGTGCAAATTTGAAGTATCTGTAATATATATAATAATACTAATATCAAATAAAAATCTGAGCTACAAATTTAAGGTTTTATTAGACTCTAAGTATAACTTCAACACACAATTTAAATTTGTTAGAAATTCTTTGTTAATAAGACTTAATATCGTAAAATATTTATCCAGCAAGCATCTCTTAGTACATCCAAATACGCTTGTCAACGTCACCTGAGCTTTACTGCTATCGAGAATCGAGTATGGTCTTCCAATATATGGACATTGTGCCGAGAGACTTTGCGCACCGCATCATCATGCAATACGTAGGAGCCTTCGAACCTTTCTTACATCAGTATGCCGAACGTGAAAATATCCACTGAGGCATGTGAGAAAGGCATCGCTTCCTGACAAATTATTGATGATGTCAAACGAAAGTACGTCAAATGATGCTTTTCGGGCGGCTTTCGCCAATCTTAAGGCTACCTATAAATCAAAATGTTGCTCCCTTCTCTACACGGAAGGTTCAAAGTCTGCCGACTCAACATCTTTCGCCGTTGTGACTAACAAAAGCAATGTTATTTCTAAGTCGCTTCTGCTTCCAACATGCTCTATATACACTGCCGAGGCTACTGCAATCCTACAGGTCGTCAATTTTGCGACGAAAACAAAGGAAAATATTTCAAGCTCCAATCTATTATTATTATCATTACTTGCGAACTCTCTGCTGATTTGGGATCAGCACCGTCTATGCCGTTGAAGTTGCCCATTGTAGGGAAATATACAGTTCGTAATCTTGAATTTAACCAGACTTTCAAAGGAAAACGAAAACGGAGTCATCATAGCTAATACATAAAAACAAGTATATCTCAAGAAAAAAAATCGGATAACAAAATTAATTTTAAATTTAAAGGTGAGGAGTAGTACCAAATGATGTCCTAGGTAAAAATGAGCAAATAAATTTTGTTTTCACTTTGAGGTTGGGATATCTCAAAGTCCTGACATACTAGAGCAATTCAATTTGAATTCAGCACAAACAAATCTATAAGAAACGATATGATAAGAAAGTAAAATTTTGTCGAACTTCGTTATCTGCAAATCTGGACTTTAATCTGGTAAAAATTGCGTAACGTTTGAATAATAATTCTCAAATATTGCAAGATTATCTCCATTGCAGTTTTTTTAAACGAAAATTTTTCATTAAAGATGATTTTCACAAAAACTACTTTGTGATGCCATGTGGGTTGATTTTTATAACAGTATCTCATTTTTGGAAAAGTGCAGATAGATAGTATGGTATATAAGCGCTTGCTATGCGTTTGGGAAAAAGTATTTCAGAGGGTAATATGCTCTGCTCAACGCCGAGTAACGATCATTATTTAATTAAATGTATTTCAATTTCAAAGTTCCTGCAAAACCTTTGGAAAATTCCTGAAATTAATTTGAAATTGAACTGCATATATAGCAAAGCTATATGGAAAACCCGCTGTGCGTCGGCCGCTGTGGTGTAGTGGTAAGCAGTGCGCGCTTCCGCTCCGCAGAACCTGGGTTCAAATCCTGGTCAAAGCAACATCGCCAAAAAATATAGAAAAAAGGTTTTTTCTTAACAGCGGTCGTCCATCGGCAGGCAATGGCAAACCTCCGAGTGTTTTTCTGCCATGAAAAACAGCTTCTCATAAAAAATACAATCGCCGTTCGGAGTCGGCGTAAAACTGTAGGTCCCTCCGCTTTGTGTGGCAACATCAAGGCGCACGCCACAAGTTGGAGGAGAAGCTCGGCCAAACACTAACATATGTGTAAGCGCCAATCTATTATTATTATTATATGGAAAACCCCCTTTTGAAACCAAACAAAAGGGTTTGAAAGCCTAGATTTTAACTTAGTGTAGAGTTCCATGAATAGCATAACTACGTGGCTCATCTTGTCTTGAGAAAATGCGTATAAAGGACTTATTAAAGCAAGTTGTTTAAGTCAGTCCAAGTTGCACACATTGACATGCAAATTGCACAATTCTATGAAAAATATTCAACTCTTACCAATCCTCTGAAACTAATTAAAATAAAAAAGTAAAGAAAGAAATGTTCAATGTGTTTATTTCTCCTTAGTTTTTCTCCACCAGCTTTGTATCTATTATCTAATCAAATCGCACCTTAACGAGCTCATCACGCTGCCGTGAACTGTCACTAAAAATAACTAAATAAATGCATAATTCAACGCATTAATGCAGTTGATTAATATATCAAAATAAACAGGCCATAACGAAGTCACTCCATCTTTCACCATACTTGGAACGCAAGTGTGGCTTGCGAAAATCTTTATTTATATCATTTTTACGTTTGTCGGTGCGCAAATGAGCAACGCTGATCGCTTATCGCGTTATCGCCTTATCGCGATGTTGCGATTTGATTTGTGTGCCAACGCCGCGCATTAATATTCAGTGCGCGAAAGCAAGGAACGCTGGGAGCAGCAAGGAAGAGGGGGACGAAGGAGATACCCACGACAGAAGGCGTATGAGAAAGAAAAACTGCTTTAAATTTGATTTATCACCTTTGCGGTGATTATGCAAATATGCGTACCTGTGCGCGTGCGCGTGCGAAACCAACCCCACTCAGTGCGTCGCACAGCCAGCCCAATGCTGGCCAGGAGCAATACTTATAGCGCTAACGCTAAAGCTGGAGCAGTTGCAAATGCTGCAGCTAAATTGTAGGCTCAGCTGCGATTGAAGTCTTAGCTGCTGGCTCTGGTTGGTTGTGGCTGTCCAGAATTGTATATAAATGGGCTGGTCTAACACCACAGTTTCTGCAGGCCATCTTCGATACTACGCCTGCCGCTTTGATATTTGCCGAATTGCAAGTGTATGTGTATGTGTGTGTGTGTGTGTGTGTGCGTGTATGCTTTGGCTGCCCCAACTCAGCGATAACATCAGCGGTAACAAGCAAATGCGCGCCAATCCACGCAGACGCATTGGCACTCGCAAGCACAGCAACTAAGCCTCTAATTCCCACAGCCAATTTCGATCAACTCCCCATTTCTGCACCACTTTTCTTCTTC
>NW_023458561.1:22185931-22190125 GCF_013731165.1 Rhagoletis pomonella
GAAGAAGAAAAGTGGTGCAGAAATGGGGAGTTGATCGAAATTGGCTGAGGGAATTAGAGGCTTAGTTGCTGTGCTTGCGAGTGCCAATGCGTCTGCGTGGATTGGCGCGCATTTGCTTGTTACCGCTGATGTTATCGCTGAGTTGGGGCAGCCAAAGCATACACGCACACACACACACATACACATACACTTGCAATTCGGCAAATATCAAAGCGGCAGGCGTAGTATCGAAGATGGCCTGCAGAAATTGTGGTGTTAGACCAGCCCATTTATATACAATTCTGGACAGCCACAACCAACCAGAGCCAGCAGCTAAGACTTCAATCGCAGCTGAGCCTACAATTTAGCTGCAGCATTTGCAACTGCTCCAGCTTTAGCGTTAGTGCTATAAGTATTGCTCCTGGCCAGCATTGGGCTGGCTGTGCGACGCACTGAGTGGGGTTGGTTTCGCACGCGCACGCGCACAGGTACGCATATTTGCATAATCACCGCAAAGGTGATAAATCAAATTTAAAGCAGTTTTTCTTTCTCATACGCCTTCTGTCGTGGGTATCTCCTTCGTCCCCCTCTTCCTTGCTGCTCCCAGCATTCCTTGCTTTCGCGCACTGAATATTAATGCGCGGCGTTGGCACACAAATCAAATCGCAACATCGCGATAAGGCGATAACGCGATAAGCGATCAGCGTTGCTCATTTGCGCATCGACAAACGTAAAAATGAAATAAATAAAGATTTTCGCAAGCCAAACTTGCGTTCCAAGTATGGTGAAAGATGTAGTGACTTCGTTATGGCCTGTTTATTTTGATATATTAATCAACTGCATTAATGCGTTGAATTATGCATTTATTTAGTTATTTTTAGTGACAGTTCACGGCAGCGTGATGAGCTCGTTAAGGTGCGATGTGATTAGATAATAGATACAAAGCTGGTGGAGAAAAACTAATGAGAAATAAACACATTGAGAATTTCTTTCTTTACTTTTTTATTTTAATTAGTTTTAGACGATTGGTAAGAGTTGAATATTTTTCATAGAATTGTGCAATTTGCATGTCAATGTGTGCAACTTGGACTGAATTATACAACTGGCTCTTACATAACTTGCTTTAGTAAGTCCTTTTTACGCACATTCCCAAGACAAGATGAGCCATGTAGTTATGCGATTCATAAAACTCTACACCAAGTTAAAATTTAGGCTTTCAAACCCTGTTTGGTTTCAAAAGATGGGGTTCCTTATAGCTATTCTATATATGCAGCTAAACAGCAGTTCAATTTCAAATCCATTTCAGTAATTTTCCGAAGGTTTTGCAGGAACTTTGAAATTGAAATACATTTAACTAAATATTTAATGCTCGTTATTCATCTTTGAGTAGAGCATACTATTACTTCTCACAAAAATGAGGTCCTGATATAAAAATCCACGCAAGACTTAATTATCATCCGTGATATTAATGCAGACCTTGTATAACGCTTGACACATGAATTTACTATTAAATTGCAAAGTAAGAATTAAAATCAGTGAAGACAGGCACGTCCTAGATGGGTTTTAACATCACAAAGTAGTTTTTGTGAAAATTGCAGATAGAGGGCATTGAATATAAGCCCTCGATAAGCATATGTTTGAGTTGTATATTCTTTGATGAAAAATGTTCGTTAAAAACACCTGCGATCGAGATAATTTTCTCTTGAAATCTTTGAGAATTATTATTCAGTCGTTACGTAATTTTTACCAGATTGCAGATAGCTCAGTTCGAACAATTTTTACTTTTTTTTTATCACCCGAGTAAAACATATCGTTTCTTGTAGATTTTTTTTGTGCTGAATTCAAACTGAATTGCTCTAGTATGCCATGACATTGAGATATCCCAACCTGTGAAAGTGAAAACAAAATTTGGTTGTTCATTTTTACTTAGAACAGTATTTGGTACTACTCCGCCCATTTAAAATTAATTTTGTGATTAGATTTTTTTCTCGAGATATACCAGTTTTTATGTGAGGTACTTCGGTATTAGCTATGATGAACAAGATTACGAACTGTAAGTTTCCCTCAAATTGGAAACTGCATAGGAATAGATGGTGGTGCTCCCAGATCAGCAGAGGGTTCGTAAGTAATAATCATAATAGATTGGCGCTTACATAATATATTAGTGTTTGGCTAAGCTTCTCCTCTGATTTGTGGCGTGCGTCTTGATTTGGTCCCATCATCGCTGATAAACACGATTTGCTGTCCCTACAGATGACATATTTTCCTTTGTTTTAGAAATAACATCGCCTTTGTTAGTCACAACGGCGAAAGATATTGATTCGGTAGACGAGTGATAAGGAGTTTTTTTTCGCAAAACTTACACATTTTGTGACGGTGCAGTGTATTTTGGACTACTTTTTCTGACTGGCTGCATTATTTAAAGTAGTGGCCAACAATTGATTAATATTATCGAAATACTTCCCCAGTACTTGGTGAACAGAATCGACGTTTTGCTTGGTTTACTAGGTAGTCCGGATTCAGCAAAAATTATATTTGTCGGTGACGTAAGAAAGGTTCGAAGGGGTTAGTTCTTTGTGAAAAATTGTCTGTACCTTCTCTTTTTGAAAAGCTGCATTAGTTTTTTTGAATACTTCCAGGTTAGACATCGCGCGAGAACGTTTAAGCTCGTACCACGCGTCTTGTTTTCTTGCGCGGAGGACCGCAAGGTCTTTATTTCACCAAGGAACGTTTTTGATTGGCTTTTGCGAGACCGTAAGGAGATGGAAGCATTGGCAGCTTGTTCTGCTGACCACTACATCACAGTGGACGGGGTGGTTTGCATATAATTGCTTTAAAACAAGTAAGGATAGGGCTTTCTTCGACGTCATACCTTCATACATTACTCTTAATTGATTTTTGCTGATAATTAGCTGCGTAAATATAGGTTTGGTAGGTTGCCAAGGGGCTAAAGTGCAGAACACATTCAAAACGACGAGCTACGGGTACAGCTTCCAGTTTGTTATCGTCATTATCTAAACGCTTTGTCAATGGCGGCATGAATTTTTTGAACGCGGCAGCGACATCATGAATTTGTTTCAGTTTGACATAAAAGAAGAGGAAGAACCTTATCTGTCGTTGGAAAAATAGAAATAGATCTAATCTGGCCTCAACCACAGTCGTCGCGTAGCCCTGTCGTCGCCAAAATAATTATCTACATAAGAATACGAATTGTACGCATTGGTTCTTTGTGATACCACAGCAAACGGATAATGCCGCTGCGGGCCGAGAACGAAGTTTTGCAGGCTGAAGCAATTTGTACCGGAGAGCTCTTCCGGACCAGTTAGAAAATACGAATCGAGGTGCCTAAACGGCAATCTTTGAAAAGCTGGGCTGTCTGAAACGCAAGTGATAGGTTGGTTCCACATGCCGTCCTTCATGCAGCTGCGACAAAGCGGGTCCGGTTTTATGTTCAATATCACTGCGTGAATCCCATTCGGGCACTATCGTTGCGATAAAAAAGACTGCTTGTGAAATGCACCCAAAATATGTAAGTAGCTTTGATTAGATTAAGCTCTGCCTTAGTTATTTTGGCATAAATAATAATTGCCTTTAATAGCACTTCATAATTGGTGCTCCAATGAATTTCCGCTTATAGACAAGCGCTCCAAATTCAAGCCAATTAGCAGTAATGCCGCCTCGTCTTATACTGCTGCTAAAATCTGGCAAATTAACATCGCTGACCTTGTAATATTTGCACTGCTGTGATTAATATCTGCCAACCAAATGACAGCTCCACGCAACTTTGAATTAGTACCTCAGGCGAAAAGAAGAAAAAAGTAAGTATTTATTTGAAAAGAAAACAAATTAGCAAAAGTGAGGCAGAGACAGACAAAATACACTTATGGCGTGAATTAAACGACGCGTTAAAAATCGCATTTATCACATTTGTAGCTGCTACACGTGGTGGCTTGAGGCAGCACAAACAACAAACAACAAACAACAAATGACGTAAAGTTCCTTTTCTTTAATTTTGGGCAACGCGTCAACAACTCGCCACGCAGCGTGCTTTCCTGCAGTCTCAATCTCAGCCTCTGCCGCTCCCGCTCCCGCTCCCGCTCCCGCTAGTACCACACAGCTCCTCTGCTATTATGCGAAACTTATGTGCTCGCTCACTGTCAAGGTCGGTGGGTTAATAATTCACACCTGTGTGCGCGGTGTTCAATTTCCGCTACA
>NW_023458561.1:22190225-22211839 GCF_013731165.1 Rhagoletis pomonella
GGGTTAATAATTCACACCTGTGTGCGCGGTGTTCAATTTCCGCTACAACAGACGGTAACAAAAAACAACAACAGCAAAAACGCCGCAACGAAAAACAAATAAACGCTTTACAATGCAAAAGCGCCGTAAAATAAATTGGCAGCAACGGTGGCTGTCTGCAGCAAGTCGCGACGCCTGCCAAAGTGCTGAAAGCAGAAAAAAAACAAAGTTCGAATTTTTTTTTGGTAATACCTCTCTTCAGCTGCTGCATCGCGCGATCTGTTGACGGCAACAAGCGACAATTATGCATTTTATGTTTTGCTTTGTTTTGTTTCGCTTTTTGTCGACAAACACGGCTGCCGTTGCTTATTACCAAATTAAATTTGCATTGGCATTTTCCTGCCCCGCTCTCTGCCGTCGTGTTTACAAATGAGTTTTGTGTGTTTTTGCTAGACTTTTTTGTGCCCAAAATTTTCACAAGGAAATATCATGCAGGAGCTTTTGTATTCAATTCCGCGTAGTTTTTTCGGAATTTGCTTTACAATTTTACTACTTATTATGTTAAGCTATTTGTAATTTTTAATTAATTAATGCGGAAATCATACCGCCGAAATGCGATTTTATAGCGTTTATAATATTAGCTTTTGGCTTTTTTATGCATAATGGAGTTTCAAAATTTCCAACACGGTTGGGTTTCCTAATAGAAAAATATGTACGTAATAAATATGACTTGATAGAGTCCGCCATAAGTAGCATGGTATGCACTTTATGAGCTTAATTAAGATTTATAATGACCGAAATCCTATAATATTTAGAGACTACGATGCTAATAGTTTGAAATTTTCTTACCTCCATTTGGAAAATTTCACATCTTGGATGGAGAAAATTTTTATCTCTTTGCAATAGTGGATTATACAAGGAGTGCAATTGGGTATAGTCGCTGGGCATGCAGTTACAGCTGTACGGCTATACTCAATCCCAAATCTTGTGTCCTCGTTCGCGCTCTCTGGGCAACGCCAAAAACCCATGTGCGAGATGCGGTAACCAATCTGAGTGAAGCCTTGGCTCACGGCAGAAAGTGAGGGAGCTTCGGTATGGCTACGCCGACTTATTCGGTGTAAGAGCTCACTGAAGTGTGCAGCATCTATACACGAGTAGGTACGGCGGGCTTGGAGCAAGCCATTCGCAATATAAACGTGTATTCGGTTAAGAACCCACCCCCATCCCAGCAATGGGTTGTGCGCTGCGTTAGGGACCCGCCGCGTAAAAACAACTTCCAGTGAAGAAAATACACAAAGCCTCGGATAAGACCCCCCTTTTGATGATGACCACGGCTAACGTTTAAAGGACTACGATTTGAAGGCATGCACCTGGAATGTCGGGACCCTTTATGGGAAAGGTGCCTCTGCCTGACTGGTGATGTCCTCGTAAGGACAACAGCTGACATCACAGCCACCCAAGAAATGCGTTGGACGAAATAAGGTAACCAATTACTGGGGCCTTGGGACGTCTATTACGGCTGGCATGTAAAGGAGCACAAATTCGGTGTAGGATTTGTGGTGGTAGAGAGACTCCGTCACCGAGTACTGTCATTCACCCTAGTGGACGAACGTCTCGCCACAATTCACATTAAAGCAAGATTCTTCAACATCTCCGCACCGACGGAAAAAAGATGAAGGGTTCAAGGATAAATTGTATGAGCGCTTGGAGCGCAAATACGAGCACTCCCCCTGCCCTGATATCAAAATCGTGATTGGCGACTTCAATGCCAGGGTGGGCAACGGAACCACCGTCGGAAAATTCACCCTCCAGGACAGGAAACATGGAAGTATTTAATACTACTACTGTCTCCATATCGAAAAACGAGAAACGAACCATTGTTTCAGACGTACATACATACATTCCGAGGCCCAAACGTCGACTCGGACTATTATCTTGTTGCAGCCAAGATACGCTCCCGCATCTGTACAGCAAAAATGTGCACCAAGAAATGCACGGAAAGCTTAGCGTCGAAAACAGACTGCCATTCGTCACTCGACTCTCACATCGGCTCTCACAGAGCACTCTTCAACAAACCGACTTATGCGAGCAGTGGAACCACATTTCCCATTCATTAAGTACCGTCGCCACAGAACTAGTCGGATTTCAGTGAGCCGGAAAAAAACAACTGTTACGATGACGAGTGTGAT
Source organism: Rhagoletis pomonella (assembly GCF_013731165.1). Lineage (NCBI taxonomy): Eukaryota > Metazoa > Arthropoda > Insecta > Diptera > Tephritidae > Rhagoletis > Rhagoletis pomonella. The sequence goes on from NW_023458561.1 coordinate 22,192,394, forward strand.
AAAGCTCTGCACTGCGATCACTATATGGAAGTGAAAAAGGAAGCTAGTCGAATTTTCCGCAATAAGAAGAGGAAGGCCGAAGTACATGAGTGGGAAGAGCTTGAGATGCTGGCCTACAGGAAAAAAACGCCGAAAATTTAAAAAATCAGAAAAAGGCCGACTTAAGGAAGGTTTCAAGAACAGGGCGAACTCCTGTAAGAACAACCATGGCTACCTAGTGACCGGTGTCTAGAAGGTACTTAAATTATGTAGGAAACACTTTTCCACCCTTTTGGATGGCAGCAGCACTGAAAGTAGTGGAGAAGACGAACCCTAGCCCCGGTCGGTGACGATGGAATCGATGACTCACCGCCTGACTATGACGAGGTAAGAATATCGATTACGCGGGTGAAGAATAAACAAAGCTGCTGGAGCTGCCGGCCTGCCAGTCGAGCTTTCCAGGTACGGGGCGAGGAGCTGATAAGCTTCGCGAGAATGGGATCGGCACACACCATCTATTTGTCGACTTCCAAGTCGCTTCGATGGCACTGAAATGAGCTGCCTATGCGCTGAGGTGTCTGAATTTTGTATCCCCGGGAAACAGATACGGCTCTGTAAAATGACGTTGAGCAATACCGAAACCTCCGTCAGAATAGGGTAGGACCTCTCCGAGCCGTTTGTTACCAAACATGGTTTCAGGCAAGATGAAAACCAGTTGGGTGGTCAAATGAAAACCTGATTCTCCTCCATGATAGAAAATTCCAGCTCTGAAAATATTTAGCTCGGAACCCGCTGGTGTGCTTTGTTGAACTCGGCCATAATTGCTTAGGCGACTTTTGGACATGAAAAAGTTTTCCTTAAAATTTATTTGCGGTTAAGGGCGGGGTAAGTCTGAATATCTTTACATTTGTGTGACAACATGTAGACGCATACCACAAACTGCACAAAAATTTAGCAAAATATGTACGAATGTCTGTAAGAATGTTAAGATTTAATTATTCGTAAATAAATAAGTTTAGTTATATATTGCAGCAGATATACAAGGTAGCAAGTGTATGCTAACTTTTAAAGAAAAGCTGTGAGATCGGCTAAAATTTCATAATTTAAACAAACATTTTATGCATAAGTATTTACTAAAATAAATATTTAATTCAATCGAATTGTGTTATGTACTAATGCATATAGGTATGTATGTGTGCAGTTCATTAACACCCAGCTTGATTTTGTTTTCTTTTCTATGAATACTTATTTGCACAAAAAAGTGCGGCTTTGTACATATTTGCCTTTCACTTGCGTGCAACCTCCATTGATACGCTTGCATGTTGCAATATTTTTTTAACGCAAATCACATAAAGGCCGCGGGCTTGCTTAGCTACATATGTATGTATGTATGTAGGCAGGTAAGTACATAGATACTGCCACAAGCCTTTACGAAACAAAAGAGGTAAACAAATTTGTTGCTAAACAAATATTTATTTGGCTCAACAAGTTTGTGCCGGCTATAATGGGCCAAGTGCTTGACCTTTCTGTCAGACGCAATACATTGGCAAACGATTTGTTGGTAGGCATGAGAAATGCTTGCGGCTACAGTGGACCCGTTTTTGACACTTACAACCACTTCAAGGTACGAATTAGAAACAATGACATGGAAGCAAATGATGCAAAATAAAAGCGAAGCTGTTTCTTTTTATCAAAGCATTTGAATTTTGACTTTTTTTTTTCAAACGCTTGCGCAAAAAAATTAAATTGGCCGCCGCGAATGACATTTGACAGTTGAAATTTGACACAACTGATCAAAGTGTGGTGTGCTTGTGTGTTTGACTCCATATCAGTGCCTTATAAAAGTATAAACGTGAACCTACCTACAGTTCGTAAAAATGCATATTTTCGTATATATTTACTTTGCTATATATTTAGGTGCATATGTATGTATTGGTATGTGTTGGCCTGTCAAGCCCGCGCATGTGCTACAACTTCATTTCAATTCTATTGCAAAAGTCGTTTAATTCGCTGTTCAACTGTCGCATATTACAAGAGTCTCATTGCTGCTGCTGTTGCTACGCTTGAAGGCATATGCAATGCAATGAGTACATAAACATATGTATGCAGATACATATTATTTATGTACTTACAGTTGCGTAAATTTTTTAAACTATGCTCTATAAAAACTCAAATTTCGTTTTATGCACGTTTCAGCGTATTTTGGTTTTATACAAAAGATTTCACAATGCTTGCAACAGCTAAAAAAGCACACGCATACCTACATAAGTATATGTATGCACAATAAAAACACAATATTGACAATAATAAAATATTGTTAAGTGGCGTTGGTAATGACTGCCACAACTGTCAAGAGGCCATTTAAACTATAAATCAATGTAAATTATATTATGTATTTTGTAAATATTAAAAATAAATTTGTCTTCAATACGAGGGTGGTACATATATTAAGTAGAAAGGTGTAGCTTATGCGGTACGTTGCTTTAGCGTAAATAAAAATAATTTAAAGTTACTAAATTACTCTTTCTATAAAAAAAAATAATAAAATTGAAGAATACTGCCAGTAGTAAACAGAGATCAGAAACAAATTTTCAGCCTACAGTTCAAACAGCCCGCAACTTTCGACTTAAAAATAACCAATGGGAAAGGCAAAGATGCTCGAATCGATTGTTGAATCAATCGCGGAAGATCTTCAAATCCTAATTTTCGTTACGAATGCGAAAAAATAGCTATAGATGCCTTTGACTGACAAGACACACAAAACATGGCCACAGTGAAAACGTTGCTGTAAACAAAACGGCTCAATTTGGTTGACGAAATGTCCGCTGGTTTGAATTCGTTCCATAAAGGCTCTCAAGAAATACAAAATATTCATGTAAAATGACGCACAATGCCGAATTTCCACTAAAATTACATAAAATGTTTGCCATTTAAAACAATGCCATGTGGAAATGAACTCAATGACTATTTTTTTCACATAATGACACGATAATTTCTTAATGCCCAACTTTGTCCTTTCTCATTTTTGCCATTTAATGCTTAGTTGAAATCCAGCACAAGAAATGGTAATACATTTTCTTTTATCAAAATTTCTTAAATCAGTTTGCAGCTCTCAAGAAAAAATGCAGGTATGTGTCTTTATTTCTTCAATAAAATTTATAGCAAAAGCAAAGTGTTTTTTTCAAGCATCAGAAATAATAAAAATATTTATTGGGAGTTTTCTTGAGAGCTGGATTCTAAGCTTTACATTGTTTGTGTCGCATTGGCGCGCATCAAAGCTAGAGAGCTGATACAGAGTTAACTCAGTCAATAACGCAGCGTCAAACATTCGAATACATATATGTATCTTCGTGTTTAGACCAAACTTTTCACAAATATTCAGCTTTATATCGAATCGTAACAAATTCAAAATTCTAAAAAATACTTACTTAAAAAATAATACCTACTAATTTTTCAACCAAATCGAAGAGTCTATTCAACTATCCGTTTCGGCCCGTATTGTTTAGGCAGAGGACTTTGCATTGCTATTTTCTCGTTGTGCCCTGAGCTGTATAAAGGGCCGAATCTCCCAGCAGTAGAAAAAAGTGGCTAATAGTAGTTGGGAAACCCTATAATTCTGTAGGGTCTGCGGCCCACCTACTACGAAAAACCCGTTTATCAGCATTTATCTCGACTAGCTGTAATTTTGACTGCAACACAACACTTCTTGTCGTAGCTGTAACTCACCAGATTATTTATGTTCATAGCTATTCGAATTCTGTGATAGTATTTTTTTAGATTTCACGAAAACCGGGCCTACGATAGATTCAGTAATTGATAGGGAATAGGAAAGATGCAACTGACTAAACACGAATCGTGAAAATACCTTTTATGAGGGCTTGGATAGAACTTGACTGCTGCTCCTGCAACGACATAAACAGGCCCTGTTATATTACCGCAGTACAGGAAATGCGGTGGACAGGGGATGGCCGAAAGAAATTCCCAGCATGAGCTTGAACACAAATTAGGCGTGGGATTTGTAGTAAGTTGGAAACTCCAGCACGTTGTGAACGAATTACCACAAGGATGATGAGATAAAAGTTGGTTTTATGAATATGTGTCGGAAGACCGAAATCTTAGTGTACTATTGGGCGCAGTTGCCTGGCAACGCAACGTGGAGGAGCAGACCAAAAATGTCATTACTACCCTCAACACCGCTATAGGCAGGAAATGGGATCTCAATCCCCACAGAGTGCACCGGATTTATACAGCAGTGGTACGTCCTATATATAGACTGTTGGATATCACTGGGTAAGTCGCTGCCTTCCACACCCACCAAAGCCATGGAAACACTTTCTGCCCGTATACTTTTTTGAAAAGTTAGAGGCAAGCCGCAATGCAGTAAGACAAACTACCCCGATTCGTTTAGGTCCGCAGATTACACAACACCACCGATGAAGGGCGAGAATAAGTTTTCCACTCGCATCCCTTGCCTTGGTCTGGCCCTCCAAGATTACTCCACAGCCACGATAACTCTGCACGGATGGCTCTAAACAAAATCCAGGAGTAGGGAATGGGATGCACTCGAAGGACCTCTCTCTAGAACTACTCTGTCTGACGTCAACTCTTCTCATGCGGACGGCATAACCCTATATACCAACAAGACATGGCTTAAGAAATACTTCGTCGAGAAGGCAAAATAAAAGATGTTTGGAAGAACCCATATATCGGACGACTTGACAAATCTGGCCCGGCCTCGATAGGAAAAGAGCCAACGTACTCATTAAGTTAAACGCCTTCTGGGTGGTAATCGTTACTGGAAAACATTCTAACAGAATGGGCTTACGGGTCAATAAGTTGTTGCAATGTTGACGAAATCGAGAGTGTGGAACGATACCTCTGTCATGCCCTTTCGTGGGCGATAATACACTCATTTAAAACCCACCTCTTTGTCTATCTGGCCGACCTAAGTGAAGCAGGAATTTAGGAACTCTCGCGCTTTCTGAACCAAACCAACTTGGTCTACTTCTAGGTAAATAGACGGGTTCGAATTCGAGCTCTCAATTGGTATCATAATAGCCCACTGCGTCTAACTGTACCTCTCTCCTACGTTGGATGAAGGCAGCCGCTTCAACCTAACCTATGCAAAATGAAGTTGAGCACAAGTTTAAGCTAGAACTGAATTTGAACTCCGTTGGACCAAACGAGGTTTTAGAAAAGGTGATGCAGATGATATGGTCTTCGGTGGTGTCAACAGCTGTGCAGTCAGCGCATCTTTCTGCACCTTAGAGAAAGAGTCGAAAGAAGTTGGTATTGCGTTGAACAAAAACGACAAAGTATCTCCTGGCAACATACAACACGTCTTCGCGTGTTGCTGCAACGTCACGTTACAATTTCAAGGGGTAGTGATAAACCTTGTCTTCCTAGGAGCCAGCATTAACGCCTTTAATAACGTCAGTCTGGAGATGAAGCGGGGAATAACTTTTGCCAACAGGTATTTCACAAAGGAGAAAGGAAAATGGTGAATTTTTGTTTTCAGTGTCAGTTCAAACCGACAAACGGATGCAGTTTCAAATGAGAAGAAGAAGCTTTAACGCTCTGGTACGATTTTCCTTTTTAGTGTTAATTAGCCAGCGCAAATCGAGGTTAGCGACATCCCTATTTGCAGCAACCCGAAATTAAAAAGAGAACGAAGGCCTTTGAATGAAGATAAAACTAAGTAGTTCCTGTGATCAAACAAATATTCGGCATATTCGCGTTTAGGAATCCACGCCGCTATTGACAGTTACAGATTCCAATGCAGTAGCTACTGTAGCCTTGGCTATATTGCGTATGCCTGAAAGAGAAGGTTCCTTCTGACTTTTTTCTCCATATAAATATCTGATAACTCCATTGGCTGTTTCAATATTCTATGTTATAAATAAAAATGATTCTTTTCTTGGTCCATCATGCATTTTTTTTTTTGAAATTGTGTAATTGCAAGTTTGATAATTTTTCCAGTTGTATACTATAAGGACTGTTGTATTTTCATTGAGTGATATGTATGTATGTATGTTTACTCAGTCATTTGAGCTATTAACTTTGAAAGTTTTTTAAAATTTCCATAATTTACATTTGTTTCCTGTACCAGATTTTCCGATAATCTCAAATAGCTTTTAATTAAAATGAACAAATCTGGGTGTAAACAAAATATTTTGTGCGCACTGATTTTATCTTCGCTTTGACCCCATTTCAATTGCACAACGAAACCTTTCAACGTTCTAACTTATTTCGACAACCACAAATAAAAACCAAAGAAGAAATAAAAGAAAAATGCAGCGCTAAACACCAAAAACAAAACATTGGCAAAATTGGAGCGATCATAAAAAAGTTTTATGTTCAGAGAATGTATGTATGTACATTTGTACGTACATTAGATTGTACCAGAAAAAAGCTCACTTTACTTCTTCGAAGCTAAAGTATTTTTGTAATGTAATTCCATTTTTTTTTTAATTTTTTCGGCCAAACGACCTCTAGCCTTTTTACATTTTGCGTAATAACTTCGGCATGTAACAGAGATCTAAAAGTGTGTTTTTGTCTCGAGAACAATTTTCCCCCACGGTCCATTGACCTCAAATACCACGTTCTAGTACTTATCCACCAGATCTCAGTTCTTATCGCCCCAATGTACTACTCTAATGGCAGTAAATTAAAGCTCGCAAAAAATCTTTAAAGCTTTTGATAAGGAAGTATGTACATATTTCGAACCCCTAAGATCGGTACAAAAGTTATTTTCGAAATTGCCTTTCCAAAATACTTTAGATGCAAATCTGTATGCGAACTTTTTTTTTCTGCAAGGTGTTATGGTCTAATGCACATACACACATACATGTATTTATGTATGAATGTGTTTCCAACGATTTTTAATTAAGAATGCTACTTCTTTATTATAGCAATAAACGCAGCGGCAATAACAACAATTACCTATGCGAATGAATGTACATGGATACATGTGGCTTGATTTATTTCAAATGACAAGTTGTTGTTTGGAAGAAATTTGGAAACCACATTAATCGCTCCGCCAAATGGGTGTATAATGATTAACTGGTTTCTTGGGCGAACAAAAAACGCAAAAAATTTCATATGTTGAAAAATCAAATAAATAACAGATTTGTTAAATGAATAAATTATGGTTAGTTTTTCGCAAGTTTTTGTGGCGAAAGAATTTAATAAATTTGATTCTAATTTTCCCACTCACTAAATGGTGATTAAAACATTTATAATAAAATAAAAGTCAAATTGATTAATTAAATAACTGCAACAAATATGACAAAAAGTAGCAATAAACAAAGAGTGAGTTGACATATTTGAAGTGGCTGGATATGGGTTTACTGCTTATCAAGTTGTAGCAAATATAAACATATGCAAATAGCGTTAAAAAGCTCTATCATATTTTTGCTTAATTTTACAAATATAAAATGAACGTTAGCAAAAGTTGTAATTCCATTATTAAACAATTTTACATGACAGTGTAAAATTTTAAGTTTTTTTCACAGTTGTTTTTATAAATTAAGTTTACAACTTTGCTTTCCGCTTGTAAAGACCAGACACCTCTTGTACCTATGTTGTTGTTGGCAAAAAAAAAAAGAAGTTGGCAACAACAACATCCTTAGCTTTTCCTACATTAGATTCGGTAATCGCAAATTTTTCTTTCGTCGCTTTGCGGGCAGACTTCAAACGAATCATATGCCGCTGTGCGACATAAAACGGACGCAATAATTCACGCTTGCCTACAAATGCAATTATCGACTCGCTTTTATATGTATGTATCTACATATAGTACATAAAGATCCCTGCAGGGAAACCGCGGACTAGTGAATCAAATTTCTAGTTCCGTACTAGGTCTTTGTCGTCAAAATGGAACTAGTCCGATAGGAACTAGATCCCCACCAGTACAAAATCGGCGAAAAGTGGTATTAATTTTTTTCAGTTTTTTTCACTAGAAATCTATATCTAAAGTGACGAATTTAGAACTGGTTCGGAACTATAGAAAAAGGGATGCAGAACGAACTAGATCTTATTTGTCGAATTTAGAACTTGTTCGGAACTATCGAATAAGGGATGCAGCGGGGGCTTGTTTACTTTACATAGATATGTGTTCGGCGGCTTTTTCGTTCATATACGCTTCTATTCTGTGCTTCGCAGATGCTTTTTCATAGCTTGGTAATACAAAACAAAGCTTTGTGTTAACATATTAACATCTTGGGGCCATCTGGAATCTAACCAATAACAGCGAGCACCTCTGCAAAGTCAGCTACAGCAAGGTATGTAAACGTACATTTCTTACAATCATTCAAACACATTTAATTTCAAATTGAAAAAACGTTTCTTTGAAAATAATGTAAAATCGCACACTTAAGAACCGAAAAGATTGAAAAATCATGATACTTTTTTCTTTCGTCTGTCGATTTTAGAACTGGTTCGGAACTATAGAATTTAGGACTAGTTCGGAACTATCGAAAAAGGGATGCAGCGGGGGGGCAATTGACACTTCCTAGGACATCGCCATGTTAAATTCGCCAGTTGCTTGCACGCAAAAGAGATTTATCGCGAACCAGTACTGGGTCTAAATGTACTAGAAGCGCCCCAGTTCAGAACTAGAGATTTTCCCCACAGGGGACATTTGCGTGCAAGTATGTATGTGTGCATTAATATATTTAGTGCTAAAAACATCATGCGTGGCAAGCAAATAAATCATTTGCAGCATGCACTGAAGAAAAATGCTCGCATACGTGCATACACATGCATGTATAGTATATTTAGTACATAATCTGCAAAAATTGCGACTAAGCCTCAATCTATCAATTGCTAAGGACCATGCGACTAATAGCACTTTTGATCTCTTTATATCGGGAAGCGGAAATAACTGTTACATAACAAGATTTTTATTTTTAGATCATTGCCGACTGTTAATTTTTGAAGACTGCGATTGAGATCTTTTACAATCTAAAATTAAATCTGAAAATAGCCGTAATATTCTGTTCGAAAAGACGTTCTCCGTTTTTACGTCCGTGGGTAACTGCGCTTTTACTGTCACTTGAAGCAAAATTGCAATCGAGTTGACGATATCGCACAAACGATCAAACAATTGTTGGTTCGCATGAAGCAAGACTATATCGACACGATATCGTCCAAACGATTGTCGTCATACGTGATACATGCTCTGTTCTGGGCGACGACGACTGCGCAGTACCCTCGGGGTAACGTATCGTGTTCGTTTATACGAAGTTGAAGTCGAAAATAAAATGTAATTTAGCGAATTAAATTTTAGGCGATTCATAAAGGCTGCGTTTCACCAGACTCATTTAAGTAAAAATTACTTTGATTTTTGAATTTTTGGTTTCACCAATCGATTTTAATTTGTTTTTGAATTTGATTTTAGAGACCTCTGCTCTTCACTTTAATAAAAATTAAATCAGAATAACCACACTCAGAGGTGTTACGCGTTTAATCAGCTGATCAATATACACACACCACAATTTTGTGTATCAGCTGTTTTAGCACGGTGCTGCCATATTTTTACTTAAAGAGCTCATTGAATCTGAACCAAATTTAAATGAGAATTAAATAAAAAATTCAATTAAAGTTAATTTCCACTTAAATGAGTTTGGTGAAACGCAGCCTAAGAAACATTGATTAATTTTCGCTTTCCAACTTCGTGCATACGAACAGGCGACGTGACCCCAAAGGGTACTGAAAAGTCGACGTCGCCCAGGTCTGCTTATATAGAATGACCCGCTCTCTTTTTTTCGAGCATATGCAATTAAGAGACCATCTGAGGTATATATATATAGCTGCAAAAGTAGCTAACTCTATTTTTCTTCCAATTTGTTGTTAATTAATTGATTACGCAAGTTAAATAGGTAGCATTATTAGAGCAGTTGATTTTATTTGTTTCAATTATTTTCTTTATTTTAAATGCCCTATTTTTTACTACCTCATACTATTTATTATGACTATTTAAGATGTAAATGCCTCATTTAAAGCTTCATTCTGTATTAAACCCTTATTTATAAAAAACAAATTTTAAACCTGATAAATTTCCTAATGTCCTATAGAAAGGATACTTTTTAAAAACTATTATGATTGATAGCAATTAAATATTAGTTCCTTAACTTTCTCAATTATGTAAACCAAATTTTTTAAACAGGTAGCAATCCCCTTCAAAATGTTTTCAATATTGTATACATGTGGCAACCTTTTGGGAAAACATTTCGATTGATACTCATATTGTAGTACCTCATTTAACTGAATTGAATTTAATTTTTAACAAGTGGCAACTCATTTCATATTCTGACCTAGATATTAGCCTTTTATGCACAATCGGACCCCGGCAACATAAGGTCTATCGATTGCAAACTTCAAGCAGTTTCTCTTTTATCTGTATATTAATGCACTAACATAAATTTTTCTGTAGATGAGAAGACCGCCAAAGTCGTCGTTTAAAAATTTTCGTATTTGCATATATTTGAGTTGTTTTCGGATTTTTCTTATGCTTCGGAAATATTTGAAATTAAACTTTGTAATAAAGATAAGTGTGATGATGAAGAAATAACTAATAACATTTAAGACAAAAAAATTTAAGGAGTATTGAAGGTAAAGACGAAAATAAAAACAATGAGAAACACATCAGAATTAGGCTAACTGAATCAGTAAGGATATTTATTGAAATTTTTCTACGAATCGAAATAAATTTGGTTATGAAGTTACCGAAATTTTTCGAATTATTGAAATTTACAGTTTTCGAGGTTTACCGAGGTATCCATGTTTATTGAGTTTTCCCAACGTATCAACTTAATCAAATTGATCAAGGTTTATTATTATTATTATATTATAGACAGACGAAATTAGTTGTCGAAATTTACGGATAGTTATCGAGCTATAAAAATTTATTTATCGTAAGGCATCGAGTTCCTTTAACTTATCGAGTTATCGATATTTATGGATTTACTGGAATTTGTTAATTTAGCGAATCGAAATCTTTGCAATTTAGAGAAATTTCAAGGTTCAATAAATTTATCGAGTTATCACTTATCGATTTTTTTCTTGTTGCCAGAGCGCAACGAGCTATCGAAATTTATCGATAGCTTTCGAAAAATATGGGGCTATGAAAATTAATTGAGCTATCGAAAATTCCAGAGGTATCCAAAGTTTTTCGAGTATTGACATAAATCGTGATATATACATTTTTGCGTTATCAACATACATATATCGAAGACACGAAATGCAGTTTCCGAAATTTATCGAAATTAGTCGAGCTATCGAATTTAGTTGAATAGCTATCGGATTTCGCCAAGGGGTTCGGGCTGCTTATTAGCTAATGAATGGTATGACATCAGTCCCCGAATCTGCAAATTTTTTGAATTAACTGAGACATTTTTACTGATAAAAGTTGTAAGTAAACATTTGATTGAAATATAATTATTTTATTAACGATTAGCAAACAAAAGTATCTATGGCATTGCTTTCACTTGGTGATTTCGATTAACCCAAAATGGAGAGATCACAACCGTTGTTTGTTTTGCTCCCATTTCGTGTGGTCATTTTAGGCCAACAAATTCCTTTTATGCGTTGCTCTAAATTCAGACGTACACACTCAGATGCAAATATGTATACTATATACCTATGCACATACGTATATGGCAATAGTCGGTGCATTTCATATCTAATGCTAAATCGGCGATAGACGAGCGAGATAGCGTTAAAATGCGAAATATGTCTGAATGACAATGTGGAAATTTCGCCATTTAGCAGCCAAATGGTATCGAAGTTTGACCATTTGATTTGCTGCCCCATCGTAGCTGGGAGGGATCATGCTATTGCATGCACCTTTACGGGTGCGCATGTGCAATGAAATGGAAACATAGTGATATATGTACATACATGTATACATACATACATAGTTTTCAACACAATTGCAAATGTTGTTTAAATACGATTGTAAATGTACAATTTTATGAGTGCGTTTGTGTAATGCGTGCGAATTCGGCGCAAAATCGCAAAATCGCAAAATCCTTTTAAGCCGCCTCACAACACACCGAATGTGGGCATAAAATAAATAGTAAAATAAAAAAAAAAATGTTTGTTATTTAGCTGTAGAAAACAAGTTACATAAATAGTAACGCTTTGCCAACAGCAACAACAACACTAACTGACACTTGGCAAACGTAAATGTAGCGCATGCAATAAATGTCGCAATTGTTGCCTTAATGGCTATGTTGGTTGTTTGCATGGCGAAAAATGAGAGTGAATGAATTTCAATACATTTCTACAAGTATCTATTAAAGGAGCATTCGAGTGAAATAAATTGATTTGTTATTGTCGTTGTTGTATTCCTTAAACCATTTATTTGGCCATAAATGAATGGGAATGTGTTATGCAGAGATACATACATACATACAAATAACTTAATATACAAGCTATTGCGGCTACTGGAGCAAGCGGCAATACTATTTTCAATAAAAATTATAATTTCTACTTTGTTTTTGTGAAAAGTCGTGGTGTGATTACAAAAATCATACCAAATGGAAATTCTTCGTTCTAGTATTACACAATGGAAATTAGTTGCAATATTAAAAAAAAAACAAAATTATATAATTTCTAATGTTTCATGCGTGAGTATATCGACAGTTGAGTGGAAGATCGTCCTATCTCGGCAGACAGTTCGAAAACGTCCTATTTCATAATTTTATTGAGAAACACTCTACCTCAGAATTTGGTTTAAGAACGCCCTATCACAGCTGCCGTTTCATAAACGCCATATCTCAGCACATTTTCAATGTATTTTCATTTGAGGGCGTTTTGGGACCGAATTCTAAGATAGTATGTTTTTCAATAAAATTTTCAAATAGTGCGGTCTTGAAAAGTTTTCTGAGATAAGGCTGCCGAGATAGGTTGAACTTCCATTCAGGCTTTGATATAGGGTGATCCATCTAGAAGTTGGTTTTTTTTTTTTTAATTTTAAATAAAGAGCTGAAAACTGGATGTCTGAATCTTTATAATCACCCGAAATTAGAGTCTCTGATATACACTCCTTAAAAATAATTTCATTGAAATGTTGGCCGCGACTACGCTGAAGGTGGTCCATTCGGAAGGCCCAATTTTCAATTACTCTTTCCAGCATTGCGCGGATTACGCCAGTAATGTTGGCTTCCAGGTTTTTTAATCATAGCTGGCATAGCTAGCATACACTTCTGACTTCACATAGCACAGAAGAAAAAAAACCAAGAGGTGTTATATCACACGATAACTTGCTAAAATCAATTGTTGCTGACATTACTTGCTCCAACCTTAAGCAACAAAAAGATCACCCTATATAACATAGATAACTCCAAAAATGATTAAAAAAGTTCAGTACAATGTACTTAGAAATACATTATGAGTGCCAAATTGAAGAGAAAATTCTGTAGAATTAAAACAGATTAAAATGCATAAGGATGTGTAGGTATTGGTAATTATTATCTTTTATTTGGTACAATCGCGGAATTCCGGGTTTGTAATAGCGAGATTCCGAAAATCCCGGCCTCGTAAAAATCGAAAAAGTTAACTTCCCTAGTATACGCCTAAAATTTGTATGTGCGCTTATTAAGTAGTTGCCGATAAAATCGAAATGAAGATTTTTTTATACGGTATTCACACCTGTGCGGAGTTAACTGGAAATGGGCGAAAATAATGTGCAGTTATTGCTATTACTGCAAAACAGTGAGAAATAAATGAAAGTGTAAATAAATTCTCGCTTTTGTATTTGCTTTTCTTTTCTCACTAGTTACTTTTCATAAGCTCTCACTCAGATTTTTGTTCAACTCCGCTCAGGTGTGAATATGGTATTTTAGGCAACTTTTTAGTTTATCCGGTACGCTTCTCTCCACTCTACAAATAAAGAAATGCAATTCTAGCTAAATGCATGAAAAGATATCTTAATATCAGCAACTATATATCAATATTTTTACCAGCTCATGTAGCTCGCATTTAAATTAATACATACATGCAGAAGTGTAGCAATTCGTCAAGAGCACTTTACGACACTAAAAAAAAATTAAAGTTAAATAAAGAGGATATCAAGCAAACATTTTGGGTTTTTACTATCGATACATTTTCGTGGACCCCCACTTACAACTCGTGGACCCCCATACTTTTTTCACGCCAACGTAGACCCCCGTCGAGTCTCCCGTAGACCCCTGGTGGTCAACCTGGACCACTTTGGGAATCATTGACCTAGCCCATTCAGGCGTTGTTCTTTCTTAGTTGATACCAAATAAGTTTTAAGATGGCGCAAAGTTGAAAACATTCTTTCATTCATGGCAGTCGTAACAGGAAAAACAGCTATGTTTCTAAGTTCTTGATGAACATTTGGAAAGGCATCGCAGTTACAAATATAAAAAGCTCCAAATGAGTTTTCGATATTTATACCAGCGATGCGTTTTCTCCAAAGTTGAGCTTCACCCCATATTTCTGGCACCAGGTCGTGTAAAATGGATTTATATTTCTCAAACAGTTTACAACAAGATATTTCATCAAAACTTGCTGTTTTGTTAGGAACGAGGCAAGCAAAATTATACAAAACATCCCGATGTTTCAGAAATCGATCTTGCAAATGGGTAATAAAAAGATGTATGTATTGAGGATGTTAATTTTTTCGGTTTTTACGACCCCGGGATTTTCGGGATGTCGTTATCACAATCCCGGTATTTAGATATTCATTACTTTTTAAAAACTTAAGTCGAAAAAATTGCTTCTATCTCTCCTAAATAAATGGGTTTGAAACCTCCTTTTATATTTAAAGTGGCCTTTTTATTTTTTCTCTTTGACGTCAGTATTTATTTTAAAGAACTTTGTAATATCAAAGATATGATTATTTCCAAAAATTATTTAAAAAATTCAATGCAATGTAGAATAAAAATATGGGTACCAAGTGAAATAGGAAGTTTCTTTAGAATTTGAAAAAATTAAAATTTTTTGGAATCACAAAGAGGAATAGGTAACATCTTAAGCTGATAAAGTTAGAAGGACGAAATTCGAGGATGTTATCAAAAATAAATATTTCTAAATTTCAAGGAAAAAAATTGAAAAGGACATTTTCAATACTTACCAGTAATTATGCACCGAAAAATTTAATCTTGAATTGAATTGAAATTTCGTCTTTAATTTGATACCCATACTTCTTCTCTAAGCACCTTTCACTGAATTTTTGAAATTATTTTGGAATTTAAGTAATACTTACGTCAGGGAGAAAAACTACAAACGCAATTTTACAATATTTGGCCCATGGTTTCACGAATATTTATATTGATTTTTGTGTGTAAAATTTCCTATCGCACGGTGTTATATTTATAATGAGCTAGACATTTATGAAAAAATATTATTTATTAAATAAAAAATAAATATAGCCCAACTGGCCAAGAAAATGAGTTTCTTTTACTGCCATCAGTGCAAATTACAAATCTCGAAAATCCAGGGATTCTTTGCAAATAAAAAAGGCTGGGATACCGGGATCCCGGGATTAATATTCCTAGTAGGTATGGTATATAAATCGCGATTCGGTAATACTCCTCGACTTGGTCAACTCTGACATTGCAACTGGGCGACTGTACCCGAGCATATCTTGCTTGTCATATTTCTATGTCGTACTTCTAACAAATCAACGGTGGAAATCAGATTTTTTATGGATAACACCGGCACACAAAATTTGGTGTGGGCTTTAACCAGGCCCATCTAACGACATATATTTCGTCCCACTGAATCCGAATCTGCGGTCCGTTTGGCTCGTACACCTCTTAAATGTCGAGTAATTTCAGTGGGTCGAAAAATATATCGTTAGGTGGGTTTGGTTAAAAGCATATTGGCAAATCTCCGGAACCGTGAGTTTTTGTGTCACTCACTTTTAAATTAATTTTATTAATGTAATTTTACTTGTTATAAAAAACTTGGGCCATTTTGATAAACAAATTCATTTTAAATTTTATAAACAATCAAAGTAACTAAAATAACAATTTTGACGTGTCACTTTAGGTACCTTTTGTAAGTTTTTTTGAGTATAACTTTTTCAGCGCAAATCGGAGAGATTCAAGAATCATGCAAATAGTAAATGTAATATTGGAAAATGCAGTAGGCGTTGAGAAAAATATGTGCTCCTCATTGAAAATAAACTGTAACAATTTGAAATCTGTCACTCGTAATTATCAAAAGGGTAATACTTTAAGTTTTTTTATATTTTGCACTTTCAGCGATAAGTAAATTGTTATTATTTGTTTATATACATATTAATTACACATTAAAGAATAAAATAAGACCTTTTACAGTTGTGTGCCTTTCAAAATATTGAAAATATAACAAATATTGTCTGAATAGGTCAGAGGTGGATCTAGCGGGGGGAGGGGGGAGGGGGGGGGGGGGGTTTGGGGGGTTAGACGACGGTTAGACAGTCAGTGGCGGACCCACGGGGGTGTTTTAATTTGGCGCATATGTATGTATAAAATGGTGTCTATGTATTAAAACACTCACCGTGGGTCCGCCACTGACTGACACGTAGTTTAACCCCCTAAATCCCCCGCTGGATCCGCCACTGGAATAGGTCTCTGCGTGAATGGTTTCAAATGGCTCCATTTTATCCATTTTTATTTTATTTTTTCTATGCACGAAAATTTCAGATTTTTCAAACAAACGTTGCACTTAACCGAGCTTTTGTCAATTTTGGTATTGTGATTCCATACTTTACTTTTCGGCGTAAAAGCAGAAAAACAGAAATAAAAACAAATCGATTTCGTTACGCTGCATATGTACTCTGTTTATACGGTTTGAATACATTACGTACGATGCCATACAAGTATAGATACTAGTATCAAATGTGCATAAGAAATATAATATCGCGCAAGCGATAACATAGAATCACTAATGAGGAAATATTTATACTTAAATAGAATTCTAGGACAATATGGCTTGTATGAAGATGATATTGATAGGCCCCTAGTGATGCCTGATGGAGACAGAGGTTCAGTTAAATATATTCAAAGTATACATCATTTAGGAGGTTAACACTTTTTGAGAATTTCAGCAGTGCTTGAAGCCCAAGTGCTGTTACGTATCGAAAGAAAATACCCATATGGGTACCAATAGTATCGTCACCTTAGTATCGAATACCGATTCACGCAGTATCGAAACCAAAGTATCGATACCAAGATTATATCAGTAGTATCGTAACATCCCTAGTCTCATCCGAGGCTTTGTGTCTCCTTTTCTTGTGGTTTCTTAACCGAATATACGCTTATATAGCGATCTAAATCTAATTCCGTAAATTCCTACAGGTGTTCTCTTATCCATCTAACTACATGTGCCTCGCAACCTAAATAAATGTTAACGTGCAACTGTGCCTGTTCAACTGGTGGTGATCTCGATTACATTTTTATTAAATAACAACGCAATGGCAACAACAAAAGACAGTTGTCAGAAATCTAAACAAATGTCAGTGTCACTTAAACATTATGTCTCGCTGTCTAATTGTCTATCCAACTGTTGAATGTCCTATCTGCAGGCCTATCTAAAATACAAACGATTACACCACCACATTACATACGAACATATGTACGTACATATAAATAATATCTGTACTTAGCCTGTTGATACAACATTATGCTGTCACACCGCATAGAATAACACGAAATAGAGTTGTTTTACGCACAACGATCCGCCGCCTAGCACCTGGGGGCAAAATTGGTCGTCGTTGGCAGTGTTCTGTGCTGCCACATTCGGTTTGTCGCCGTAAAATAACACCCAAACCAGTAAACAGCTAAACATTTGAACCGCCAAATACAGCAACAGCTAGCGATTGAACAACCGAAATCAGATCAGATTCAGAGATTTGCAGTCAGTGAAAGAGTGAACAGCAGCAGCAGCAGCAGCAGGGGCGGCGGCAGTGGCAGTGCCAGCGGCAAAACCACGTGATATCAGGTGACAGCTGAGGCGGCTGCGTTAAAAGGCGTTAGAAGGCAGCGCAATGGTGACAGCTTAAATTGTGGTGCGTGTGCCCATGCCTGTGTGTGAGCATGCGCGGCTGTACGATTTTGCTTTTAATTTTTAATTTCGCATTAAGCTGCTATGGCCGCCGCAGAACGACGCTGTTCAATTAGGAGCGGTTTTCAAGTTAAATCTAATTTATTTGCTTGTAATGTGCTTTTGTTCTACGTCGCACATTTTAAAAACTGCCTGCACTTATAAATCATTTTGTTGTAGCAGTCAGTTTAAATTTTATTGTTTGCAATTTTTTTCTAGTAGTTTTTAATAAGCCTATTTTTCTTATATTATTATTTAATGTGCAAAATTGTTATGTTCTCGCTCCTTCTACATGTCTACATGTCAGTCAGTTCCATTCGCTTGGTCACTTAGCCAGCGGTCAGTCAGTCAATTTGACGCTTAAAAAGAATGCAAAAAAAATTTCATTTAGTTGTTACAGCTTGCCGAGCTTTTTTTGAATTTGACCATTGCAGTTTTTACTCATTTATTGTTGTTGGTGTTGTTTTGTTTTATTGTGCAATTTGCGCTCAATTAAAATTGCTAATTTTTTATATAGCCGCCTATGTGTACTACATCACGCCGTGATTTATTTGCTTAATTTTTTCTTAAAGACTCATTTAAAATGCATAATTTGGCATATTTAAGTCACTTTTAAGAAATGTTGCTCAATCAAAGTGGAGTAAAAGTATGCAGTATGTTTACGTAAATCTGTGCTCGCTAAAATGCAGCGACTACGAAACTTTTGCTTAAAGTTCAAATCTTCCTACATATGTACATACTAGAGGTTTACGCCGACAGGCTTTGCGGCGGCGGTGTGGTCAAAACGCCGGCGCAACTACTCATAAGGTAGATTCCCAAGAGCCATGAGGCTACTAATCTTAAATATCATGTCATCTCGTCAGCGTTAGCCATTCGCCATGCCAATTCAGATTATAATTATTTTTAATTCATTCTTGAATTTGTTTTAAAATAAATTCTTCTTACTTCCAACTTGAATTAAAATTTTGAGTGCCTGGAGCTGATGGATGGGCGAACAGAAGAAGGACTGAGGTATATACATATATATATATATATATATATACATACACACATGGTTCTCTATGTTCTCTGCAGATCCGTATCGTCGCTAGACATGAATAAAGGCGCGTATTGTTTCGACGGCGAAAAAAGACGCATACAAAAAATGTACGCGCATAAGAAAAGCTTCGGCGAAGAAAGACGCGTAATCATAGACTTATACTTGGCCAAGGACTGTCATTTCAGAATCATTCCCCAATTTTCTTTGGAGAATTTACATACTGTTACACCCGCAAACATATTTGACCGCGAAAACAAGTTTACGCGTGGTTCTTTCCCGTCAAATAATTTAACGCGTCTTTCTTCGCCGGCAACTATGTAAGAGTCTTTTTTCGGGGTCAGCTTTTGAGCTCGTGCCTTTATTCG
>NW_023458561.1:22211849-22219844 GCF_013731165.1 Rhagoletis pomonella
TCTTTTTTCGGGGTCAGCTTTTGAGCTCGTGCCTTTATTCGTGTCTAGTGGCGGTATGCACTATTTAAATTCAAAGGAATAAAAAATTACAAAAATCGAAGTAGTTACTTGGATTAATTTATGTCGCTATTAATACATTTTTGTAATAATCTTATCAACCGTTATTTAAATTACGGTGTTACAGTGTTTTGCGGGTTATAGATTGAAAGCAAGGGTGGTCTATTTGTTCCAACTGTTTAACCCATCAACTCCCACCAGAACGGGGTTTTTTCCACTGTTTAAAAAATGGCTTACAGATGGTTAAAAATTCCTCTAAAATATTAAGCGCCAAATTTTTCTAAGCATAATCGAATGTAAAGAAAAATAATACTAATTTTCACCAAAAACCCTGTGTAGAAAATATTGCGATGGAACAGAATCTTCTTGGGTTTTGACCACCAGTTATGAATGCTAACGTATTTTTCACACCGTCACCTAGTAATTGTATATGTCTGCGGTACCACAGAATAAAATAACTTACAATTGTAAAAATGAGCAAACAAAGGTTTTGCTTTTTATTAAAAGTCTGTTTAAAAATTATCAATCTCTTTATTAAAAAAAAAAAAACAAATCACTATAAAATCAATTTTTTGTCTGTTTTATAAGGGCACTTCTGCCCCCTTTGTCTGCTTTCTGAGATATTACGTAAAATTTGTTGCGTGTTTCTGAAATTTACCGTTACACGGGAAGCGGGTGTAATTTTGCTCCGACTTGAATAATTTTCAGCGAATTGCTTTTCGGTACCAAGGTTATTGAGTGCACCGAACTTGGTCGAAATTAATAAATCGGTTACCGAGATACACATTTGTGGTCATGAGTGAGCGGTGCTATGCCCATTACCCAAAAATCTATAATAGTAATCGAATCTTCTGCTAAGTGTATATTGCAATCATCGATTTTGAGTCAATTAGCTTCATTAGTTAGTAATTTAATGAAGTTTTCGTGTTTCCGTAAATTACCGTTATACCTCTCGTTACCGCAATTACTACTCGATATCAAAATTTTTGTACATATTTCTTAGTTGGGCCCAATGCAAGGCTTGTACAAGGCTCTACAAGGATTGCGATACACAGGATTTCATTATAAGAGGGCGGGGTCAAGCCAATTTTCAAAAAGCTTCATAATCGTATTATTTTGTACCTAAATTCTATTTCACCTAATAATTTTCAACAATTTGGATTTAATATTTAATGAAACATCGCAGTTTATGCATTTTTCGAAAATACTGCTATATGGGAAGTGGGGTGGTTAGAGTCCGATTTCAACCATTTTCAATACCACTTTACCGTGGAGAAAGGGCAACCCACGTACCAAATTTCGTTGAGATATCTCAATTTTTGCTCGAGTTATCGTGTACATGGACAGGCGGACAGAGGGACGGACGGACCGACATGGCTTAATTGATTTCTTTTTTTAATTCTGAGCATTTATGTATACATTTGCCTGTATCCATCTCGATTCCTTTAGGCTGCTATAAACAACCGTTATGAGAACAAAGTTATAATACCTACCCTTGTGCAGAAGTGCGCTCGGGTTTAAAAAAATCTTTTAAAAATATAAATTTCATTTCGTAAAATAGCGTTAATTATACGAGTAGTAAGTAGCATCTTCAAACGATGTATTTCAATGTGCTTACATCATGAAAATTTTGAACAAAATTCCTTAGGCACCAAGATGGTAGAAGTTCTCTCCTAGAAATCAATTTTTCACATCTCAGAGCCTTGAAACTCCGTAATGTGTTCTTATGTATTATGAATGACATCGTTTCTTTTAGCTCATAACACTTCATCTTTTCTTTACTATATCTTGAAATTATTAAGGTCTCCAATTATTAAAATCATTCATTAAGACATCAAAACAAAAAACCTTAAATCTTTATGAATCAGTCGATTGCAGAATAAATCATTCGAAGACAACAAAAAACTTTAAACGCTTACAAACTAACGGAGCAAAAGAGAGTCATCAGTCAACGATTTAAGATCACGACAAACGTTTATCTATTAACCGTGAAAAGCAAAACCAAACAAAATAAGCTCCTGCTGCAGCAATTGCAGCTGCACGATAAATTGCAGCAACCAAACAATTGAAATTGATTTTAAATAAAATGGTAAATTTTCGTTGATGATATCACAAATTAAAACGAAAACTCAACACGATTATGAAGAGAACAAAAAAAAAAAGAAACAACCAACAGCAATAAAGCACGCTTGCGGCCAGCATTTCGCAATGATTCGTTAAGTGAATGATTGAAAGGAAATTCGTGGAGTGTGTACGTATGTGGGCGGTAGTCGTTGGGTTGGGGTGGAGTAAAAGGCGGCAGATTATTGGCAGCTGCAGACAAGCACGCACAGAAGGGGCGTTTTTCCGCCGCTTCCTTTGTTGCGAGCGTGGCAATTAAGTATTGAATTGTTTTTTTTTTGTCTTCAAATTAAAAATTCGACTTGAATTGGAATGCAAGCAAATCTATTGCTTAGATAAGCTTAAAGACTGCTTAGTAAGTAAAGCGTACCTCCAAACCGCGCCAGCTGGGCTGAGCTGTGTTGAAAAGTTGAGTGCACTATGACATTGAATTTGTATGCATTGACTGACTCATGCATAGATAATGTACCTAAACTATAGCATTAGCGATGAATTGGAAAAATTACATGCAACGGCAGCTGGCGTATTTACCTGTCTGTATGTTTTTGTTTCTTAAATAAATAAAAATGTATACATACCGAATGGTTCAAGCAAAAAGAAGATTTTTAAATTCAATGTCATGTTGTGCATTTTTAAGCTGCTGTCGTTTGTCAAGATCGTATCACAGATCATATAAATAAATACCAGCTGAAAGCAATCAGAGGGAATAAAGAGAAATACAAACAATGGAAAAAAAAAATATCAGCTCACTATATATGTATGTATGCACATATTTAGCCTGAAGTTCAGTGTTAAGTACGTATGTGTGCATTTGGAATTTGAGTGACAGCAGGCATGTTTCTAAAATAATATATTACCAATCAATTTATTTTGATAAGACTTTTTAATAATGTAAATTTTTTTTCTAGTACATTAACCACTAAGTGAACTCTTCAGATTTCTATAGCTAAGTATAGGAATGTTTGCATATATGTATATTAGTTCGTCAGCGGCTAGAAAGACCCACATATATCCTTTTTGATGATGTCACCCATCTACTAGACTCTAATAAATTGAATTGCCGCCAAAGTTGCAGAGATGTTTTTAAAATCGTTTCGAAAAACTAACATGTGAAAACTTAAAGATTTTTTTTTGAATATTGAAGAAATTTGATTTTGCAATTTTTCACCCGTGAACCGTGTAAAAACCCCAATCATTTGGGAGCGCATAAAGGACAACCGTGCTAAAAGAAAAGTAAGGATAAGTCTAGCGCCTTTGTCTTCATCTGAGCGCTACGCTTTCATTTTTGGTGTGCGTTTGACCAAACCCGAGTCCTCCACAGCGGCGGTCAATACAAAATATTAATGATTAGCAATAGAGAAGCAGACCCACATTAGCCAACAGCTAATAAATATTTGCCGAGACTAGTATCTTCTGTGAGCTAATATTTGACCAGCGCCATCTATCTTAATAGTCGAAATAAAATAATGTAAAAAAAATATTTTTTAAAAACAAGCATTTATTTAACCTGTGCAATCAAAGAAATAAAATGAAGTAGTGTAACAAAAGATTTTTAGCAAGAAAATTTTGTCAAAACCGCACTAAAATTAATAAAATAAAATAAGTTAAAGTCTCGTTAAAGTTACTAAAAGCCATTTAGTGAAAGGAGTTATTCAAACTCGAATGAAAATTACTAACAGTTTGTACTAATTTACTTCGTTTTTAAAAAAGCTGGTCGCGCGAATAGCAAACCGGCATTTAAATATCTTCATACATACATATACATACATACCTAACCAATTATGCATGTTCGGTATGTTGTACCAAGGCCAACAACTGTGCCAAGTTTGGGAGAAATTGGTGGAGCGGTTACAAAGGTACGCCCATTTTCCAAAAATTTATAATACTCATATTTTTCGTCTAATACCTTGTTTACACCTACGTTGTATGCATTCAGGAAAAGCGAATTTGACTTAACACATATTTCTTTCAAGTGTTTATACCGTGCCTTTGCAGCGCACTCTCTGAAACCGTATTCAAAAGTATACAAAATTTTTTATTTTATTTCCATATTTTTTTAATATTTGATTTGCGCGATTGATCGAAATAGAAACGAGCAATAATTCAAATTTATTTTAATAATTAATTCAAATTTAAAACGGGCCGTATAAAGAAAACCAGCCTATTTTCACTTCGCGTCGAATGAGTGATGTGTTTGTACCTGTTTTCTAAACAATTTAAGAAATAAAAAACCGATTCGAAATCAAATTCGAGCGTAAAATTCGAGCGAGAAATTCGGAGCGTATTGAAATTTGGTTTATGCAGCGCTTTATGTGTCGGCATAAACAAAGTATAAAAATTATTGTATGTAAATATCAATGTTGAGTGAATAACCTATTTTGGTATTTCCAAGAGGCTTCCCTGAGGAGTCCTTTAGACGGAGGAGAAAGTAAGATAGGTCACTGAATTCTTTGGTCTATGCTATCTCAAGTTAGAAATATAGGAGGTGTCAAGCCTCATTATTTTTTTGTACCAGCCTCCAATTAAAATTTCTTTAAAAAAAAGTCTTCGTCTCCGCATTCGTATTTATTCGATTCGTCTGCATCTTCGTGTTCTCCTTCTCCTTAATTGGCGTAATCATCATCGTATTCATGTCGTTGTTTGTTGGGTATATCTTCGTTTCCATGCTCGTCTTCGTATTTGTGTTCGTTTTGGTGTTTCTCTTCGCATTTGTATTCGGCTTGATATTCGTCTTCATTTTGAACTTCGTACTCGTTTTTCTACTCTTCTTAGGCTTAGTCCTCGCATTTCTTTCCTTTGTCTTTTTCTTAGTCGATCGCCCGCACCCGTTTCGCTGAGTTTATGAATTTCAATAAAATTCAACATACTCAAACTATGCCAAGAACAGCAGATTTAAAATTTTTTAAGTCACCTTCAAAATATTTTCAAACTAAAATTTATACCGCAACCGCCAAGCGGTTCTCTACTGTTCATAATATCGTGGATTAAATATAACCTATGGTCTCTGTACACTACTGATTGCCGGCGTTTAAAACGGTTTCAGATGACGCAGCGTCGTGATATCCGGTCTGCTTCCAATTGACATCTTGCTCAAATAAGCGACCATTTTGTTTTGTTTCAGAGATGATTCCCAGATAACCCAAGCATGGCAAAGCAGGTCGTTAGAATGGCAGCGCAAATGGAACAGCTCAACTAAGGGTCGATGGATGCAACGCTGTATTCCGAATATTGAACGATGTGAAGAGAGGTCTCTTGCAGAAGTAGACTTCCACCTAACTCGCTCATGGCTGTTTCAAGGCTACTAAAAATAAGACGTGGCAGAACCTACTAGGTGTACGTGCGAGCCTGGTGTACAAACCTCCTCCCGACGATATACTTGACGGTGGTACCGGGGGATCGGTACTTGGACATAATGAGGTTTAGCTCGGGTTAAAGTCCCACACTGACGAGTAGAGGAATTCGATGCCTCCTACTCGTAAAAAAATATAGGTACATATATACATACATATGTATGTGTGTACATACTTAGTCGTGGCAATCAATAGCCAGTGAGGGTAACATGAAATGCATGGTAAGTCACTTATCCCCATATATTTGAATCAAAGAAAAATATTTAGAAATTTTCAACCAATACGGGAAGTAACGAAAACGAAATTAAAAAAAGATTTTTTCAAAAGTTTTTTGTGTCAAAATGACAGACTGTTTGCCAATTTACATTAAAAAGCTGCTTGCACAATCACAAGAAATCATTTTTTTTTTTTATATTTCTATTGCCTAAAAATGTGCTTCCTTTTGCTGTAAAATTTCTTGAAGAAACAAACATAAGAGCATTTTTTAGAGAACGGCAGGCAACCTTATTAAAGGGAATGTTTCTTTTTGCCCTAAAAACTTAAATTATACAGATAAAAGTAATATCTGTAAAATAGAAGTTCGGGAGGTTTAAAGGTTTTTCTTTAAATGGCGCCCTTTTAAAAAAATCCTTTCATTGCTTCCCATTCAGTAAACTTTTTAGTGAAGGTATAAAATTTGACCATAACATCCATATCGAAACGTAAGACGTAATGTATGTACGTAAAGAAAATCATTTTTAAATACGTTTCTCTAAATCGACTTTTTAATATTTAAAACAAAAATGAGTTATATATTTATACATTTTGGGATTTCTGATAGATCTTTCGTAAAATCGCAGCAACAATGTAATCAAATATAAACAAGGTAAGCAGCCGATTTTCATTATGTTGTTTAAGACTTTTCCAAAAGCTTACCAAACTGTTCGCCTTTTTTTATAGTAAACTCTTGCCAACAATTGCAATGTATGATTTCACTCACCTGCAAAGAAAAGAAAAATAATTAAATATGTTTCTTATTTAAATAGATATGATCTTAGACTAATAACGAAATATACTTATTTAAGCTTATAAATATCAAAATGTAAGTATGTATGTATTTAGTTAAATTATAAATACGATTTATAATCGCACTGTTCCGGTAACGCTCCAATTTGTAATTATAATTATGCCAAGGAAAAAAAAAACAGCCCGCCAACAGCTCAAAGAACCGCAGTTTGACTGGTGAGCAGCCAACCCAGTACCATACATAACCATACATATGTATATGTATAACAAAATGAATTAAGTGCAGTTTCGATAGCAAAGCAATAATAATAAAACAAATGCTATTAACATAAAATGAACTTGCGCTTTAGCTTTCCATTGTCTAAACTAACTTGCAATTTTTTGTTCGAGTCAACCTGTTTACACCGTTTTTACACCATTAACTTAGACAATCCTTTGGTGTCATTGCTAAAGTCATAAAAAAAAACAATTGTCTGGGGAATTGAATTTGAACACGCCCACTGGCTTTTAGTGCAGTGTGTTATTGTGGCGTTTCGAATAACTACAAATTGTGTTAGTGGGTGCGCTTTAATGTTGCAATAAATGTTTCTTTTTTTTTTAATGGAAACTGTTTCACAGTTTATAAAACTTTAATAGTGACAATGCTTGGTCGCTTGTGTGAACGTATTCTTAAAAATACACAAATAAGACCAACTAATCTACTTATTAATTTAGCCGAATTATGTCCAATTATAATGATAAATTGAATATAACTGACAGGGCTAAGGAGACTTAATTTGTTTTCTATAAACCGATGTACATATGTAGAATTGCTAGTATGTATGTGACAATCTCAATCCATAAGTAGTAACATGCTGATATGAGAAGTGG
This sequence comes from Rhagoletis pomonella, assembly GCF_013731165.1. Taxonomy (NCBI): domain Eukaryota; kingdom Metazoa; phylum Arthropoda; class Insecta; order Diptera; family Tephritidae; genus Rhagoletis; species Rhagoletis pomonella. The sequence goes on from NW_023458561.1 coordinate 22,219,253, forward strand.
TGCTGGTGATTTTGAATGGCATGAATACATATTTATTTATGAAGTTTTTGCTGCTAAAAGGCGTGATATGAAGAAGTTAGTATGGAGTTGCAACGCTTTAAAAATAATGAAATCGATTTGCTATGCTTATGAACTATTGAGCTTTTATTATCTACATACTCATATACATATATTAATCGTATACTGAAAATCTTTCGCCACTCACATCCTCCGTAGGAATGAATGACTGGGAAGTAGCAGTTAAAAGAAGACCCTGGTGAACTTTTAAAGGGATGGATCGATGCTTCGCGCAAGGGTTGTTGGAGAGTTCTATTGCAAGGAGCTCTCTACTAATCTCAAAATTAGGCTTACAGCGCAATTCTGGCTAAGATAGTGAAAGCTCTTTTGTAAGACAAATGAGTATTGCCGTGTCTTGCGTAAAAATGTGAAATAAAATATGAAATATACGTGTAATTAATTTATTCTACTGATATGGAGTATTTATGTATTAATATATTAGATATTTTATTAATGTTTTGTGCACGTTTCAGCAGGTTTAGTAAATTTTCAAGGTCATTAATTTTGTTATAAGCATAAAAATGTCTAGTAACAT
>NW_023458561.1:22219854-22284533 GCF_013731165.1 Rhagoletis pomonella
TAATGATTAACAAGATTTTATGGACAATGACAGTAATGATTTTTTGAAAGGAATGCAAATTTTAACTGCGTTTTTTTTTGCTTAGTGTTTAAATACAAAATATATTTTTAAACATAGTTTACACATATGTATGTATAAAAATTAGTGCTGCCATACGTCCCCGTTTTCCGAGACATGTCCCGATTTTAGAACGTTCGTCCCGGTCTGCCGGTCCAGCCTTGAAATTTCCAGTGTTACCCTTACACTTCCTAGTTTTAATGCAAAAAAGGAGGGTTGTTTAATTGTTATTGTATTTTAATATTAAAATATAACATCTTTGAATGATTAGAGCTTTTAAAAGCTTTATAAGGATACATAATAACGAAAAAATATTGGTAAAAATTTTTAACGTATGCTTTGACTGTTTTTTTTTTTGATGACAGGAGATGCTTCGTCTTGTTCTCGTTGATCATCAGACCCATTCGCTTTGCTTCCCTATCCAACTTGGAAAAGACAGATCAGACTTCGCTGTTCTTGTTACGACGATGTCAATGTCATCGGCCGGTTGGCACGCTCATGTGGTAAATTGTTCCTGAGTTCTACAGCTCTTATTATCTTGCCCAACACCAAATTAAACAAATTCCAAGGAAGGGAGTCGCCCTGTCTGAAACGCCGTTTGGTATCAAACGGCTCGGAGAGGTCCTTCCCAATTCTGACAGAGCTGATTTAGTTCCGTAGTTCCGTTTAGTGCCGTATTAGTTCCGCGAGGATACCAAATTCAGACATCGCAGCATAAAGGCAACTTCTTTTCGTGCTGCCGCAAGCGGTTTGGAAATCGACAAATATTTATATGGTGCATGTCGATCCTATTCTCGCGGGTCTTTTCCAAGATTTGCGTATTGTGAATACTGGATCTATGGTAGATTTTCCAGATATAAAGCCAAACTGATAAGGCCCAATCAGTCCATTGACGGTGGTCTTCAGTCTTTCACACAATACACGTGATAAGACCTTGTAATCTATGCTTAGATGGCTGATCCCACGGTAGTTGGCGCGAATGGCGGGGTCGCCTTTCTTGTGGATTGGGCCGAGCGCACTTAAATTCCAGTCATCGGGCATTCGTTCATCTGACCATATTCTGCATAAAAGTTGATGCATGTACCTTATCGGTTCCTTGTCGCCATACTTTAATAGCTCAACTAGCAGGCTGTCAGCTCCAGCAGCTTTGTTGTTTTTCAAGCGCGATATTGCTATTCGCACTCCATTATAGCCAGTTGGTAGAGCATCGACTCCGTCATCATCGAGTGGAGGCTCGGGTTCGTCTTCTCCACAGCTTTCAGTGTTGCTGTGGAAGAGTGTTCGGGACATCAGTTACTAGGTCACCATTGTTTTCTTACAAGAGGTCACCCTGGTCTTAAAACCTTCCATAAAATTTTCTGGCAATGTTCCAGTTGGGAACCATTTCAAGTCCTTCGCACTCACGTATTTCCAATCGTCTCTTCTTATTGCAGTAAATACATCTGGCAGTGTGGCCATATTCAGTGATAGTTAAAATGCGGAATTCATTATCATTGAAATGTCCAGTAGTAGTGCAAAGAAAACCCTGGTAACAAAAAAATGGTCCGAGTCGATATTTGGCCCTCGGAGTGCGCTTAGGTCTAAAACACTGGAAGCATGCCTTCCTTCTATCACAACATAATCGATTTGACTTCTCCTTTTTCGATCTGGAGACAGCCACGTAGCTTGATGGATCTTTTTATGCTTGAACCTAGTACTGCATGCAACCATGTTTCGGGCCAAGTAAATATTGAATCAAAATGGTTTAAAATTAGTATGTGAAGTCGAATTTTGGTAAAAATAGTATTACTATGACATTTTTGGAAAATGGGAGTGACCCCGCCGCCCACTTATGATGATATGATGTATCTCAGTAGCCGCTTCACCAATTCTTCCCAAACTCGGTACGAGCCTTGCCTAGAATCTAGCTAAGAAAACGGTTGAAACTCTTTAAAATCGGACAATAACCACGTCCACCTATCATAAAACGGTAATTTCCAGAAACACGAAAACTGCGATAAATCAGTAATTACTGAAGCTAATTAACTTAAAATCGATAACTACAATAACCACTTAGCAAAAAATTAGATTATTATAAATTTATTGATAATGGGCGTGGCGCCGCCCCCGTATGACCACAAATGTGTATCTCGGTAACTGATTCATCAATTTCTACTAAACTTAGTGCACTTAATAAACTTAGTAAAAGGAAGAAATTCGATGAAAATTATTCAAAGAGGACGAAAACTACACCCACTTCCGGTATAGCGGCAAATTTTAGACATCCGATCCCACCGATATTTCAATAACTGAGGACTCTAATTTTCTCCAAGTTAATAGTTACAACAATATCTTAACAATAAATAAGACCTCCATAGACTTCTAGGAATCGGACGTGGCACCGCCCATTTTATGACCACAAGATGTATCTCAGTAACCACGTTATAGATTTCTACCAAACTTGGTTCAATTATTTCATTAACTCTAATTCAACAAATTATCGAAAAAGTTTGAAATCGGGAAAAACCCTCCTGCTTATCATGCAAATTTACTTTAGAAAAAGTTGAATCTATGATATATAATACTTGCGGCCGGTATATAAAGTGCGTATACTTCTTTACTTGTTTAATAATAAAGATTTTTATAGGTGCCCCCCTGCATTTTCAGGCATTTTCTGGGGTTTTCGGCGGACATAGTTACTATAAGAAATTGTTAAAATAAATAATTGGATTTTATTATTGGGAAACAGAGTTTTCGGATCGAAAAATATTGATTTTCAAGAATTCTATACCATTTCTACGAAAACTGATTTTTTCTCCATATAAAATACATGGAAAACTTTGAGAGCTTTGAGTGACCTCTAAATATTTATAAAGATAAAAAAATTAGGGATATATTTTTTTCGGTATAGAACAATCCTAGAGGTGAGAGCATAAAAATTCCGACTATAATTTTTCACATGCATTTTTGGACCACCCTAAGGTGCATACATACATGTAACAGCTGAATATCAAAGCAAATGAGAAAATTCGTCTAAAGTACCATTCAGCTGTACAAGCCCTTAGGCTTTAAAAGTCACACCATCAATACATGGATTTCAAAATATTTAGAAATCTTGTGATATTGATCGCGATCCATCAATGCTACACGGCACGATCCAGGATCGCGATCCAAATATCTCGACCGTATTGATGGTATGACAGGCGCCTTATTGTATGTACTATATCAAATCTACAGATACCGCTGGATGAATAGAAAGCACGGCGATTCTTGTTTATGCCAAATTAGAAGCGGGTGTGACTTTTCCCAAGCTACTTTTATAATCTCAGTTCGAATATCAAAGAGTTAGCTTGACAACGAGAAATGGTCTCACCAGAATGAATAACACACTGCATTATAAAAAGTGAAAAAAATGTACGCTGACCAGTGAAAAAAAAACAGCTGAGAAATCTGGAGAGGCAGTATTGCAAGCAGTGTCAAAAATTCATAATTAAATTCTATACATAACTTCCAGAAAATAAATTTGCCTTGTTCAGAATACAACTTAATTTTATGAAAAAATGCATATTAAATACCAAACGATTTATGAGCTTCTACCTGTCATTCTTAATGAGGCACTAGTGTTATTAATTGGAGAAATTTACAAAAATCAACACCTTTTTAAAGAATGCAAATAAAATGAAAAACAAATTTCTTATGTAATTACAAAACTGCACTAAAATTGCATGTGCATAGTTACATGTATTAAGATATCTTTTCTGCACTTTTGTGGCCACATTTGCCATAAATTCGACCGTTTTCGGCAAAATCATTAAATTGCCTGCTGCTGTACAATTTATGACCACATTTGACCCACTTTATGACCCACAAGTTAATACAAATCGCGAAAAAAGACGTGAAATTAAATAATACCAAATCAGCGGCGATGTCGACGGTGTCAGTCTCAGCGGCCATTCTAATAAAAAACATTTATCTTCGCGGCATTTTTCGTATTTTTACTAGCCGAAAATGTTAGCCACTACTCAGCGCATTCCGAATTTAATGTTCACTACAGGTACATATATTATCGAAGCCAACAATTTTTTGACTACGCATAAAATATTAATTATTGTAAAATTTTTGCGGCAATTTGCTGCGCGCATTTTTTTCTTCGCTTCTCCTTTTTACCTTTGCATACTAATAATCACAATTAATTATATATTTTCTTTATGAGATGTCACTTGAAATTTAATATAATTGATGCCCGCCAGGGTTTTTGTCACATGAATAGGAGCGCGCTTCGAAGTGTTTTAGTACCGAAACAATTTTAAAGGTATTGGCAAAAAAACTCAATTTATATGTATTTGAGTTTTTGCTTTATGCATTTAATTATTGGTTGCGTTTATAAAAGTTAGATATGTTGAAGCGTTAAAAGTTTTTTGTATGCGTACTGCGAGTATTTAGTTGTTGGAAATTGTAAAATATAAATGGTTTGATTTATATTTATAATGTTAACGCTGCTTGGTAGCCTTAATTATTTACAAGTTTTTTTTTTGTAATTTGAACTAAATTTTGCTTGAAAGTCGTTACGCAAAGGTAGCAATCGAGCGTTGGGCTATGGCTAAGCGGAATAATATTTGAATATTCTCCCAGTCGGTTGCCGTAGCCGAGTGTTTTGAGGTTACTGCCACTCGGTAGGATAGAGGTTCGATTTCTCGTCAAAGGCAATGTCAAACCGTTTGGTGTATTTTACAGCGGCTTCGCTAGCTCGGCAATGTTTTACGATGGGAGAAAAACGTTTAAACTGAGAAATACGGATCACGCTATTTAACAAAATATATTTATTTTTTTGTGTTTTTTAGTATTTCGGAAGTAAAAATATAAAGAAGCATACGAATTATATTATTCTCACGGCATTAGTTTTGTAATAGGTTATGTTGTTCAGAAGATATTAATATAAAAAAAATAAAAAAATTTAACTTTAACCATTGATATCTTCTTTAATTTTACTTCCGCCAGATAATTTTGGTGGGGATGAAATCAATACAAAAAAGTTCTATCGAGCCACATTTCTGGTTGTTGTATAGCGAGATTATTGATATTCTACACTTATGTGCATGAAACGACCTCGGACTATTTCTGCTTAAATTCTGCAGTATGAGAGCAGTCTAACTGTCGCTAAGTTGGTTGCAGGTTCCGATTATCAAATACACAAACCAAATTCCGTCAAAAAAAGGGTTGCATTCGCATAAACTCCAAATAAAAGTGGTGGTTAAGGAGAGTTTAACGAAATTTTTTGTATGGTAAACTCCGAGTTGAAAGAGTAGAGTTAAGCGTTAAACTCCAAAATGGCCCACAAACTCAAGTTAATGGTACAATGAGAACGCATTATTACACATACATAAATATAAAATTAAAAGTTTCCTACTGATTGCCTTAGATATGTGAATAAGGTGGCGCAACAATTCTCAGGGTATTTTATTATTTCAATAATTAGATAAAGAAAACAACTTAGCAAACACTTTGCCTTAATTACTGTTTGTAGTTTGTTATTGTTTCATTTTATTTATTTTTTATTTTATAAGTGAAGGGTTATACAAATTACAATTCACAAAACCGCTTAATTAGATTTCTAGTACGCAACTCTCATTGCTTTAGTTAAATTGGATTCTAGTGACTAAGATTAATTAAACTTTTCATCAAATTCATTTATTCATTTCCTCAGAATTTAGATTATTTCCTGTCTTACAAAGCATGTATGTGTGTACCACTTTGTTTTGTTACATTCTCACACCAAGAAATCGGCATCGCCAAACAAAGCATTTTCTTATCTCGGCCGCCAGCACACAAATAGAGCATAAAAAAGTGAACGGTGCTATTCCAATTAGCCACCCACCTGTTTACAGCTCTCTGTAAGTGTGTCTGTAAGTACATACATTCATATGTATGTTTCAAAATACATAAGTACATACATATACATGTTGGCACTGCATGCAATTATTACGTTTACATTTGCACTGGCAAAAAAAAAAATAAAATAAAATCATAAATGTATTGCGCTAGTTAGTTGACTCACTCAAGCATCTCGCTCGCGGTTAGCAGCATCTGAATGGAAAAAACTGCAATAAAAATCAATAGCGACTACTGTTAGTGGAATTATTGTTGCCCTATAAAACTCTGGTGCCATGCATTCGCTGACCCAAATTTGAATGCTGTGCAATTCGTGTACTTTTGTCAACGAGTATTTTCTATGAGTGTGTGCGGTGTGAATGAAGCAACTAACTGTAGTTGCGTGGGCGCTGAAAACCAACACTTGAACTGTCACTTTGACAGTCACTTTAAATTGTCAAGTGTGTTTGAAAGTATTTTAAGTGTACGCCGGTAACAGCTTCATAATGATCGAGTGTGATGGCATTTATTAAGATTGTTTTTATTAGATGTTGCAATTATGATTTGCGTTTTTTTGGGTAAACCTGGCTTCCACCAGTTCCAATTCAGTTTAATATTCATTCATGTTAATATTCACAGAAATATATATCGTGTGATTTCTTAAATGGTTTATCTTCCGGTAAAGCAAACGAAGTATAGAAAAAAGTATGCAGTATTGGTTACTAAGCGAGAACTCTTTGAGAGGCAATGGATGTATATGTATTTTTTACTTAGACATTATTTCGCAATGCTCCTGGAATTAAGAAGAGCCCTAGCAAATTGGTCGCTGTTTACCTGTTCACATATAAGCCTACTTTGGTTATGTTTCGTGCGTTTTGGGTATGCAGTTTTGTAGCTAATTAAATTTTAGTAGGTTAAAGTGCAAATTTTAAGACTCTAGAAAATCGCGTTGATTTTTAATATTATTATTTTTTTTTTTGCTGATGGGCTAGGCATTTTCTCCCACACAAACGAAATTGGCGGGCATACTTTGCATGGAAGAAAAAGCACAACACCGTCAGCCAAAAAAACTATTAAAAATCAACGCGATTTTCTAGCGTCTTAAAATTTGCACTTTATCTACTAAAATTGAATCCGCTACAAAACTGCATACCTAAATTTTTCTAAAAATTCTGAATAAAAAGTTTAAAATATTTGAATTCAATTGTTAAAACTTGTTGAAGTTTCATAATTTTTGTACCAAGTTTGAAATGTGGACTTATGTGGCGCTGGTTAGGTAAACTGCTAGACTTAAAAAAAAATATACAAATATTAAATAAACAAAGGAAAATAGCCAACACTAGTCACTTGCCCTAATCAGCTGACCACAAGGGTATGTCTACATCCGTGATGGGCACACTGAAGGTCTGATTATGTCCTCGCATAACTTCGCATAAATGTCAAACTGTCAGGTGAAAATCGGTAGAATGCATTTTGTATGTATTCCATTACCCACAAATTGGCAGAACATGTACAAAATTAGCGATCTGTTGAGCTTAGATTTTGCATCACATTTTCTTAAGTGCAGTGGTACTAAAGCAATATTGCTACAGAGATTAGGGCAATTCACTACTCTATCCATGTAATTTTGGGAACAAGTAAAGAATAGGTCCCGTTGAGCTAAAAAAAGAAAAAATGAAAACATTTTTGTTGTGCAAATTCATAGGGTCGGTGCTAGGAACTTTAAAAAGTAATTTTTAAGCAAAAAACAAAACCAACTTCAATTCGCATATAAAAATGTAAGAGTACCGTTAATTTCTTCATGATCCAGTGATTGGATTCTAGGAGCGTCCACATTAGAATGGGACCTTTCCTTTAAAAATAGAACTATAGAAACCGGTTAACCAGGTTCAAAGTTATGCGGTAACATACATAAAAAAGAAACATTTCGACGAATTGATAACCTCCTCCTTTTTTTTGAAGTCAGTTAAAAAATTATATGGTTTAACTTGCCGTCAAAAAGCGCTGGGTCACTGCTTTTCGTAAGAATAAAGCTCTTCGAGTAAATTGTAAGCAACATTCGACCTTTAAAGCATAACAGACGCACATTAAAATATTAACAGAGTTGCCACCTTGTTAAAATTTTTGTTCAATCAGTTAAATGAATTGCTGCAATAATATGGGTATCAATGGAAATGGGTTTCAAAAAGGCTTTATCTCTAAGCAACCTCCCAGGGGTGGCCACCGGTTTAAAAAATCAAATTCGATTTTAATTTAGGGAATTAGATAATTCAAATATATATCACAGTATAGGTAAGAAAATGTAATAAAACTACATTTTTGTAATACTAATAGTAATATACCCATTATCCAAAAAAGGAGGTTATCCCAAGAATCGATTTTGAGTGAATTAGCTTCAGTAGTTAAGAATGGTTTTCACTATGTCATATTTTGACGCCAAAATTTTGCGACATATTTTGACACAACTTAATCTCCTTTATGCATACCTTTATCGATGATATTATGGGCCAAAAACTGACAGACAGTCGATTTATTAGCGCATGTACACGACTAAGGACTTATCCTGATCCAAATCAATCGATAAACCACTTTTGAATCCCATTTGACAATGTGTTTTCCCTTATTTGACGACAAATGTCACTGAATTTGACATAGTGAAAACCGGTTCTTACTGACTTATCGCATACCGTTATATGGGAAGTAGGCGGGGTTATCTCCCGATTTCAAAGATTTTAAGCAGATATATTAGATATAGCCTAAGCAAGGCTCATACCGTGTTTTGTATGGATTGTTGAGGCGGATACTGAGATACCGCATTTCATCATAAGTGGGCGGGGCCACTCCCATTTTCCAAAAAGTTCATAACAATCCTAGTTTGTTCCAAAATTTTACTTCACATACCACTACTCAACAATTTGGATACAATATCTAAATTGACATTTATCTAAATTTAAACGCTTGTATACTCAAAACTTTATCTTTGATCATCACTGATATAACACCAATGAAAGTAAAGCCAAAGTTTATTCCGAAATACATAAAATAGTTGGGTTTGCCTCACATTCCCGCAGATTTCTAGTAACAGGACCCGAATTCCTAGAAAACATGGATTCATATTCTGGTTCAGCGGCCCCAGATTCATCTAAAAAATTTAATTTTAGTGTAAAAATAGATCTAGTACTGTATACTAGTTGCGTTTTAAAATTTTTCTTTGACACATTTTGTAAGTAAAGAAATACCAATTTTCTGGCATTTTCTGCGGGCAATCTTTTCACACTATATTAGCCAAATTTCTAAGCTTTCAATTGAAAAAAGATACAACAAATTCGGTAATATTCAACAGAAATTAAAAAAAGCTCTTTGAAACTATTACCTTTTGTATGCATATCCATCACTGCTTTTCAAGAATGCAATGCAGAAATTAAAATATTAACTTAAAACCGTCACGATCTTTCTAGAGAGCAAAAATTTATTTATAAGCAGCGTTAGAATATTCTATTTCCGGTCAATGGTGCGCGTTCGCTGTGCAAGTTATAAAAGTGAGGGGGACGGGGAAATGTTATTTGGAATGTGACTAATTTTTTGAGTTTCCTTCTAAATTTTGTGAAATTGGTTTATGGCCGCCTAAATCGTTCAAATACCACTATGTGAGACGTTCGGAGTATAAGGACGTGAACCACATTAACAAAGAATATTTATTTATTGATCTTATTGAGCCTGAGGCGTTTTTTTGTAAAAACAATTATTGTGGAAAGCTACAATTACTTACAAAGATACAAGTTATAGCTGCTATTTCGTGGATCACCATATCTAATAACGCTTCTTCATCGAGCTCACAGGGACGTTAGTACTCTACAGGTGTAATGTTAAGGAACCACTTTCTACCATAACTGTCTTTCTCGACCTTCCTTCTTAAATTGATTTTGCTCTCCAGTAAAAACATACATAATAAATGTACATATGTATAAGTAATATTTTCTACTACCAGCATACATTTTTTACTATTCAGCAGCAAATGTTTATCAAAAAAAAAAATAAAAATTAGGTATGCATTATTGTGCTTGCAAATCCTACGTCAACTGGTGTATGCTGTAGCGTAACTATATCACCTGAAGCCCGTGGCAAATTCTTTGGATGGAGCCCGCCCAGTAAAAATCTTCACGTTGTAGTTTACTTTTAATAAACCACTTAAGTAGGTACCCAACACTATTAACAATAAGGTGCGCATTTTAGTTAAATATCTAATAACCCAGTAGGCGGAAATGGTCACCGGTGACATTATCACAAATGACACTGGTGATAATGTCATGCAGGTGTACTCCTATAAAAAACGTATAACAGACAATGTCTTGCAGCGGTCCATTGCAAGATACTGTCGCTTGAATGTCATCAATGATCATTGCATGACAAAGTCATGCAGATGACATCAACGACGAAATTACCATTTATATGAAAAAGTCATAAACGACGTCCATATAAACGGAGCCCAAACGGAGACTTAACTTTTCCGTACAAGACACTTAAGTGACTAATGCATGAAATTCGCTACGGGGAAATTTTATATTCAAGAACATGGGCTTTTACATACCAATTTATAATTAAATAACAAGTTAATTTTGATAAAATATTTATTAATAAAATTTCTTTTCTTCGAGCTCTCTGTTCCGCAAAAGAAACTAAAACATTATCAAAGTTTAAAGATAGAGCCACAGAATGTTCAGTAGCGTGGGCCGAAAATCCGCTTTTTTAGAATTAAATTATTTAATACATTTTTTTTTTTACTAAAATTGCAACAATCTTCGAAAGTGTTAGTCCTACATAATTTGCTATATGGACCTTTTTTGTAGAGAATCGAAATTAGCGTTTCTTAAAATTTTTTTAGTACTTGAACTTTGGTGGACTTGGGCGAGCCTAGGATATTGACCAAAAATTTTCACATTTCACACAGATTTTTTTAGAGCATAACGAACCATATTTTTGGTATTATCAATGAAAATTCTAAAAAAGCGGATTTTCGGCCCACGCTAATGTTCAGTTTCTCAAATAGGTTTTTATTAATTTTAGTTTCGAAAATGATTGTTCAGATGTGGGCACAGGAATTGGAACAAATAACATTAATGCAGTACATTCTTCAGGAAAGCAGGACGACATAAAATAAAATATATGTATACGGCCATTTCTAACGGTCGCCAACCGTACGTTCGTACGCTTTTGAAGTTCCAAAAACAAGGAAACCATAAATTTGTATTAAGTTTTTTTTGTATGTTTCGATAGCATTTTGCTAGGAATTTCTTATCCACATATCAATATGTTAAGTCCATCTGCCTGTCTGTTTGAATGCATTTTAGTGCCTCAGTATTAATCATTTGTCGGAACCTCCAAAATCGGTCCACTATAACTTATAGCTCCCATACAACTGATTGTTCATTTTTGTTCTCGGTCCTGGTTGACCGTTCTGTGGAAATGCTCATATCGTCGTTTAAAGTACAAAACCGCGTATCGTCATTCTGCCAAACCGCGTAACTGACATTGGCTGGTTTTGCACTTTAAACGACGATATAGTCTTTAGTTGTGTCTCGCATTAATTGATTTGAAGTACTAAAAAAATTATAACTTTTAAGTACTTAGTTTTGTAAATATATTCTTGAGTTCGCAGTCTCTTGGACCGGGGCCCTCTCGGGTCGGGGGCTCGTGGCATTTAGTCAGCCATGTCACCCTATAGTTATGCCTCTGAGTGTATGTTTACATATTTTAAATTATTATTTTTTTTTGCATTGTCGCACTTACACCGAAAATCACACACTCTGTACCTGGTTGTGTGCGCGATAGTAACACGTTGACATGACAAGTGGAGTTGAGTTGACTGGCCGGCGCTCGCAGTCACCTCGCCATAAATCACGTCCAGCGCCGGCCGTGCGATGAGCTACTGTGCTACAGTTGCAAGCAAAATATGCAAAAACAAGCAAAAAGAAATGCTCAAAAGCAGAAAATAATAATCAGGAAAATCATTTGTTGTCGAAGCGATTCGGCATTTAACGCCAAACCACCAGCATTTCACTCTTCAGCGAATATGTCGGCGAATTGTTGCACTCTGATGCCTTCGACACAGCGAGATCTTAACAGGCGTTAAACGCTAGCGGAAAAAAAAGCCATCAGCAGCAGCAGTCAACAGCAACAGAAACAGCAGCCAGAGGCAACTCCTTCATTCCAACACCAATGCTGTATGCCTAGCAGCTTGTCTGTCACTTCGACTGGCGTTGTGGTTTCATTGTTCTTGCGCGCTGCATCACAGTCACGCTCGCTGCCGATGCGCAATGCGCACGTGCATTTTTTATATTTTTATTTTTTTTTGCATGCAATTTTAAGTATTTCATTTGTATCTCGACGTACATCGCCCGGATTCTTCTAATGTTTGCCAAGCGGCAACAGCAACAGCAACAAAGTAACAAAGATGTTACAGCTACCGGCACATGCTTCTTTTTTGCATAAGTACATATTTATGTAGGTGTTGTTGTTGCTACAGCTTGTTCGTTTTGTTGTTGCACGGTAGCCACCGCCGCAGTCTGTTTGTCCGTCCTGCCATTCCGCCCTCATCATTTTACAACTACACATGTATTTTTCATTTTCCATTTGTCTGTCCGTCTGTCCGCTGCCTTGCATTCTATGTCTGCCGATTGTTTTTCTGCCAGCGGCTGTGCTAGAAAACGTGTTGTCTTGATTTATGGCTTTAACCCAGTTATGACACAGTTACATACTAAAAATTGCTGTTAGTGGTGCTGCAGCTTCTGCCGGCTATGGCCACTGTCATTGCTTCCATTGCTGGCTTTTTATTTGCTTTTGTTGCGCTTGCATGCATCACTCTACTCGACTGTTGGTGGCTGTGGGCGGCAAACGATTGCATGCAAGCATCTTGTGTGTATGTAGATTTGAATGCAACCATGCGCATACTACTGTGTGTATGTGTGTTTGTACGGATATGTGCATTTAATTTTGTTGAACATGTGTTTGGCTCTGCAACAGTTTCATTGCTTCCGCAGCACTTTCGCAAAGATGCCGCTAGCACAATTGCTTTGATTAATTTTATTTTTTTCTGCTTATTTTTTCTTTGCTCTTGTTTTTAGATTTTCGTGTTCATAGCAAATCTTCTTCCTTTGCACTTAATTCTTCGCAGATCTTCTAATCCATTTGGATTTATGTGACTTCTCGAACAATGCAATGCGAAATTTGTTATTGCTGCGTCTACATTTCGGGCGGCGATTGCGAAATATCAGCAACAACGGCTGTAGCAACAATAAAAATAACAACAGCAGCTGAAATAAATAATAGCAACATCCATAGCATTTGTTGCAACAACTTTATCCGCTTGCCTGTTGGCCATCCTGCTGGCATTTTTACGTCGCTACAACGCTTTAAAGCGGCAAAAAAAAAAAACGATTTATATTTTTGGCAGTTTCGTGTTATTTATGGCGAGAATTCGGGGTTGTTGTAAAATTAGCGCAGTTATTTTTTTTTTGTTTTTATGTTTTGAGAAAATCCAATTTACGAAGGTCTGTCTGTGGATTTCAGTGTAGCTTGTGTAGAATGGATTGTACTTGCGTAATGCTTCCTTTCAAATATGTAAAATTGACAGATTTGCATAGTCATTTAAAAAATTATTATAGCTATATTGAGTTCAATTCTTCAAAGAATTTTCTATCGACACAACATTTTTAGATTCTGAACCCAAAAAGGAAAAGTCTAATAATATTTGTGCTGCTTTTTCGAAGGTTCATATCATTAAAATCTTCTTACTTTTGTAGAGGAAGAGAAGGGATAATTTTTTATTTTTATTTTTGCTGTATGCATCAGTGTTTGTAATGTGTGCATGAGTTTGGGTTGGATAAGCTTAGGGTTGAAGTCAGTCTCATTCGGTTTATCCAAAACTTGCGGCGTGTCAGAACTGTTATGGCCATATGGGGCAGGGCTTGCTTGCATAGCATGGTGAATAATGGTACCAGGCGAGGTGTGTGCTCTCACCCTTAGCCTGTTTCGTGTTGGCGAGCGATCTACTAGAGAAGTTGGAGAAACATGGCTTTTGGATAATTGCCTACACAGACGATGTCGCACTTATGGTTAAAGGTAATAAACATGGTTACTAAGTGGCCTCGCCGTCAATCCCAGTAAGACATAACTAGTCTTATTCACTGGAAAGTATAAAATCCCATCTTCCCTTTGCTAGAGGTCCGCGCTCACAGCTGTTTGACAAGGGAAAATACCTGGGCTTGATGCTTGACAGAAAGATGAAGGGAAGGGCAAGAGAAAAACGGTATCAGTGGCCTTATACTGCTGTAGGCAAGCTATTTTGTATTAGTTTAACGAGACCTCAGTCAAGCTTATTATGATTTATGCAGCTTAAGTATGGTGAAATTTACTTAAGGACTGGACACTTTGGCGTTCAAGGAGGCTTAGATATGATCCCTTATCGCATGGATTACTGCGCCAACGAAATGGCTCTTAGGAACATCTGCTCTGCGCACTTCCCGCAGTTGAGAATTGGGCCGGGTGAAACGTCTGGAAAGTGGGAGGGGCGAACTTCTACACGGATGGTTCGAAAGTGGGCTGCAGGGTTGGTGGAGGGGTCACTGTCGAGAGCTTTTCATCAGTATTAAGTTCAGGCTTCCAGACTTCTGCAGTGTATTTCAGACGGAACTATCTGCTATTAAGGAGGCGATGGAATCACTGCTCAGGAGTACCCTCTAATTTGGTTAAGGAATGTCCGCCCTCACTTGCGTCGGAATTATTTTGTATTAGGCTCATTTGGGTTCCGGGCCACAGCAGCATTGCGGGGAACTGTGGCTGATGAATTAGCTAGAAAAGGTACCAGTGAAACGTTATTGCCACATAAAGAGCGGCTGGGGATGCACTCTTGGATAGATGGACCTCATGTCAGCGCGGCGAGCGTTAGTCGCATGCCAGGCCAGGCGGCGGACGGGGAACAGCTCGACATTCCTCACACGTACAAAGCCACAGCTCTAACTCTTGGTGGAGGTTTTAAGCGCGCACCTAAACACTACCGTCTTAGGTGCCCAGCTTTTGCAAGGATAAGGTTTAATTACTATGGCGCTTACATCCTTAATAGCCCCTAGGAGGTATCTCAAAGGACAGTCTCCTTATTGTCTAAGTCCCTGACATCTGGGACTGCCATCTAACTTAACCTAATCAGTTTTTTTTTGTCGATCTTAAAGCTGATTTTATACCAGTTTTTAATTCAGAATCCACGCAAAACTAATATGTTGAGTGACTTAGAGTACAACATTCAGCTCCTTTTAGATAAGGCGATTGATTTGTAGTGCGACTTTTTTAATTTGATGCTGCTCGCATATAAAAATGTCGTATTCAAAATTATGGACGTCTCAGTTGACAGCTTATAACTCTGAAGCAGTGAAGAACGTTGTCTACTTAGGATGCAGCATAAACACCATCAATAATGCGATTCTGGATATCAAGCTATCAAGAATAACTCTTAGTGCTAATTTTGGACCGGTTGCCTGTTGAAAAGCAGAACCCCCTCTTGGCAAACAAAAATCCCACCAATCCTTCTATCATTATACTTGTACTTCGATAGGGCGCAGAAACTCGGACGATGACGAAAAGAATTGTGGAGGATTTAGCTGATTTCGAGAAAACTATTCTAGGCACTATTCTATGGTCCTGTTTCCTTGGGCGATGATATTAAATGAAGAACTGTGCGAGCTTTTCGGAACATAAAAATACAACGATTGCGCTGGCAAGGGCACTTTGTATGCATGGATGATGATACTTCATTGGAAAGACCCTGCGACTTAGCACCCATGGATGGGCAACGAGAACAAGGGTGGCGAAGTTTCGGGTGTCGGCTCAAACCGAAAAACGGTTGAATGGCCAAATAAGCAGACAAATTTCATGATTATACTTTAGTAGCTTTTGGGTATACCTTATCGCCACCATTATTATAAACAATTTTGCATAAAAAATCCTTTAAGGCTCTTCGAAAAAAGCCAATTCATTGCTTGTTTTTTAAGACCTCGTTTTGATTTTCGGGCCGAGATGAAGATCAGAGCAAAATAATAAAAATGCATTTGCAAAAGCATGGCAGTAAATGATATTTGCATTAATGGCGCCGATATATTTGCGGGAATAAACAATGCGGTAGTGTTCTCAATAGAAAAATGCCTTACGCGTGTATCATGCGGGGCTTCCCGAAAAGTTCGGATAGAGTTTAGCTAAGCCATAGGCACAGGCTTCACATTATAGTTGTATTTCAAGTTATTTATTTTATGTCCCATTTATCGCTCGTGTTGTTCGAGCCTGTGTTTTTTTTTTTAATATTCGAAAATTTTTAGTGCCTTTTGGCACTTTTTGCAGACGTTTCGGAATTTTACTGCATTTTCGTTTTTAAGTTGGCACTTTGCAGAACGTTCACAAGAGTTTTTGGGATTTTTTTTTATTATTCTTGGACCTTTCGGAGCCGTCGCGTTATTCCATTTTTTATTTCCATTTTTTTGGGGCCTATCGCTTATTTTTGGTAGCTTTGGGCAGTAGTTTAAGTTTTACCTTTGTTATATCTGAATATGCAGAACGTTACTATACTATGTTTTGTTAAATAGCGGCTTCCTTTTCTTCAGAAAACCTACTGCCTCTTTCACAAGCAGTTCAAGTGGAAAATAATTATTATCCTGCCAGTTTTCATATTAAATTCTAATAAATAGATAATTTTTCACTCAAAATTTTTTGCGAGATAGGAATTGGGGAACCTTCCAAAATTTTTCCTTTTGCCGAAAGAGGTTATGTTGCCAAACTCCACGTTTCTAAGTATAAATTTAGAAGTATTGTGTACATATATTAATCAAAGGATTGGTTAAGCAACCTAAGAACATTTTAAATTGAAATTATCTAAAAACAAGTAAGAGCAGCGCTGTCTTCGGCTATGCCGAAGGCTTCATACCTTTCATGAGCATCTGAAAATTTTACGTTAACAGATTACTGCATTTGAAAAAATTTATATATTCACAGCAGACATAGATAGAGGAGATACATATATAAAAAATTCTAGCTAAACAATCAGAGGCATGGACGATATACCTTATATAGCACCAATCTAAGTGGTTTTCACTGCTGTGTGATCGGTACGTAAACCGGTAACACAATTTAATGGGTTTAGCTTCCTGCATAAAGGAGATAAATATATCGCAAAAACTGGTATCTGAACAATCAGTGGTACAAGAGATAAAGATTATACAGCATAGATTTTGACGATTTTCTCAGTAGACTTTGTATTATTATTTAAAAAATAGCTTACGAAATTTATCGGTTTTAGCTGTCCAAATAAAGGAGTTTTACAGTAAAATCCCATATCTGAACAATCAGTTGTATGGGGGCAATAAACAGGTTATAGTGACCCGATCTTTGTTAATTTTACTGTAAACTTTCTGTTGATAATGAGTTGAAATGAGTGCGAAATTTCATGTTTCTAGCTGCATAGATGCAGTAGTTATAACAAAAAATCTCATATCTGAACAATCAGTTGTATGGGACCTCTATGTAAAAGTGACCCGATCTTTGTTATTTTCACTATAAGTATTCTGTTATTAATGAGTGGAAATGGTGCGAATTTTGATGTTCCTAGGTGCATAAATGAAGAAGTTATGGCAAAAAATCTCATATCTGAACAATCAGTTGTATGGTGGATATAGGTTGTAGTGACTCAATCTTCGCCATTTTCACTGAAAGTATTCTTTTGATAATAGGTGACAACAGTGCAAAATTTCATGTGTGGAGTTATAACGAAAAATCTTATATCTGAACAATCAGTTGTATGGGAGTTATAGGTTATAGTGACCCGATCTTTGTAATTTTCACTAAGTATTCTGTTGATAATGGGTGCAAGTACTGCAAAATTTCATGTTCCTAGCTGCATAAATGGAGAAGTTATAACGAAAAATCTCATATCTAAACAATCAGTTGTATGGGAGCTATATGTTATAGTGGTCCGATTCTTCCGGTTCCGACAAATGATTAATACATTATAAAAATACACCCACCTACCAAATTTGATCCGGATATCTCGAAAACTGAGAGACTAGATTGCATACAAACAGACAGACAGACAGACAGACAGACAGACAGACAGACGGACAGACGGACAGACGGACATGGCTAAATCGACTCAGCTCGCCATTCTGATCATTTAAGTATACATTTTAATGGGTCTATCTCTTCTTATTCTGGTACTTACAAACATCGGACCAAAGTTATAATACCATTTCATGCTCATGAAAGGTATAAATATCACAAGGTTCAGTGGTCGTGGCTGCTTTTTATAAAACACCCCAATATTTTTGCCGGCTTCGCAGCATTCCAGTAGCGTATTTCAAGGTCATTGAGCACCCTGTATTGGTTGCAGTAGAAATTCGAAAGTTGGTATAGATATTACAAATCTCAAAAGGAAAAACCTGACGGGTTGCCTCGTTTTCTAGGTTAAAAATTTTCCCCATAAGTACATTTTTTTTTAATCTTTGAAATTGGCTATTTTTGCAATTCTTCAACACTTTTACACTTTTTTTTCAGGTACATACTTATGTACATGCGGTTAGAATATGAAAAATATGGCTTGAGATAAACAGCACCAAATAACCGTAGAACTAATCCGTCTCTGGAGAAGTATAAAGATTTAAAAATTGTATACTTTGTGTAAAAATACAGTTTTCAATAAAACTTCAATCACTCAAAGTTGTTTGAAAATAAAAATGTTTATTATCTGGCTGACCTTTCTAGTTATTTTTAGTCGGTGTATGTAGGTATGTATGGAAAGACTCCAACAAATACCAAATAATATTGAAATTGAATAACGGGTACCGTTACAATGCCTCATTTGACATTTTTTACAATTCATAAATTACGAACAGCAATTATGAACGTTATACAACAATAAACAAAGCAACACAAATAAAGAACAGCCAAAGGTCTGCAGCAACAAAAGCATTGAAACTTTGTGAATGGTCAATAAACTTGCAGCAGCCAACAAGCAACAAACAGCACAAGTCAAGAGCAACAAAATTGCAAGCAGTGGGTAGATGCACATACATACATACACACATACGTATGTAGCTGTTGCTTCTTCACAACTGCTGCTTCGCTAACTGTTGCATTGCCAGACCAACGTTAAGGTCACGAATAGCCATCAATTGAATTGCAGCAGCAATGTTTTTTGGTTGCATGATTGTTATTATTGTTGTTACTATGTCTACAAATGCAATCAGCAATTTTCGAGCCACATCTTCAACAGCATAAAACAACTTTAGTAGCAGCTATTTATTTTTCGTTTTTTTTTGCTCTTTAAGGTTGAATTTTATTTAAGTTTAAGGTATTTTGTTTGTATTTTTTTTTTAATTTTTGTTTTTATTTCATTTTTGTTTTTATTTCATTTTTGTTTTTATTTGCTCCACGTGGTTCATTCGCTTCCATTTTACTTATGTATTTGTTTTGGCACTTTTAATGACCATCGAGGAAAAACAAATAATGCAGCTACCGCACTCTCGTCTATTAGCTTAGCTTGGCTTGGCTTGAATGGCCGTCTCTGCTCGACGATGGCTTGGCGGTCAACCAATTGGCCAAAAGCCAAGACAGCTGTGGTGGAAAAACAGTTAGTACGACAGAGGCCAGCTAGTGTCAGTTTTTATTTATACAAGAGTTGTGATAAGTGTTGCTGTTATTGTAGGCTGACATTGTTATTGCTGCTACCAGGAAAAACATTTGTGTTCATTGCAACAATCGTTTTGGCAGCGCAAACGATTTACGATGCAAACCAATAAGCGAAATCAGCATGGAAGCGCATGCCGTTTGAGTTTGTTTAGCAACAGCAATAGCAGCAACAACAACAGCAAAGACCCGTTGCTTGCTGAGTGACGTCTTGACGTGTGACGTGCCGATGTGCTGAGGTGCTAAAGTGGCGAAGTGCACTCGACGTCAATCCGTATAAAGTACGAATTGGAAGCGAATGCGTTTTGCCAGTTTGCTAGCGATTGAGTCACTTCAAAGCGTGTCGGCCTTTATGTAATTGACCTTTTTTTTCTGCTACTAATCGAAAATATTGATGGTACTATTGTTAGTTTTGAATTTTTTTGTTTTCTTTGTTTTTTTTACGCATTCGCTATCTTCGTGGCATTTTAATTAGTTGCGTGGGTAGGTGTGTGCGTAAAGCCCTTATTAATAAAAATTAATTATAAAAAATAAAAAAACCGAATAAAAAGATGTGCTGGAATTTTCGGAACGCTAAATAAATAAAATACATAAGCACACGCACATATGTCTGTATAAAAGTTATTTGTTTAAATAGAAGTCATTCAAATATTTTTAATTATTTTTTATTACGAAATCAAATGCCAGCTTTCAAATATTTTAATATGTCTATGGATGTGTTTTAACTGCTAATTACATATGTACATATTTGGGAGTTAAAAAATAAGGTGTTTACATGCAATTAACTTAAAAAATTGTTGTAATTTTTTTGATAGCCATTCAAAGAAAATAGCAAACCAAAATGAAATAAAAATGAAAACGAAAATGCGAAAATGACGAAATGATAATAAATGTTTAAAAACAAAATATTTATTGCTTAATTCTATATGAATGTGAAAAATTTCACTACTTTTGGCAGCAATAAATTAAATCAGTAATGAGAAGTATGTTGTGATAGAAGAAAGCAAAGTTAATATAGCCTTTTGAGCGAGTTCATGATATTTACTCCTAACAATAACCCAAAACTTATTCAGATACACAGATGAAAATGTGTGTTTCAATGTCGAAGTACTCGGAAGATCTACGAATGCCTCATAAATGGTTTCTGTGCCAAACTGGTATTACTACTACCATACGAAAAATAAGCTAAGAAAGATTTTAGGAGTTTTACCAAGTGCCCGGATAATTCGGGTAATGCCCGGGTAATCGGGTAATACCCGGCTACCCGGGTAATATATGTAGATATGTAGATGCCGGTTAAATGAAAAATACCAGGGCAACGCGACATAAAGCTTCTTGTATAATCTTTTTGGTGAGGATAAATATTTTTTCAGTGAGACATTTTTTTATAATTTTTTATTTTTTTTATGTCTGGAATGTACATCTGTATACTAGCCTGAGTAGACGCATACAAAGAAAGTAAATTAAAACATTAGTTCCTGTACTTAAATTCAAACTTCTAATTTTTGTAAATGCATATGCATACATGTATGTGTACATATGTATGTATATTTAAAAAAATATTAAATATTAATATTTTAAAACAGGGACCGAGAACAAAATGTATGATCGAAACTACATTGTCGTTCTCGTAGTTTTGTTACCCAGAACGCGTCAAAACCAAAACCAAAATAAGAACAAAACTGACAAGAACGCTCTCATTGGGAGTTATATAAGAACAAAATAGTGTGGAACGTTCCCAGAGAGAACACAACGAACGAAAAAGGAACAAATATCCTCTGAACTGTCTCATAGCGTTCCATGACTTTGAAATGTTTGAATATTAAAGTTAATCAAAAAGAACTGAAGGATAATTATGCAAATAAAGTTAACGAAAGACTTAAGATACGAACTTTTCTTTCACAGAAAATGAAATAAACGATCTGGAAGTTGAAATGATCCAGCTTTACTCCGGCTTAGAATTAACATCTGTGGTTCTCACTATTTTTCCTCCGAACACGCAGACGCCCCTCTCATTCTTAACGTTAAGTTTTCAAAACTTTTTCTTCGCCTTGTTCTCCAGCAGGACGCTCCCTTTTGTTATTTTTTCTCTTTTGTGTTTTATGTTTCGCTTTGTGTATTTCGGCTCACTCTGGTGTTGATTTTTGTAAAGTATGTGGTTACTTGTTATCATTAATAGTACATACATGGCGTATGAGTAACATTCTTACCTAGTCATCTATACATAGTAAAAAAAGGAAAGTCGAAATTCTTTGCACCCGGTAATCTCGAAAACTACTGAACGGATTTTGACGAGATTTTCTCGAATATACTCTGTTCTGTATCGACAGGAGAGTGACTTTGCTTACTTAGAGTTTTAATAGAGTTGCCACCTGTTTAAAAAACTATAACATCCGCATCGTTCGCTGGATTACAAAAGATGAGGTGTCAAAGGAAAGAGATTGGCCTCTAGAAAAGCACTAATGTTTTTTTGAATAGGGTTGCCAAATGTTAATAAAATTACATTATACATTCAATCATAATACGCGTAGGCATCAGTTCTGCACCGTCGCTGTCAAAAGAAAAGACTTAGCCTCTACATGTGCAATAATGTATTGTTTTTCTGAGTAGGGTTGCCACCTATTAAAAAGTTAAACGATTTTCGCCGTTCGTCGGATTACAAAATGATATACCAAATGAAAAGGCCCGACATTCGCATGTACAAAAGCTTTAATTTTTTGAATAGGGTTGCCACCTATTTAAAAATTACTATCTTCAATACATAGTATAGAGGAAAGTCGAGATGTTTTGACCACGCTGTTCTAAAAAACTACTGAACGGATTTATACGAGTTTTTTTTTAAGTATAATATGTATGGATAGGAATATTATCTTTATTACTTTAAATTCGTATAGGGTTGCCACCTGTCCAAAAAATTATTAGATCCGCACTGTTTGTTGGATAACAAGAAATGAGGGCTCGGCCTTTAGAAGTTCAGTAATGTATTACTTTTTGAGTAGGGTTGCCACATTTTAAAAATTATAACACTTTCGCCGTTTGTCGGACTAAAACTAAGGCAACAAGTGAAAGGATATGGTCTCTGCATGTGCAATAAGTTAATATTTTTTGTTTGCGTGTGGTTGCCACCTATTTAAAAATTGTGTATATACATACTAGTAATGCCGGGCAGACGTAATACTATTTTACACAAACAAGATACATTAGAAAAAATTACCGGACAACGAGTTACCGAATACCGAGCTCGGTGTGAAGACGAATATTGATTCTTACGTTTCATTTGATACCGAAATTTACAAAATAATGTTAGTATTGTTCACTACGTTTGAAAAAAAAGAACTCTGGTTACAGTTCAAACATCAGCCAGGGGACTGGATAACATTGGATGGTGTCCAAACGGTAAATTTTTTGTTGCTGTTGATATGCGCATATTTATATGTACATATAAATACATACTACATTATTTTGATGCTATCCTAACTATTTCTTCCCAACATAAACATACATATGAAGCATAGTCGCGAATAAAATTGGAAAATTCTCGCTTCGGATATGGACAGTTTGTAGTTAGCATAAGGGAACATAGCGACACGGGATTGTAAAGAACGTTGCGAGAAGCATAGCAACAATTTCGATGAAAAAATTATATTTTTCCTCAGGTTCAAAACTATACTATCTTTTAAGTTGGAACCAACAATACATACCCACAAAATTTCATTGAAATCGGTTGAACGGTTTCGGAGATTAGTGACACGGGATTTTTATATATTAAGATAATACGCGAGGGCATTTTTAGTTAATGAAATTAGGTTTGCACAGTTCATTCAATTTAAAAAATAAGGTGTCAAAGAAAAAGGCTTGACCTTCCGATTTACAGTAAGGTTTTATTTTTCACAGACGGTTGCAACCTGTGCGTAAAATTAGAAAATGTGGGCTGTTCGTTAGATTACAAGAAGTGAGGTGTCAAATGAAAGGGCGAAGCCTCGCGCATAGGAGGCCGGCTAGTATTTTATAAAAACGAAATTATTATTATTATTTTTTTTAGCTCCCTACAGTTTAATACTTCTACAATCGTAAAATTATTGCTACTACCTTTAGATACGAATATATATTATAATACTTCCCCATATAGTATGGAATATTCTTATAGATTCTCCCTATGTACGTTCGTTTGCGGTATATAATCGTAAATGCGCTTAATTTTTACTTCTCCACATTTTTTCGGGTGCCCGGGTACCCGGTTTACCCGGGCCACCCAGGTAGTACAATACCCGGGTACGGCTTCTCGAAGTGGGCTTTCAAGCTGGGTAACTTAATGCCAATATCGTCTTTTGAGGTATTTATAAATTGGCTGAGATGCCGTTGAGTTTTTCGTTTTATTTTTGGCCTTATGCGTAACTATGCTAGCTTCACAGAAATAGTGTAAAGAACTTACGCGCTTGAATCTAGAATTAGAAACACTCACACATGTAAGCTTTAATATACTAACTCTATTTCATTTCACAAGTGCACCTCTATCAGCCGAAAATTCCTGAGAATTGGTTAACTTCTTAACCTTGAAATATTAAACTTTGTACATGTTTGATTGAAACCAGCTTTTCTGTTTAAATGGCTGATATTTTTGTAATAAAGTGCATTCAATTAATCAACTCACTAAGTGCGTAAAGTCAACAATAGTTTTTACAAGCACCCTGAAAGTGTAGCAATCGCACCGAAGCATGAAAAGTAAATGTTACTCATACCACACGTACAACCATACATACATATGTATGTACATATTTACATGCGCATAGAGGAATGAAGCGAGTAGGCGACACAAGAAAAAAGCACGAAATTTAATGTAATTAAATGCAACGTAGGCAATTATTGGAATTGCACCACCAGAATTACACGTTAATGTTATGGCTGTGTTCATCGATACAATTAACGGGGCAATCAACAAGTGCAACAACCACAAAAAAAAAAAAAAACAAAGGCCGCTGGCTGTCAGTAGCGAGCAGCAGGCAGCTATGCATTTAATGTTAAATATTAGATGTTGCAAGCAAACGATGCAGTTGGCAAGTTGTGCGTTGGCCATGCGCTGTCACTTTTGACTCCTGCTCAGCGCAAAACAGAGAAGCAAGTGGTTGTGTGCGTGTGCGCTTGCTGACAGCCGTGAAAATGTGCGCGCTGCTAAGTGCATACAGCTAAAAATTTGCTATGATACGCGTAGAGCGAATGCCTTCAGGCTTAAGCTGATTGGCAATCTTGTTTTTTTCGGCTTAAGAAACACTTCTCATATCTACGCATAATTTTAGAGAGCAATCAATTTATTTTTGTTGTAGTTTTTCCTTTGTTTCAACGTGAGCGTTTGTACCCAGCCAACGAAAATCAACTAACGGCGAGCTGCTAATAGATTATCTTTTTTTACTTTAATTCGATTAACTTCAACGTTTTATAACCGAATAATCGTCGCGATAATTTGCGCAAAAACCTCAAAGCCAATTCAGATGCCGCTTAGCTTAAGTCAATACAAATTGGCTTGCCAGTCAGAGCAGCAAGGCAGCCAGGCAGCCAGGCAGCCAGGCAGCCATTCAGTTAGCGAGGTAGTCAAGCAGTTAGTATCTACGCCCAGTGTCTACTTCAAAATTTATTCAATCAGTCATCGTGCATATTATGACAACTACAATAACAGCAACAGCACGAAGTAAGGAACGCAAGATCAGCGGTGGCGATGCGTATGCGACTAACTCGCCTTCCGCTTTCCGCACCCCGTCAAGATCAGTTTTCCAGCTGCAATTTCGGTTGCCATTGCCAGTTTCGTTAACGTTGCTATAGCTTTTGCTGCTATTGCAGCGCCAATTGCTGCCGCCAATAATGATGACGACGACAACAACAACGAACAGCGCGAGACAAATTGGCTGCTGAAAGGTAGTCGAATTGTAGCGATCAATGGCAGCGATACCAGATGCGTGAGCCGCTACTTTTGCATACTCGCTTAGATGTAAAAGAGTTTGTGCGTTACGCTTCAGCGTTGATTGTTCGTTGGTTGGCTATACGGTTGATTGGTTGTTTGCTTGTTTCAGCTAAAATTACTGCTGCTTAGCGGTGTTGCCGTCTTGATTTAATCGGATGCAGAGTAATTTTTTTTTTATTCAGTCAAATATATACACATTTCTCTTACTTTTATGGCAACAGTCACGTGCCAATTTTCACTATTCACAGATCTATTCTGCATGCTACCGAAAATTGTATGCCATCCATGGCATTGTTTTCATGTCCCTTTTAATGTTTTAAATCTGCACGATTTAAGAATAAACGTAAGCGGATTGTTGGGTGTCAAAGAGCTGAGGTGTTCGTTGCTTCCACTTATTTTCCAGCCTGCAAGACCGAAGTATACTCGCCAAGAGAAAAGTTAAGCATATCCCTATTAACTTCGATAACCAGAGTACCAGAGCAAAGCGGAGAGTACACCACCCTTGTTAATTCCGAACGTAACATATTATCATCCTTCTGCCTGAATCCTGATGACCCGCTGCGCCAGCATTGCATCAATCCAATTTACCAGTACAGATTCTACTCGATGCCGTAGAGCAGAATTACACATGGTTTATTCTCAGACTGGTGCTTAGATACTTAAAGAAAAATAAAAGTGACACATTCCAGATCTTGTAAGTGCTACACTTTTCCACAACGCCACGGCAACACTGCTGCTTAGTGGTGCTACTGGTGGGCTGTGTGTAGTTACGTACGTTTGCTAGATTTGATTGCCTACTCTCTGTTGTCGTTTCTGCTGCATTTTAAATTCTTGTTATTGCCATCATTTGGTTTAAGGCCAAGGTGAATTGCTCTTTACACTTTTCCAAGCTTGATCTATGCAAATGTTTGCTCTTGTTTCTTTTTGTGAAATTTTGTCAAATTATTATTATTTTTTTGGTTTTTTGAAAATATGCAAATATGCAAAATGAACAAAATAAGCGATACCACATTTATAAGACTGTTAATGTTAAAGCTATTCAAAGTTTTGTTATTAAATAATGCTTTTGTTACAAAAAATTAAAATTCCATAATGCGACAGTGAAAGTATGTATGCGTAATTTTCATACATTCATAAAAATTTGGCATAGATCAAGTACTCAGAATTTCCAATTGACTTTTAAACTTCGGATATTTGATTGAACTATTTTTTTTCCACACACCAAGGCATATGCTTATATGTCCTTTGCGGCTAACTATACTTCCATTTAAGTTTTTTTAAGAATGGTACATAAACTCTCTATGTGAAACGGGTGAAATAACATAGTCGGAATGAAAAGTAATTGGCTAATTATACCCAAATATATTTGCTGTTTGTCAGCCAAATATTTTCTTTTGAATTTTTATAATATTGAGGGAATTTATAAAACGTTGTTGCTCTAATCTGTATTCAAATACTTTGATAAATCTGAATCTTAAAATTGCTCTTTAAAAACTACTTAGACAAACCAAGCAAACACGATCGCAGTGAAGCGGACATGTTCTTGATTCCGATTTAGCGCATGCGCAGTATTCATCGAAAGTTCCATATTGTGCTAATGGGTATGTTGAGAGCAGAAGCATGTCTCTTGTTAAAGGCATGTTCTATAGATCCATACTCTGGATTCGTATATGGCATCAATACGAACGTTTTCAAGTAGTAGCCGGAATCTGCCAAAATCCCGGTATTTTGAGCGCGATTGTTGCTGTAAAATTGCCTTGCATAACTTTGATTCCAAATATACGAATAAGAACATGAACCCAAGCCCGATAGAATACAAGATTGCGTTGATTGATGTGTGTGAAATTTGGGAGAGTAACGTGAATATGACGTCATCGCAGATTTGCCGTTGAAGAGAGCTGATGAATGAGGATTACAACTCAGAATTCTGAGACTTTTCTGACTGAAAAATCATATCTAACCAATTAGTTGCATGGGAGATATACGTTATCCATTTTTTTGTCGAAAAAATTTTACGGTAAGCTAAAAATATAAAAGTTTGTATATCAGGAAAAGCCAACCCCCTGAACATGGAAAACATATTTTTTTGAAGTGAAACTTCTATAGCGGCGGTTGGTTGGTTGGGAGTAAATTGTCAAATTCAAGGGAAATTGCACACGGAAATGGTGCAAAGGAAATGATGCAACGGAAATAGTGCAACGGAAATGGTTGGGGCTGAAACAAGTGCTTCTTGTGTGTATACGTATGGTATTAATTTAACGAAAATTTGATAATAAAAGGTTAAAGAATAACACTTAGAAAAAGACCAATATAAGAATGAAAGTAAAGGTGATACGTACATAGATAAAGGCAAAGGTAAAAATAAAAACAAAAACAAAGATTCGTAAAGATAAAGGCAAAAATTAAGACCAAGGTAAATTTAAACATTTTACTTATATATATAAGGGCAAAGGTGAAGGGAATATGTAGATGAAGAAAATGATAAACACAAAAGTTAAGACAAAGAGGAGGATGAGGATACCGATAAAAGTAAAGATGAATATAGGGGAATAAAGATTAAAGTAAAGGTAATTAAAGAGGGAAGAATATAGAGAGGGACACAGAGACTCAATCTGGGAACTATTTTGGGATTTTAAAGATTTCGGGATTCTCGGGATTGATTTTGTTATCGATTTTGTAATCGATATTTTTAACTATTTTATTAGCGATAAGATTTATCGATTTTATTATAGATATTTTTATCGTTTTTGTAGTCGATATTTATCGATTTTGTTATCTATATTTTTTATCGATTTTGTTATCGATATTTATCGAATTTTTTATTGAGTTTGTTATCGATACTCTTCTGTGTCAATTGGAAATTTCAAGAGAATCCAAGCCCAAAGCCACACTGATTAGACCTAGTCAATTCGTCGACGGTGGGCTTCAGTCTTTCAACAATACGCTCGATAAGACATTGTAAACTATATTTAAAAGGCTGATCCCTCCATAAATTAAGTACGTTCTGGGCATCGGTCTCTAGGTCACCATTGTTTTGTTTTACAAGAGTTTTCCTTGATCTTGAAACCTTCCGTAATTCGCCATCTCTCCTGAAAAATTTACGGACGTTTTTCCTGTCGACCGGCATTTCATGCTCCTCGCACTCACGTATTTCGGCTTCTCTCTTCTTACTGCGGCGAATACCTCTTACTCCACCCTTCTAATTATAAATAATGAAAAATACACCAGCTTACCAAATTTCCATTGGGACTAGTTTAGTTTTCCTACAGACAGACAGATAGACCGACAGACATACGTATACGGCTAAATCGAATCAGCTCAACGTTCTGATCATTGGTACATCTCTGTTTCTTCTGGTACTTAAAACAATGGTCCAAAGTTGTTATACAATTTAATGTTCATGAGAGGTATAAAAATTATAAGTTAGAACTTATCTGCCAAGTGTGCTTGTTAAGGTTTGAATAAATAATTATACCTTTGTTGAATATTTGTTACCGCAGGACATAGGCCCTCTTCAACGTTTTGCAGAGTAGACCGAATTTTTTTATTTCATAAATATTATTGCTGAAAATACCGCTTCGTACAAATATATAATATAAAATGGTAGAAGAATATTTATTTAGTACCATTTCAGAAAGTCCTGAAATTATGTCCTAATCCCAAGCCAAAACTCATCTATTGATTTTAAAGCAGTATCGTTCGATAGGCCGGCCAGTTTTTCTTGAGTCTTTAATGGTAGTTTTATATCATGCTCAATCTATCAAAAAAGTACCGTTAGGTCAATGGTAAAGGTAAAAGTCAAGATTCGCGTCCCCATGGAAAAAGGAGCCTTGGAAATATACATACATACTTGCTTTGAATTTGCTTTTGGGCCATCTTCAATTGAGTTTTCCCAATAAACAGTTTTTTTTAATTTTTTTGAAGGTTACTTGAGGGGACTACTCCCCTTAAATAAAATAAAATTAAATAAATAAAAAATATAATTCAAAATAGCAACCAACCGACAGAGATGCTAATTATCAATAGCAGCATTAGTAACGAAAAAGTACGTGCTGCAAGCGCTTGAAAGCTAATTAGCTAAGCTCCAAGTTACAAAAAAAACGCCAAAGAATTAGGCAAAACTGCCGGTAAAATTGGCGAAAAAATACAATACACGTTAGCCATTAAGTAATATGTATTTACAAATAAGGCTGAAATGCGTTTTGGAATCTTTTAACTCGCCGAAAATGCTACTTAGATTGTTAAAAAAAACAACGCTGACTTCACGTGAACACTAACTGTTTAAAGTGTGTACATATATACATATGTAATATGTCTGTATAATATTTTTCATTAACTATTCAAAAATCCTTATGATAACTTTTGTCAACGCTGCATATTAATTGCTAATTGTCACCGTACAAAATTTGTTAATATTTAAATTATTTGTTTGAGTGACAAGGCTAAGTAAGCGGCACAAAGCTGTCGCTCGACAACTCAGCTCCTCATTCATAGCGACGTGGCCGTGTCACTTATGACGCGATCAAAGCAAATCATTTTACTTCAAGTATTCATTCATTTTTGTTCGTCTGTTATATATATTTGTTTTTAATTGACTCCAACTTGAAATTTATTCATCTTTTGGCTTCTTTGTTGCAGGTTTATTATCTACCTCATTTAGCTTAAGTGCAGTCAACGTAGTGACGAAGCTCATTCACAGGGTACTTAAAATCAAATTAATATCTATCATTTCCACCTAAAGGTATGAGTTTCTTAATGTGTTATTTAAATGTCTGAAACTGGGTTGGTAAGGGGCGGAAAAAAAGTTATGAAATATCTGTATTCGTCGGTTTCGTCAAACCATTTGGATTTTTCTATGCATCTATTTAGGTTAGTAATGGCGAGATCGGAGATCTCCTTAACATTTTGGATGGAAAAACTCCCGAGTGTGTCCCACCTTATTCATGCCAATGCAGGGCACTCGCAGAGATTTGAAGGTTGTTCTAACGTTCATCATCCATACGAGCGAACTGCAAATGCTATTCCGTTTCGATGAGTCCGAGTGGACGCTTTATTTACCTTTGCTGCGGATCAATGAAGAGATCATCCGGCCTTAACCATCTCGTCAGCTCTCTTGTTTTGGTGTATGTGCCTTTGGCCGGAAACCCAGATGAGGGAGATGTCTATTAACTCAGCCATCGAGCTTAACGCGCATTTGCAATCTCTGACTGTTTTGAATTTTGTTACCAGTGATGAAGGTGTTAAAAGTGCCGCATGGCTATCTGAGAAAATTTATGATTTTCGCACTCCTACGCGACTCCTCCCTAATGCTTTTGAGTCCCTTTCGTTTCCCAGTACTTTCGCTCGGAACGAGAGAGAGGCATTCAACATTTCAGAGAACACCCCCGCAACCACACCGCAGTCCATTTTGTAGCCGTCAGTATAGATTTCAGTAGACTTTTCCTCGACAATCCTGCCCCTACTCCAGTCCCGCCTAGAAGCAAATTTCACCTGAAAGTTTTTCTGCGGTCTGTCATAAGAGGTATATCATGTGGTCGTGTGTAGATTAGTCCTTAAAATATAGTTTTTTTTAAGCAAATTTTCAAGGATACTTAAGGATAAAATTTTAAAGAACATTTTCCAATCCCAATTCTTTCTTATGCACCAACAAGTTTTATTTTATTTAATTTTACAGAATTTTTTAAAATATATGTAAAAATATGTAAGTTTTTATTATTTTATTAAATAGTACGGGATTTTATCTATCGAAAGAAGAAAAAAAACCTGCCAATTTTTTGCACTTTTTGAAGTAATGCCTTTTTTTGCTAATGCATAAAATTATTTTTTCATTTATTGTCAGTGCCATCATTCTATTTTCAAAAAAGAAGTGCCAGATTTAAAATTGAACGAACTATATGTATATTAAAGTGGTCCAAAAATGTAAGTAAAAAAATAAGGTCGCATTTTTAAAGCCGCCAACCCCTAGGATTGTTCTATACCAAAAAAAATATACCCCTATTTTTTATTTTGAAAAAAAAAAATATTTAGGGAGTGCCCAAAGCACTACTGATACCAGTGATGGGAAAAATTTTATTTACTAAAAATTAAATGCTAAGTATTTAGATATTTATGTTGTAGTAAATATGTACCAAATAGTATATCGATAACAATATTGACAAATATAACAATAAGAATATCGGTTAGTATATCAATAAATTTTCCAATAAAAATATAGATTACTTTAGCATCTAACAGCTACTAAATGGCAAAGTATATTTTACTATCTCCTAAATACCTAATTTTTTTTACTTCAGTATTTAGCAACTCCTAAATACCTTAGTTTTGTTTCACACACTTCTCCAAATATTAAGTATTAAGTATTATTTAAGTCGGAATAAAAAGTTGACTATTTAGATAAGTCTTACAGGTTTCGTATAGATTTCTGAGCGAAATGTCTGGAGAATTTTATTTATTTCCTTATCCGATATGTCTGATCGAATTATTTCCGATTTCGGGCATACACGTCTGATATAATTCTTATTTCCCATGAATATTTAGTCAGACATCTGTTAGATATCCGTCAGAATCGTCGGTCAGAATTTCCCACTTCGTGTCGGTTAGACTTCCTGTCAACCCCTCCATATGCTTCTCTGACCGATATCGGCCAAAATCATACAGATTTCTGACTTTTTTGCCGACGAGTCTGACGGATATCTAAAAGATTTCTGGCAATTTTGCTAGCTGGGTATGTATATAGAACGTACATGTAAAAATTATTTTTAGGTAAAATCTGTGCACATTCAATTTACATCTTAAAAAAAAAAACCAAGAATAACTGTTATTTTTGATCGAAAAAATAAAAATCATAATATAACAATTAAAAATGATCGAAAAAATAAACAACGCTGGATGATTTTAGCATAGCCATATGAGATTTGTAATGCAAACTGCCACTTAATTTCTACTTAGGTGTCTAGTTTTCTAGCTTAATACTTTAACTTAACTTTTTTTTATCCAAAAGTACATAACTTCAAATGGAGAGTTGTTTTTAATTAAATCTCAAACTACGAATACATGGCGAATTATTTATTTAAATAAAATTAGTTTTTCGGTTTATAATTTGTGTATGAAATTGTAAAATTCACGTCAAATACCAAATTCAACTCCATGTAGTAGATCTACTCATCAGCTTTTCTTGTTTTCCATATCAATTACAATTCATCTGCTGACGGCTCTTCTTTTTGCAATTCCACTTAATCGTGTCCACCACCACACGGTGCTGTTGACCTTGCCACCTTCAACGTTCGCATAAATCACACGCACAATTTGCTGTCCGCGAATTGGTTACAGTTGGGGCGTGTGGCACGTTGATGTTGCATGACATGCATGAATGCGCGCACACTTCGGCAACACTGGCGCATGCCAAACACACACACACACACACACACACTTCCATGTATTGCATGTATGTGCATATGGACACTTGAAAATGGAAAATGGGGGCCAACAGCAGCTGGCCACTCAACTGCTAAGCGAACTCACACACTCCATGGTAATTTGTTTGCAAATTTGGCCGCATTCACACATTTACGCTTAGGCAGCGTTGTAGCGCTTCTACCGCCACCGCCATAGGTGCAGTCACGAGCAGACAATTTGATTAGCACTAGCGGCCAGTGGCAGCTCCTCAGGGGCACCACATATACGCAATGCCTCAAGCAACGGGTGGTCCACTATATGGCGTTTGTACTTATGTATACTTGTACATACATACATAAGTATGTGCATATGTATATGCTCGCGTTTGAATGTGTTTTCTTGATTAGTTTCGACGATTTGTCTATTTTAGTAAACAAATAAATTTGCTTTGTTAAAAATCTCAATTGTGTCCATTGTTTGGATTTGATCTCTGCATTTACTATTGAAGTGAAAATATCAAGACTCATACCATAAATAGGAGGAGAAGCTTGGCCAGAACTTAACAAAAATTTTTTCATTTTGAAATTTAGTTTTAATGCTTTATTGTTTAGTAGTATTTGATTAAAATTGAGAGCAGTTGTTTTGAAATAAAATCCTTTTCAAGCATATTGGTTTTGTGTCTTCAACATTAAATGAAAGCCGGAGCGTTTGAATTGGCCCCGATAAATATGTATTGTTTATTGGAAAGTTGAAATTATAGTTTTTAAGTGGTGTTGGTAATAATAGTGTGACAGCAGGGTGAGCCACTGATAAGTGCACATGAAACATAAGAAGGTGCATACATTTATTGATGTTGCTAGCGGTATCAATAAAAAATAAAATAATAAAATCTCACTCCTATACAATTGCACGGCCGCTCCCTTAACTGGCTAACCGCGATAGTAAGCTCAAATTAATTTCCTGTTATGGCTAGTAACGGCGCTTTAGCTTAATGTATGCACTTTTTACGTTGAGGCTACTTAGTCAAGTTCGTTGCCAAAGTCTTTTGTTTGAGTCAAGTTTGTCAAGCTCAGTTAGTTTAAGAAAAAAATTAAACATATAACTTTTTAATATAAATATGTAATCCTTTTCTATAAATGGACTTAAAAGTGGAAAACAACTTTTTGTAGTCCCATAGAATTGGTTTTGATAACTTTTTTTATAACTTTTTTCGTTATGAAGAATTTATGAGATTGAAAATGAAAAACGTTGGGCACATGTAATAGATTTCAATTGATATGAAAAGTAATATATGTATCTGGGCATTTGGATATGGATCGCTTTACTTAATATCAAAAGCAAAACAAATTGCTGCAGTATAAAATGAAATAAAAATGAATTATATATTGACAAATGGAGCTAGTCAAAAATTAACTCACGGAAGGTACTGCTCAAGGCATATGTGTATTTATTGGTGGCACATAACACTGAAGTTAATATGGGTCTGCTTCTCTATTGCTAATTATAAATATTTTGTATTCGTATTGATTTACAA
The DNA here is from genome assembly GCF_013731165.1 of Rhagoletis pomonella. Classification (NCBI taxonomy): domain Eukaryota; kingdom Metazoa; phylum Arthropoda; class Insecta; order Diptera; family Tephritidae; genus Rhagoletis; species Rhagoletis pomonella. Next base: position 22,254,357 of record NW_023458561.1, read on the forward strand.
AATTCAGTTCAATAAGAGTACGTTTCCACGAGCTTAAAATTGGGCAATTTCGATGCTCAATTTCAATTTGAAATTGTAAATATTCACACGACAAATCTAAATTTGAAAACCAATTTCGAAGACATTTGTTTACAATCGTTATGAAAGGCTGAAAATAAGCAAAATAAAAGATGTCTCTAAATAATCTTGCCAATTTTTACCATTTTAATGATAACATAGTTACATAAATTAATTGAACAAGTTAATGCTGTGTATGGATATCAAAGGCAAATGTATGGCAGACAGAGGGAATCGCGAAGTTGAAGCATTTTCATGTTGCGAAAGCTGCAAATATTAATTTTAATGACAAATACTCGAATTTTTATATTATAGAAGTATTTCAGCTTATTGGAATTTTAAAACTCAAAAATGGAAGAGTAAAACTGAATGTCTCTTCGACTCAGTTTTCTCTAATGAAATGAACTATTTTCTCTTTCCTATTAACTAAGTTAAGAGATCTGAAACATTACAATTACATCTTAAAATCAAATTTGCAATAACAACTAACTATAAAAATGAGAAAAATGAGAAGTTAGAGCTCGTATAACGGTATTTTTTTGATTTGCTTCTGATAGTATTCTAATGTCGCGTACGTTATGCAAAAACATTGTTTGTCTATGTCATTTGTATATTGGCAGTCGCAGGTAATGCAGATTACAATTCTTAAGCGAGAATTCTTCTAGTTAAAGATATAGAGTAAAACTTTCTTTCCAACCGAAGTAAAAAAAATTTTATTACCCTTTAAGGTTTGTCGCATACGTTATTGTAAGTAAGAAAATTTCAATCAAATACATCAAAACCAATGTTAATTGCAAATCTTCCATTTAAATTATTTAAAATAGTTGTAAAACAATGAAACGGTGGCGAGAAGAGTTCTCATTAAATACATTTTATTACTTACGAGAAAAATTGTCGCGTACGTTATGTCGCGTACGTTATTGTTTTTTTTTAAATATAAAACTAGCCAGAGATAATTTCTCTTAAAGTATGAAAGGATTGTAAAGGTACATTATTAAGCTTAGTTTAGGAAAATGTAAAGAAAAGAAAAACTCTTATGATTCGCAGACTTTCGCATATATGCGTGTTTCCCTGAAAATGTAAACCGAAAATGCAAGCAAATGAATTCAAACGGCTTTATAACTTTAAATTTCGTATTAAGATGGCGGAGAAATGGTTTTGAAAACGCGAAACGGTGGAGAGAAGAACTGAAAAAATTTAATTTAGTATGTGTTACCTGTAAAAATATTGTATGGGGGAAAAATCTGTCGCGTACGTTATGTCGCGTACGTTATTACAATTTTTTAAAATAAAAATTAACCTACATTATTTAGCTTGGTTTAGGAATTTTTAAAGAAAAGAAAAACTCTTATGATTCGCAGACTTTCGCATATATATACATGTGCCTTAAAACCACTTCTTTTTTTGTCGCGTACGTTATCACCTGGTTTTGAACGGTTTTATTCCACGCCAAAGTTTCGAGGCTGCTTATTTTTTTCTCAAACATAGTACCCTTTGGTTGCAACATAACCGTTATCTTTTTTTTCTGTAACTTCTATTTTTGATAGATTTACGTTACTCTATAAGCGTACGAATGTCGCGTACGGCTGTATGGAAACACCCACATACGAATTAAATTTGCTTTTGGCGGTATGAAATCGTATGCAGTTTGTACATAATACTGCCGTTAGGCCTGGATGCAATGTATAGAAGTTGAGGACTCGATTAGTTAACTGCCCGTTGCTCCTGTTATGTAATGAAAAATGGTCAGAAACGTTTTTATTGGATTTTTGTAATAAAAATTAATGCAAAATGGTGAGTGGACACATATTTATTTTGTACAAACCATGTAATTGCCAGAGATGCGAACTGTTTTTTCGGTCAGCGTATTAACTTGACCCAATGCACTGTTTCAAAGTTTCGCGGGGTGATATCCAATGAAAGCTCGTATATACAAGAAATAATTTCAATATAAATATAATTAAATTTTTATTTGCATAACATAGTAAATTGCATAAAAATGTAATACTAAATAGTTATCGAGGTAGATTATCATAAAAGGAATGGTAATCTTTGTGTATATATTGCTTTAACGTTTGAAGGCTGTTGTGTTTAGATTGATTATTTTTTTGGACCATCGTACAATAGCTCCGTTTCGTATTGCTGTAATAACAGAGCTCAATTTTGCGCCAATGATATCCAGCAGTCGGATTGACGCAACTTGAATTTGACTTCACCATTTACATAAAGCAATCCTCTGATACTGCTTACCGGTACTTTCCCAGGTTTTTTACCTGGCCGTATAGTTGCAAAGTTACCAGGAACATCCTCATAATTTAAAAAAGTTCTTTACTCTAAAGGTGTTCTTACACGATATGTGTTTGCAAATGTAAATTTGTCTTTTTCAATACATATGTAAATGCATGTGAAAAAGTAAAGTCGGAATTTTTATGCTCTCACACCCTAGGATTATTCTATACTGAAAACACTATATACCTGTTTTTTTATTTTGAAATCAAAAAATATTTAGAGGTCGTTCAAAGCGCCCAAAGTTTTCCATGTATTTTATATGGGGAAAAAACAAATTTTCGTAGAAATGGTATAGAATTCTTAAGAATCAATATTTTTGTATCGGAAAACTCTGCTTATCTGCAAGAGATTCTCAATAATAATACCCAATTGTTTATTTAACCATGTTCTACGTTTAAGTTTAGCGACTGTGGCTCCGACTAGCCAAAATTCGCTGCGACTCCGCAACTCAAAGAAAAAATTTTTGTTATGGGGTATTCAAAATATTGCACTCCATTAACCGTTTAAATGCTCAATGGAAGAGATTTTCATACAAATCGTTATTTGTCATAAACTTATTTAAAACCGGCAAAGTCTTCCATTAGAAACCGAAAAACTATGAACGCTATTAATTTTAGTTTTTGTAAATGCTTTCTTTTTGTTATAATTCAATACTTAGCTATGCTAAGTTGCTTCAATAAAAGCAATGACAGGCTATAAAAATTTCAATTAATTGTGTATCGAATCCCCTTTGCTAGATTCAAGGCGATGGCGCTGGACTTATCCTTTTTTAGGGTTTTTCTTTTATCTTGATTTTTGTCAGTACAGTCAAATTAAGGTCAAAAATTGGTGAACTGAAATTTTTTTGCCTGGTGTTTAATTCCTTTTGTGAGAGGCTAGTAAACCAAGGTGATTGACGTTTTTTTCCTTCTCATAAGAAGAGTTAGTAAGACCCTATGTTAGTATTTATACGTGGTAGTCAAACTCTGAAGCTGTTCACGAGCCAACTAATTAGACCTTATCAGTGTGGCTTCAGATCTGGTAAGTTCATCATTAACCATGTTGTAAAGAGCTGGCCCTCTCTTTTGTTCTATGGCATGGGCATCGAATGGAGATTAATCGATTTCATCACAGCCAAAGTAATGGCACGAGTTACCACTCTTGTTCGAAATATCCCCTTTGGCAAGAAGTCTGCAAAGTCTATCAGGTTTGAAATTTGGTATCTTTTATTCTTTTCGGATTTTCATCGTAGAGAAATATCTTTCTACATAAGTGTACAAAAACTCTTTTTTCAGGCGAGAGCGTCGAAACCCACAAAAGACTGAGCAACTTAGTCTGGAGCTCTAGCGTAACTTAGAGCAAATTAACGGAATTTTCTGTTCCTTTACCCGTCAGATTTACAGTAGAAGCCATTACGGTACACACATATGCAATATCTTCTGTAATATCTGCCAGACTTAATCTACCTACATATTTCTGACTAAATCCTATAAATATAAGGGGCAAGTAGTCTGTCCCTTGCAATATTAAAAAAAAAAAGATTCCAAAAAAATCCTTTATGTTGACTAAGTATGTAGGTAAGTGAAGTATGCGCCCAATTTCATTGTGCGCAATATTTCGCAAATGTTATTCAAATATGCGCAAGTTTACTTCGCATGCTAGCGAAAAAAAGCTCTTTAATTAGTATATATTGACTTTTAGTTAGGTCTCTACTTTCTAACTCTATAAAAGACTTTTAGTGTTTAAAGAGCATTAAAAATAAGTACTTCACTTTGCAATTACGAAAAATACTTGAGAAACAATAACAACAACAGCGGGCAGGTGTACATTTCGCACTTTTCTGCTATTATTTTTTCTCTTTTTAATGAGTGTTTACTATAATTTGGTTAATGGCTCATTGGTTGCACGACTTTTGCTGCCTCGGCAGCGGCGGCTGTGGTGTCGTTTTTTTTTTTTGTCTGCTGTCACTCACCCAAGTTGGCGGACATTGCCGCCACATCAGTTAACTGAATATCCAACGGTCAAGCAGAGTAGATGCGCCAAGCATACACACATACCCATTTATATAGATGTATGTATATAGTTATATAGTTACATATTTATGTACGTTTGTATGTAAGTATAAAAGTTTGGGGCCATGTGTGTACTTTAGTGAAATATCTCGAGTCGTCCGCATGCTAACTATGTACATATGTATGTATGTATGCTTAGGCCGTTGGTTGAGCGCACTTTAGCCATCAGCCGCAAAATTGCCAATCCTCGAAACACTTTTAACTACGCCCGTAAGTAAAGTAAGTGAAGTTAGTCCAAGTAGTACATAGTTGTGTATGTAATTTCAGCTAAAATGGCTTAAACGAAGCGAGTTCCCTGCCACACAGCGCAACATAATAAATGGGCGGCAAATGAAAAGTGAAAGATGAAACTGAGGTGTGTCCAACGCTAATGCTATTAGTTAGTAACCCGATTTGGCCATTTTCTTGTGTTGTGGCTTGTTTTGATTGCACGCCGCATTTTAGTGTGGTCATTTACTAAGTAGTTGTAAAATTCGCCGCTTTACTACCTTTTTCCTGTGTAATTTTTGAGATTTTTTCCGCAGTTCATTTTGTATTTATTAGGTATTTATTTTAGCTATTGAAAATAGCACTGGCAAAGTTTAGCAATAAGTTCGACACTCAATAAAAGTAATAGTTGGCGAAAGTTTTCGCCATTTCTTATAATCTAACAAAGGCGATTCAATTCATTGAAATTTTTATAGCCTGCCATTACTTTAATTGAGGCAACTTAGCATAGCTAAGTTTTGAACTGTAACAAAAAAGAAAACATTTACAAAAATTAAGATTAATATCGTTCATAGTTTTTCGGTTTCTTATGGCAGACTTTGCCGGTTTTAAATAAGTTTATGACAAATAACGATTTGTATGACAATCTCTTCTATTTAGTATTTAAACGGTTAATGGAGTGCAATAGTTTGAATACCGGAAGATAAATGAAATTACTAAGCTAATAAAACCGATGAAACAAATTTTCGGATTGCTATCAAATGAACCCATAACAATTTTTTTTCTTTTTGTTGAAAAATCGCAGCGAATTTTGCTGTAAAAGCATAAAATGCGAGAGATATCGCCTTCCGAAATAAGAAATGCCTATATACATACATAGATATACATAAATTGCTGGATATTGTGCTCTCGACTGCCAGAGCAGTGCGCATGAACTTATAGCAATGAAGGAAGTCACAAGGTTGTTGATCAGCTCAGATCTGGTTCTGAAGGCGGACATTATCTTTTCCAACAACTAAGACGCTATTAGTTCTTAGAATAGAAAGCTCTGCAGGAGTACTCTAAACAAACTTGGGGCAACAAATTTGGGTGTCATAAAGAGTTTTTAGCTGCAAGGCGGACGAAATTTCGCGCTCAGATGCCTCAGACCAAATTTCTCCACTGGCATATGGGAAAGTACGTCAACAGAATATGCGGCGATGATGGAAAATTAGTGGCATTGACTGTTTTCTTTGCCATTTCCCAGGCAGCGATGTCTCCACTAACACATGAGCTCGACAAAAATCTGCAAACCACAACACTTCAGTATACAAGCTAATTGGTGGTCCCTATTCATATACCTGTTTTACGGGTTCAACAGCTTAAAATAAAGAACACATTTTCACGAAAACAATGGCAGATTCTCTACTTAATGCACCACTCACGACTACGGTTAGGACCATGATAAAAAAATAGGAAGGTAGAACTGCTGAGAGGAATTTTTCATATTCTTGACGTTTGCAAGCATTTTAATTTTAAAATTTTACACACAAACTCACACACACATTCTCATTTTCAATTTCAAGCAACAACAACTTTGAACAATTCCTTTTCCTTACTCTCAATTTTATATGATTCTAAAATGTTCGCAAACTTCAAACAAAAAATCATGGCCGACGAATTGAGAGAACGAATTTTCCTTACTATGTTTTTATCATGGTTAGGACGATGTCTCAAAGAATCGGTTCTTGTTGTCGCTTCGCTTTCTGATGAATCACCGATTCTTGTACTCGCATTATCAACAAAAAGCATCGATACTATCGATGCATCGATTACTTTTTGGAAAATTTAATGGAATGCATACATCCTCTTATTTGTTTATTATTTAAGTTCGAATAAAGTAAAAGTACACCTTAATAAGTATATATACATATATGTATAGTTTTAAAAAATAATTGTGTTTATTTCATTATTGGTTATTAAAAGAGGACAAAATTTAAATAGAAGATTTACCAAAAAAAAGTTTGTTTTGGAATGGTGTTTAAAAAAAGTTGAGCTTGCATAAACTTAGCCACTCCGCACATTAAGCGCCTAGTCGTAGAAGTGTAATCGTTACGGCATAATAAAGTATGAAGCTTTTATGCCGAACACATATATTTCAATTAAGCTCTGTATAGTACGATTCATAATCACGTTTTCGCCTAATCATAAAAGCTTCATGAATCGAAAGCGCCCAACATTGTAAGGCGCTTGCTGTATTTAAATCGTCATTTGCTTACTTTTTTGTGTTGGAAATAAAAATTATTTGTTATTTCAACAGAAAATAAATGATTTTGTGCTAAAACTCGTGCCATTTGTATTAAACCATAAGCATTTATGTAGTATTTTATTGCAGAAATAAACGCGAAAGTGTATCACCAAAAAAGAACAGCCAGAAAATGTGTAAGCCAGGGCTTATGCAAGTCGCGCACGTGTGCAGAAGTAGAGTCGTCATGCATTGGCGCGTAATGTGCGGAGTGCCTTAGATGACAAACCGATTGCGAGCTTTTGACATCACCGTACATGCCGTTGAAAAAGTGACTCACATGGCACAGATGTTGCGACAAAAATTTATTGTGGAGATTGCGAAGCACTGATTTCATTTCTTCGCATTCACTTAGGGGACCACTTTTTAATCCAGCTAATGGCTTCGCCAAATAAATTACTAACTTATATTCCAGCTAAATTTTATTTTTCTTTTGGCCATTCGCCAATAATTTGTGGTATTCGCATATTTCCTCCTACGAAGAGCTAGTATTAATTTAAATTGTCTTGATTAGTTTTAATCCGATCTATTATAACTTTCATTGCACGAGAGCAAACGACCGGATCTTTAAAATGAAGGACTATATATCGATGCACCGATTTGCATAGGATTTTTCAGATAATATTTCACAACAAAATATTTTATTAGCAAAATTATAGACAATTTGAAATAACTTACTGCAACTGAGCTAACTATATTTTTACCGGAACTTCTTGCAGCCATTTAAATTATTTAGTCAACATTCCCCTCTCTTTTTTGAACAATTGATAAACAGGAATGACGGTTCAATGTACCGGAGATGTCAGTTTTCAAAAACCATCGATGCATCGATACATCGACTATCTATACATCGAGTAGAAAATTTTCGATGCATCGAAGCAATATTTTCGATGCATCGATGTTTTTCCGACATCCCTAACCAGGGTCCAACATTGCAGCGAGAGCAGTGTGATTATTTAACTCAATAGTCCTGAAGCGCTTACTCATTTCCGATATCAGCAGTGATTTAAAAACTCTAACAATTTTAATATCCCGAGTGTGAGTGTTTTTACCTCATAGACATATAAATATACCATTATTGACTTCAGCATTAGAGATAGCAAAAATACATACTTATAAACTTACAAAAGTAACCACTACTGTAAATGGTGGAGTGTCGAGGTAAAGTATCAATATTTGTACTCGACTATTTTGTTGAAAGCATCGGAGCCGAAAATACTCGGAAAGGAATAAAAAGTATCCCTACTCACGACCAACTCACCTGGTCCAATTAAAAGTCGAAGGTCACTGATCAAATAGGACATAAAATTTGATAATGTGAAAATCCTTGAAAGAGCGCTGAACAGCAAAGTTAAGGCTTAAGCCGACAACTGTGTTTATTTGCAAATGATAGGCCCTTCACCCCAAAATGGAGCAGGAATAGCAGTTGTTCATTAGTAGAAGAAAAAGAGAAGACAAGAAAACGAACACCACCACCTTTCATCCCTCCGAGCAGTTATTGAGGCCGAAGTTGTACTAAGGGATATCGCGGGTACTTGCCATACAAAGCACTCAAAGGCCAAAATTAGCAAAGAGTAGATTGGGTTAATCAAAACGAGCTAGCAGGAAAAGGGTGGAGTTGAAAGGTCACCACAAACCCTGGTTTTATCACTAGTAGAAGCCAAAACAAAGAGGTACATATGGGTTCATTTATGGGTGAACTGAAACCATTTATAGAGGCAGACCTACTCTACTCAGAGCTAAGAGAGGAAAAAGCGAAAAAAAACTATGCACGCTCGTCAAATTCATATGTAGTTATATGTGTACATTATATGCATCACCATCGGGAATATGTAGTTCAGACAATAACAAGTAAGAAAGTCTAAGTTCGGGTGGAGCCGAACATTAAATACCCGGCGCAAGTATTAAATATATGCTTTTTCACCTTTCCTACCGCTAGGTGGTAAGCCGGGGTGTATCAATTTTGGGTAAATTAGCGTCCTTAAATTTCGAAATATTACAGTTTCAAGCATTTCTGAAATTTACCGTTGTATGAAAAGCGGCCGTAATTTTAGTCCGATTTCAATAATTTTCGACGTTTTGCTTTTATGTGGCAAGCACAATAGCCATACCGAGTTTGGTACAAATTGGTAGAACGGTTACCGATATACATATATGTGATCATAAGTGGGCGGTGCCACGCCCATTTTCCAAAATTTTACCATAAACGTATTTGTTGGTAAAGAATTGTTGCAAGCATCAATTTTGAATAAATTAGCTTCAATATTTACTGATTTATCGAAGATTTTATATTTCTCTAAATTACCGTTATATGGGATGTGGGCGTGGTTATTGTCCGATTTTTTTAAATTTTCGTCCATTTAGTATGCTGTACGAAGGCCAACAACTGTGCCAAGTTTGGAAGAAATTGGTGCAGCGGTTACCAAGATAAACACATGTAACCATAAGTGGGCGTGGCTACGCCCATTTTCCAAAATTTTATAATGTTCTTATTTTTCGTCTGAAAATTATTGTAAATATCAATTTTGAGTGAATTATCCTCAGTAGTTACTAAAATATCGCAGTTTACGTATTTCTGGGAATTACCGTTATATGGGAAGTGGGCGTGGTTACAACCCGATTTCGCCCATTTTCAATACCAACCTACCTTGGATTAATAGAAACCTACATACCAAATTTCGTTGAGATATCTCAATTTTTGCTCGAGATATCGTGTACGCGGACGGACGGACAGACAGACATAGCTTAATCGATTTCTCTATTCATTCTGAGCATTTATGTATACATTTGTCTATATCTATCTCTATTCGTTTTGGCTGTTACAAACAACCGTTATGTGAACAAAATTAATATACCCTTGTGCACAAGTGCGCTCGGGTATAAAAATAGAAGTGATTTCACTAGCTTTAATATACCAGAAATTTTAAATGTAGGTGACAAACCAATTATGAGAAAATACTGAAGGACAAGAGCTACAGATTGGGACCTCTATAGCTAAGTGTACACGGTAGAGAAAAAAAAGCGAGTCTGGCAACAGTCGTTGCTTCTGCTAATCTGCTCCTTTGCCAGAGTTTCGGGCCACTTGCTCAACTTGGCGAATACCTACATATACATATACTGTTGGCTGGAACCAATCGGAGAAATTCCTTTCAAGTAAATTTTTATTAGCAAAGACTGTTTGGTGTGAGTCCAAAAGTAGACATGGTACCAAGGATAGAGGTACTGTTATCTAATTTTAGGAAAATTTTTACCGCAAATAAGTACAATTTGAAAATTTAATTTTCATCCCTAGTGCGAAAAGGTTACTGTCAAATCAACGAAGCGTTAGCGGTCCGCGGATGGCGCCATCTTTATTTTCTATATCGTGGCTCAGATCTACATACAGACAACAAGCCATGACAACGATTCGAGACAGAAAACTAACTCCAGGCGAGAGGTAACAATTGTCTACCATGTACACAGCTTGTAGAGTACTTAAGAGAGAAAAGTTGAGATTTCTTTATTTTGACTCTAGCTGGAGTGAATATCTCCTAGAGTCGCTCCGCCGTGTAAACTTAATTAAGAGAGGAGATTTTTATTTCAGTAAAACTCTAGCGAGATTTCTCTACCATGTACACTTAGCTTATGACATACTTCTGGAGGACTTTGTAAAAATTGGTAAGGATAGAGTTAAAAAATTAATTGACCTGTTGTGAAGTTATTGCCTACTAATACCATCAATCATCACCAATTAAATGGACTGATACCATCGATCGGTCTAGAGGGATGTTAATAAGCTTCACTTTTAAACAACATATTTTGCAACAGGTACCTAAATCCACTGAGTCCTTACTAGTCATCTCAAAAGAAGCGTGAAAAACATTAACTTGTTAGCTTGTGTATTGAGAGTTTCTAAGCAATCCTACTAATATTATAAGTGGATTGGTTAATTACCAAAGGAATAAGCAGAACTTTTCCGGTATGGCAAATTTGATGCAGTTCAACAGGGCTTCTTGAAACGAACCGTACTGCATCTAACAATTTTTTAACAAAGTTTTCCCATCGAAAAATATTAATTTTTAGGAATTCTATACCACTTCTACGAAAAGTTGTTTTTTTTTTCATGTGAAATACATAGAAAACTTTAAGCCCTTTGTGTGACTTCGAAATATTTTTTGATTTCAAAATTAAAAAATTTGGGGTATATGTTCGGTATACTAGAACAATCCTAGGGCGCAAGAGCATACAAATTCCAACTTTTATTTTTAACATGCATTTTTAGACCACCCTAATGTACATGTATATCTGAAACCTTCTATTCCGTAGCCAATATAATAATTTAGCTTTAGATTTAGTATTAATAAAATAGGAAATACCTGTATTAAGTTGGCTATGTGTAACTTTGTGTATTCTATCTCTATCATGAGTATGTTTGGAATTACTATTAGGTTATTAGAGACATTGGCCTTAATAAATTCCCCTATTAAGTTTTCAGTATGAGTGTTGACTAATTAAAATGCATTTTCACACCGCATTAGGCATGTGTATGCATATATGGATGCATGCATACATACCCTGCAGGGAAACCGCGGACTAGTGAATCAAATTTCTAGTTCCGTACTAGGTCTTTATCGCCAAAAAGGAACTAGTCCGATAGGAACTAGATCCCACCAGTCTAAAATCGGCGAATAGTGGTACTTTTAAGAAACTAATTTTTTTCAGTTTTTTCACTAGAAATCTATATCTAAAGTGACGAATTTAGAAATGGTTCGGATCTATAGAAAAAGGGATGCAGAACGAACTAGATCTTATTTGTCGAATTTAGAACTATTTCGGAACTATCGAATAAGGGATGCAGCGGGGGGCTTGTTTACTTTACATAGATATGTGTTCGGCGGCTTTTTCGTTCAAATACGCTTCTATTCTGCGCTTCGCAGATGCTTTTTCATAGCCTGGTAATACAAAACTAAAATTTGTGTTAACATTTCAACATCTTGGGACCGTCTGAAGTCTAAGAAGCGAACAGCTCTGCAAACTCAGCTACAGCTAAAGGTATGTAAATGTACATTTCTTAAAATTTCAAATAGAAAAAACATTTCCTCCAAAATAACTTAAAATCGCACACACGGAAGAACCAAAAAGATTGAAAAATCATGATACTTTTTCTTTCGTCTGTCGATTTTAGAACTGGTTCGGAACTATAGAATTTAGGACTAGTTCGGAACTATCGAAAAAGGGATGCAGCGGGGGGCAATTGACACTTCCTAGGACATCGCCATGATAAATTCGCCAGTTGCTTGCATGCAAAAGAGATTTATCGCGAACCAGTACTGGGTCTAAATGTACTAGAAGCGCACCAGTTCAGAACTAGAGATTTTCCCCACAGGGTACATATCTACAATGACACTGGTAAACTAATACCAAGTGAGTGTTGTTTTTGTACCCATTGTTTTTTAATCAATTGTAATAAACAAATTTAATTACCAACCGCACATCTCGACATGGATATCACAATCAACCAAGTATTTCGTGTACAAACCTGAAAAGATATAAAAACACAAGATTAAGTTAGTAAAATAATCAAAACTCATTTTAGCATTTGAGTGTACAAAATTATTGAGAAATCTTGCTATTTAATTAGGTTGTTAAAAAATATGTTGTGAAGAAGAAAAAACTTGCTAAAATGTGAAAAGTCACAACGCAAAATACAGTTAAATAAACGCCTGAGTAACTTAAACGCAATATTCCTGCAACATAATTCATACTTTCCCACCAAATGAGCTATAAATGTATGCATGTATGTATTTAAAACCATAAACAAATAAATTTGTACATTCATACATATATGCATGTACATATGTATACTTGTACACATGTGAACTCGTGTGTTAATAAAAAAAAAACTAGTTGTCTGACATGCGAAAAAAGACTTTTGTTTACTTATGTTTGTTTGTACTGCTAGCCTATAGACTGGTTTATGATTTGTGTTTATGCAAAGCCTTTATTATGCTTTACCAGTCTCGCTTCTTGTTTTTGTAGACTAAAAAAAAAAATGTGCCAAACACCACCAAAGTGTAGGCAATAATTGAACATATTTGAAAGCTTGAAAAAAGATGAAAACACATAAATGCAGGTGGGAAAGGATCGAAAGCAAACAAGCAAAATAATAATCTTAAAATTTTTTTAATCTATTAATATCCGTTGCTAGATATTTTTTCTTTGCCGTTCGCAAAATTGTTTAAAAACTTGAATTTAGGATTTAATTTAGTGCTCATAGATAGAGAGATTAACTCAATCAAAGACTGTAAATTAAAGGATAAAATCTACAACTAAGATTGAATTTCTAAATTACATCTAAAAATATTTTACACAGATTAATTTATTAAAAACAATCAAACCCATCAGATAGTTTAAGTATGCTTTGGCTGAGTGGTTAGAGGAGCGTACTACCACTAAGCTGAACCTGGGTTTGATCACTGATCCGAGCAACATCTAAATTCAAAAAAGTTTTCATAACAGCAATCGTCCCTCGGCAGGCAATGTCAAAACACCGCGTGCATTTCCGCAATGGAATTGCATTGAAAACGCATCTCAGAAAATCCAATTGCCGTTCGGAAGCGACATTAAACGGTTGTTCCCTCTATTTGTGTAACAAAAAAAAAAAAACAAAGACGCACATCACAAATTGAATGAAAACCTCGGCCAAATGTGTACTTGCCAAAATATTATTATTATTGGTTTAATTATTAGAGTGCTTTACAAAATAGAGAAAGTATTAAATTTGTATAAGCAATTAAAGATGCTTTACTACTTAAAAATAAAATAATCGAATAATGGCAAGAACTTTTTACTTGTATAGCATTCTAACTAAAAGCAAATCTTATGAGCGAATATCCCCAAACATCCGAAGTAATCCATGGCTTTTCAATTAAAATAGCCTCAAGCTCAATAAAAATTGCTAAAAAAAAAATATTAAAACAAGGAAAGCTTGCAAATATTTTTTGTTTTATTCTATTGTAAATCTCATTTTATTGAGTTTGAGGTTTTTTTTTGGTCCCAGGTTCACTTATTTATTAATTCTCGTCGTCAGTGGGATGAGACAAATTAAGCGAGCATTTTTTCATAGAAAACTTTACCCTCTTAACTCTTACCATAGAGGGTCTTTTGACCCTTATTTTGAAAAAGTTCCACTAAAGTTTTTTAAAAGTGGCAACTAAAATGATCTACAAAAATTTTAAACAATAAACTTTGCTAAGGGCTATAAATTATATATTATAATTAATTTAGAATTGTAAGATTGTTTGCCTGCCAGATAATTCTTCTAACTCTTCCACAGTGGATAATGAGGGTGATAATTGGGTGAGACTACACTATACGGCAAAATCAACTTTTTTTTTAGGTATTGGACTAAACCAATTTTTTTCAAAAGATTAATTACAAGTAAAAAAGGAATTTCTCCGTTTTTCGAAGTTAGTCTCCGAAATCTAGATATGGGCTTTCGAAGTTCGAAATTGGAGCTTTGGTAAAAAAAGATATTTGTAATTATTGTATATAAACAACTATAAAATAAAAATATGAGCGTGGTCCGCCCTTTGCCTTATTCTTTTGTGGAATCTTATATTACGAAAAACGAAGAAATTACTTTTTTAATTATGATTCAATATTCTTAAAAAAGTTGTTCGCTTAAAATGTAAAATTTTGGAAAAATTAGCCAAAATGAGCAAAAACTGTTATTACTCAAATAAAATCTTTTTATTATTAAGCATTTTTTTTTCATTAGTTCGCGTCATAATTTGTCAGCTTGCTAGTTCTACTCCACGAACACAAAAATATTGTTTCGTATTTTTCTTGAAATACGCACTACAAACACACTAAACAATAACAAACAACCACACACACGCTTGCACATTAACTAATTCTTATTATAAATGTCTAGACCTTTATTTTACATATCTAGTTTTGTTTATTTATATTAACGCAACCTCTCACAAGCTCATCACAATTGACTAATAATTTTGCACCAATTCTGACAGCTAATCATATACCTTATTTCAGATGACCCCCTGAACATTTTCACTTCGCTTTGGACGGATGACATTATGCAACACGTAACATTTCACACAAATCTATATGCGGAACAAAAAGGAGGTACTTATAAACTAGTTGGTGCAGATGAGAGTCGGTTTTTATTGCTCTGAGCATAGTAATGGGCGTTAAAAAAGTCCAAGCTATAGAGACTACTGGTCATCCTCACCTGATTTGCGTAACGGACACATATCACATTTTATGTAGCTCAGCCGTTTCCCATGGATTCTTGGAAATTTACATCTAAATGACAATAATTTGCTGCCTTCACGAAACAATCCCCATTACGATAAGTTGTATAAGATATGCCCTTTCTTCGAAATGCTACGAGAATCTTACAAGAAAAATTACAATCACACAGATAAAAATGCTAATGACGAATCAATGTTAAAATTTAAAGATAGAAGCTGTTTGAAGCAGTATATGCCGAAAAAGCCAATGAAAAGGGGGTACAAGGTGTGGACGAAGTGTGCTTCTTCTTGCTATTGCTTAGATTTCGATATACATATATTCAGGAAAAGTCGGAAATAAAGTGGAGACTAATTTAGGAGGCAATTTTGTCAGAAAATTTTGTGAGAGATTGGAAGATAAAAACGATAAGGTGTACTTTGATAATTATTTTAACAGCTACGAACTGCAAATCGATTTACTCTCATAACATCTTCCTACTTTGAAATCTGATTAGCAATTGAAGCGCGGGGAATACGATTATCGAGTCAGTGACAATCAGATGGTTTCCTTTATGAAATGGAAAGATAAACGCTGTGATTTAATTTTGAGTGATTTTCACGATCCCAGAAATGAGGTTCATGTCAGAAGAATGGAAAAAGTGGCGAAAGAGTCGAAGTGCCATGCCCTTTAGCCTTGAAAGACTACAATGAGAATATGAATTTCGTGGATAAATCCGACCAGTTGAAAGGTAGCTATGCGATTGACCGCAAATTAAAGAAATGGTGGCACCGCATATTCTTTCATTTTGTAGATTGCACAGTGGTAAATGCTTTTATAATCTATAATTGTGTGTCAAGGACTTTAGACGACTTGTTTATCAGGATATGCTGGCACCTGTTTTTACAAACAATAATAATAATAAGAGAAAATTGTCGCGGACTTCCAGCAATTCTGCTTCACCTACTTGCTCTTATATCAAGAAGCACAATCCTGAAGTATCTGCAGCAATAAGGCTTGCTACAGCCTACAAGAGGCACTTCAAGACGCTGCTGTGTATGTAGCATAAAAAACATGCTTGTGCGTACTGTATGGAGCTGCAAAATATGCAAGATATCCTTTTGCTACCGGGAAGGAAAAGAATGTTTTAATTATCCCCTTGAACATTTGTAATACTTGTTTTGAATAAATAATGAAATTAAAAAAAATTGTATACTTATTTCACAGCGGTTATCATACCTAACCACCTTATAACTCTACGATTCTATCAATGCCTACAAAAAACTGTGCCGGAAATAGTTATACCGACACATAAAGCGCTTTGACCGAGTTCGCTGTGATTCAAAACGGATGCATAAACCAAAATTCACAACACGTTGAAATTGAAAAGTGTATTGACTTGAATTCGTTTTCAAATCGGTTTTTTATTTCTCACATCAGTTAGAAAACAAGTACAAACGCATCACTCGTTTGACATGAAGTGAAAATAGGCTGGTTTTCTTTATACAGCCCGTTTAAAATTTGAATATTGTTATAATACATTCGAATTATTGTCTTCTTCCATTTCGGTCAACCGCGCAAATTAATTATTAAAGAAATGTCGTATAAAAATAGCAGATTTTTTTTTTTACTTTTGAATACGGCTTCAACGAGGGCGCTATAAAAGCTGAGGTATAAATGCTTGAAAGAAATATATGTTGAGTCACATCGGTATAATCGTAGGTATAAACAAGGTAATACACATGACTTTGAAAGCACACTGAAAGCACAGGGTTGAAACTTCAAATCTGTTATTTGGAAATTTTCTTAGTTGACATATGAGTAGTCCTCTTGCAAAGTGCGCTATGTGAAATTTTTTCGATTTTTAGTTTTTGGTGGATTACGTACCAGTATTTAAAGTAGTTTCATGTCCACTAACAACACAGTGCAGAATCTTTTTATATTCAGAAAAAATAGCATCAAATGTTAACACTTCTTCCAAAAGTCGCTATCATACTTATTTATAAACTTTCAAAAGTATCCATCTTCTGATGAACCTAGAAAAGTGCTTTAGGTCGTGTAGACTGTTAATGTTATCTTATGTCATGGTATGTTATGTTATAGTTTTATAAGACTTTTATATATCAAAATTATCAGGTAATAATAAAAAAGATTCAATTTAAATATTACTTGTTGTCGTAGTCGTTTTTTCAAATGTATGGCTTTCTATTATAAAATCACATAACGCTGTTTGCAAGTGGACTACTTATATGTGCTTTTATAAAAATAACTGATATCAAGAATATATTGCTATACAAATTTTGAATTTATGCCAAAATGAAATGGCAGTGGAATATAAGTCTTCTGACGATCAGGCTATCAGAAGTCGTTAAAATGAATTGTTGGTGAAAATTTTGGACTAAAAGTTTAAGTAAAAAAATGGTTTTAGGTGGAACAAAGTTGGCAGGTACCATAAGTGGACTTTTATTTTCAATATTAACGTCAAAAGTTCCTTAGTTCATTTCAAATTAAGCCTCGGCCACAACTTCGACCGTCCCGATTGCACCGTATGTAATGTTTTACGGTTTTGGTGTACTTACTTTGTTTGAAAAAATGAGGCAACCACCGTGGTGGAATGCTTAGAGGTGCGAACGAATATTCCGTAGGGCCTATGTAAGTTCGATAAGTGGCTCGAAGAACTTTAAGAAACAAGTTTTTATTGTAAAAGCGGTAACCTAAAAGTGATGCCATATTAGATGCTCATTATGCCCCTCCTCTTACCTTAGAATTGAAACCACTTTGTCGCTCTGATGAAGCGCACAAAATCGTAGATACTACCTGTATCCAGTTCAGCCCTCACCAATGCAGGACAGTGGCATAGGAAGTGCTCTACGCTTTCGATTTCCTCCACATCACGGCAGCTATGACAGTAGGTCAGTGGTCATTTGACTGCATCCATATTCTAATGGTGTGGGCTCCCGTTAGGCAGTGCTCGGTGAGAACTCCAATCACATGGGGCAGTGGATATGCCGCAGTCCATCTTGTGTTTGCCCGTCCGATAAAGATTTCTGGAGTTTGCAGCAGGAAAGCGGAATGTCCGCACTTTGCGCGCTAGTGATCGCAGACAATAAGTTCGGCTGCCCTGCCAGCTCTTACGTAGCATAGTTGCTGCAAGAGACGTCCTTTCCAATTCCGACGGAGCTAGCTGCATTGCTCAAAGTCATTTTAAAGCTCCGTAAAATGATTTCGTATATGCACATATGTATGTGCTTACACAAGTGGTTAAGATATTTCTGGTAACTGCTTTTCTTCTTACTCCGCAATAAGTAAGATACAGTGAAAGCAAAAATTCAAAAGCGCCTGCTAAGCGTGGAATGTTCCGCAAGCTCACATCTGTTGCAACCCACCAGCCGACAGCATACCAGTCGTGTAACTTGCAACATTGTATG
The DNA here is from genome assembly GCF_013731165.1 of Rhagoletis pomonella. Classification (NCBI taxonomy): domain Eukaryota; kingdom Metazoa; phylum Arthropoda; class Insecta; order Diptera; family Tephritidae; genus Rhagoletis; species Rhagoletis pomonella. Next base: position 22,272,905 of record NW_023458561.1, read on the forward strand.
CAACAAGTGTTCAAGTGTTGGTTTTTATTTTTTTCCTTCCATTTCTTCACGTAAGTGCATAAGTGTGCATGACTCAAGGTCGCGGTGTTGTCGTAATAACAACATTGCAACCTGTCTCCAGCGAGCTAAATGTACGCAAGGCATGCTTAAACAGCTGTGTGAAAAATACAATGAAGAAAAAAACACTGCAAAAACCCACATAACCATGTTGCTGCAACCAAGTTTCGACAACAACTCACATACAGGAACATCTTTCTTCATTCGTTAGTTTATTTCTTGCTAACTTTGTTGTTTTTTTTTTCTTCTGTGTTAACTTAGAGCCGTGGCAACTTTTCTTTAACCATTTATGTGAATTTTTTGTCAAAAAATATTATTTTCTTTCAATTCATGAGTGGCAGCAAGCCACTTCGTCTTCCTGTTGTAGAGATTGTACACAAGTCGCGTAGTCTTAGTGACAATAATTTTGTAGCTTTGCAAGTGTGCATAATCATAAAGACAGAAATGCAGACAAAATTGCAAATTAAATGGAAATACGCGAGTACCAAAACAGCTTTTTTACTTATTTTCCTTTTCTAATTGCAAAACAAAAACAGTGGCTCGTTTAGTGAACTTGCCAGCAGCTGTGCCATCTTCATCACGAGCATTCACCTGTGGGAGTGTAAGGTGTCATTGAACTTTTTCAAACCGTAAGCTACCAATTGCTGTTGCGAGTGTCGGTCGACCGTCACACGATATGCAATTTTTTACGACTGCAATTTTTGCTGTGCGCATCGCTTATCTTTATCGCCTGTTCATATCACCTTTTATTACACACTTTTTTCTCCCTGAACTTTAATGCGGAATTTTTATTTCCGCAGCCTTCGTGAAGCATCACAGCTGATTTTTTATCATCGTTGTCTCTTCTTTTTATTTACTTAACTTTTTATTGCTATATAATGTGCTGCAACGACAGTGAAATTATTGTTGCGCTCGTGTTTATGGTTGTTAATGATGTGAATGCTGTTGCCACTGAAGCAGCCGCTGTTGAGCCTCTTGCGTTGCATTCGTTCATGCAGTATTTTTTCGTTGTTGATTTTTCACTTCACTTAATATCAGTGGGTTGGGCATGGCAACCTTGAACGAAGGTGAGCTACCTCAAATTAAGCGCCCATCCGCCCGCATCCTAATTCTATCAAAAGACTTTTGCAACGAACCTGCGTTGTGTGGACGTCGCCAGCTAGTGGGAGGTTGAAAAGGAATTCTGTCTTTGTTTTGTATATGTACCCACAACGGCGAAAAAAAGATTATGCAAGGTGGAAATTTCCACGTTTCTTTGGTTTGTGCAAATATGGAGCATGAATTATGTAAAACTAGTATGGAAATTGTGAGGCATAATGACATTTTGTTATGCAATTTATTTAGCTCAACGAAATATTTTCATATTTTCCACTATTAAGACTAAAATATATATTCTGTCATGACCAAGGTAAAACATTGTTCGTCATTCTAATAAGAGTATTTTTGAAACTAATTTAAAAAATTGAATTATTGCCACTACCTTTCCAGCAAATATTGCTTGATTGTTAAATTGAACCGAAATGTGTACCTTAACATTTTCCATAACGATTGGGTCGTCTACATAGTTTTTAATATCTATGAATACTTTTTTTTAATTTGACAAAGGATTTTTAATATTTAAATGTTGTCTCAAAAACCAAATTTCTCGCAGCAACCCCACCAGTAACACAAAGTTGTCTTCACATTTCGATCTACAAATTTTAAAGTGTATAAATATCTCGTTAATTTGTTTGAAGCATTTATTTAAAGAGTGCAATTTGAATACTGAAAAAGTGTAGAAAACTAATTTAAATGAGACTGGTCAAATCAAATTTTTTTTTAAAGAATTAAATGCTTTATTTAAACAAGCAAATTAACAAAAGCGAATCAAAATAAAGTTCCGATTTTGGCTTCGGTTTTGCAATGTTTTTCGGACTCGGTTTTGGTTTTGTTTTTAAAATTTAGTTTCGGATTCGTTTCGGTTTTGAAATGAAAACATGAAAACAAATTTGACAAAAAGAATAATTTATTAAATAAGTATACATACATATACCTTCCAAGATTTGATAAAATTTTTTTGGAACATTAAACATTGTGGTTAATTTTAATTCATATCAAGAAAAACCTTCTGAATTACTCACACTCAGGCTTTGCAAATTGCCCATAAGCTCGAAAACAATTTTTCTTTCAAGACGATAGGCAATTTTTCGTTAATTCGATGATAGCTTTTGTTTGCAGAAAAAATTGTGTGTTTGATAAAATATGGAAAAAATAAAGACAACCTCTATGTGTAACAACTCATACATGTGAACAAATTGAAAACAGTTTTTTGATTGTATATCAGATTTCGAGTCAGGCTTTGTCGGATCAGAACATCAGATTTTGTGTCAGATAAATGTGTGTACGGGAAAGAGGCGAGAAATTTAGGTTGCCTCCTGGCATGCATCCTTCGTCATAGCTGAGAGGTTCAAATGAATTTTGACCAGCAGTATTTTTGTCTTGAACGTGTAACCAGGGCTGCTAACTATACTTAGCTATGAAGTGCCATATTGAGGATAAAAAAGTGCCAAAATGTTCCAAATAGAAAAATAAAAGTGCCAAAAGGGTGTAATTTTTTTTAACTCTTCCCATTTAGCATTAAAATTAGAAACATATTCCTAAAACAAAAGTCCAATGCCGAAATAAGGTAAACCAGTTGTATACACTATAGAAATTAGAAAACTTTAGTTGAGAAAAAGAAGTACAAGCAAAGGATTTCACAAAAATGTATTGAAATATAACTATTTTTCAAAAGCACCATAAATAAAAATAAATAAATGTGGCACGGTTTGAGCCAAGTTGGTAGCCCTGCGTGTAACGGCACAGTTATGCTTCTGAAGAAAAACCAGTTTGTGGTTTCCAGATCCAGCTGATTTTTATAGTTTTCTCGAAACCGATTGTAACCAGTTCCTGTCAGTGTGGTCACTTCAGAAACCAAATTAGTGGTAGATTATCAATAAAAACAGTGGTAGATCTCTGGAAAAGTGTGCTAGAATATTTGTAGTAACGTAAAAATTTGCCAAAAAAAGATATATCAGACTTAGTTTTGTACTATCGCGCCATTTTTTCGAGGTATTTGCCTACTAAGGTTTTCATTTTTATTGCCTTAGAAGGTACATATGTATATCTTTGTCATAAAAGAGATCTTATTTTTCATTTTTGCAATAAGTTCTTAAGTGTTGTTGTCTATTGTGTTAAAGGTAGCACCTTCAGCTCTTCAACTAACACAAAATTCACAATAAATTTTCTGTCATTTAAATTCATATTGAAAAAAAAAACATTTTTCAAATTAGGTTAATACTTTTATTTCAGTAAAATTGTGGTAGTTTTTTAAAATATATGGTAGTTGTGGTAGAAGTGAAAAGTTACCAAAATGTGGTAGATCTACCACAATTGTGGTAAAGTGGCAACACTGATTCTTGTGCTTGAAAAGGTTTCAGTTTCGTTATTTTTGAGGTCAAAATAACGATTACATGTACTCACCCATCACGAAATGATTTTTTATACTTTAGTAACTAAGTGGAGCGCTATAAACCTTTATAAAGCCAATTGTAGGCTCAGAATTTCGTGCTGGTCGTATATGTATTATAAATATATTTGTGAAATAGGTATAGAGAATATTCATATATATTGCTTATTTACTTCAAAAGATACCCTGTAGTCAAATGTACTAGTTGTAAACTACTTCACAACTAGTATGAACCACATGCCCAACTAGTCAGCCAACTATCTTTTTTCCATGCAACCAACTGGTATTTTTAACATGGGGATGTCCTACGAGATGGCAATTGGCAGATTTCGGTCAGAAATATACCAGTCTCATACTAGTTCAAAATAGACAGAAAAATACTAGTCCAATTATCGACCAAAACCACTACTTTGGGAGTCAAAAAATAAAACGAATTCATGAATATACTATAAAAAACTTTTGATTAAGTACACTTTAATATATTACACATTGTTAATTAGCAGCCTCAGATGTTCCAATAATTGGTGTAAAATTTGTTTACTATTAATTAAAAGCAAAACTAAATACATAAATATTTCCAGCTTTCGAACATAATTTTAAATGCATTTCTTATAAAAAGTAAAAGGTTTCAGGAACAATAAATACTATATATTTATCTTTTTCAAAAATATTGAATCTGCAAAGGAAAAAATTTTAGTTAAAAATAAAATTAATACGTCAGTTAATAGTACTTCAGTAAGTTTTCATTAAAACAAATTAAATTCATTAAATTTGCACATTTCAGTTTATTCTTTTTAAAAATTTATAAGAGTAACAATTAATGTTTATTAAAATTTGAGATTTGGATAAAAATAAAACAAATAAAAAACTCAAGTACATAGTTATTAAGTATTTTTAAATTTTGTCTATAGTTTGGATTGTTAATTTATAATAGAAGTTAAGGAAATAATTACATCGTGTAATTAAAAAAAAGTCGAATTTAATTGAAAATGATCAAAAATAACAAAATTATGACGTAATTAAAATTAAAGAATTAACTAACTTTTTTTTAAGTAATTAATTATTAATCATTAAAAAGGTGGTAATATCGGTATTTAATCAACTAAACGGTTATCAAAAAAACATGCTTTAATTAATAGTCATTATGAATATTAATCATTATTTAACAGGTCTGGTATAATCGAATACGTACTCAATTTAATGGTTTACAATATACCCAAATAAAAGTTATAATATTTTGTGTACTTTATTGTATTAAACTGTCGAAGTCAAATAAAACAGGGCATGAATAAATAGTTTTGTACTTGGTACAAGTCTGGTCATTTTCGAACTAGTTCGGTTTCTGTCAGGGAATTCTAGTTGTAAACTAGTATTTTTCCTAACTAGTTTGGGATTTCACTGCAGGGTAGTGTCATGATCCACAAAATACAAAAATTGAGTTATGCAGAAATTACCGCTACCTATTTTTCTATGTTGTGTAAAAATTTCATAGCTGAATCGCTTTCCAGTAGCTCACTGGAACAAAATATGTAATCGTTTTTAATATGCCGGTATATCTACGGCTGAGTGGAAGATTTACTAATCTCGGCAGCTGATTCGAAAACGCCCTATATCAGATAATAGCTCACGAACGCCCTACATCAGAACTTGGTTAAAGAACGCCCTATCTCAGCTGCCGATAAATTGAATTTACATTGAGACATGGCGTTCCAGGATCATTTGCTGAGTTAGGGCGTTCTTTAACCAAATTCTGAAATAGGGTGTTCTTGAAAAATTTGTGTGAGAGATGGCGTATTATAACAGCCTGCCGAGCCGTCGATATGTAAGTTCCATGCAATAAAGCCGTTAATTTCGAGTTTTGCTTTTTAAGTTATGATGCTATTGAAGTAAATGTAAATGCGGTATGTAAGTATATGTATAGAGCATTCTGCGAAAATTGTGATATTCGTGTGCTCGGACTTCATTACCAAAGATGTATGATTAATAAATATAATAGATTGGCGCTTACAAAATATATCAGTATTTTGGGACGTACACCTCGATTTTGCAATACAAAGCAGAGGGACCTACAGTTTTACGCCGAAAATTTTCAATCTTATATATGACCGATATTTTCTCTCACAAAACTGTGTCATGAATTTCCCGTAAAAAGTAAGCTATCATAATTTTAATTTTGATTCAATTTGGATTTTGAGAAAAGCTGAATAATCGCCTCTTGCCACACGTCTCAATATCACATAGACATTTTGACATTTCTCTCGCATGATTTCTAGTGCATAATTTTCCTTAGGCAATTGGAAATCGATAATAATCAAGTCATATTCTTAATTTCGACACCAAAATTATGACTTGCTGCAAAAAATAGCACCAAATGCCTCGAGGTAGACAAACCATGATATTGTAAAGGGAAAACGATCGAAGATAAGGAATACGAAATTTTCAAATAAAACTTAGAACCTGCAAACTAACCCTACAAAGAATGTTCTGGGTGCGCATTTACATTTCTTTTTTATTATTTAGAAATTTCTACCATTAAGAAGCGATCAACTTGCTATGGCTAATACAAGAATAAAACAATTTATTACTAACTGGACACGTATTTCATTTAAAAAATAATTGAACAAATAATTTATTCTCAACAAATATTTTAAAATGTCGTAAGTCAACCGGCAGCAAAACTATTAAATTTAAGGCACGATTCGAGTCAGGGGGACTTCGTAATATCCCAAATATGCTTAAACGAAAAAAAAAACATTATCGGCATTTTAACATTTGAGTAAAAGACGTTATGAAAAATTGGTATTTGCGTGATAATTTAATACCGGCTAATGCTCATTCAAAAACCAAATCAGGGCCTTCTCAAGAGCAAACCAGTGATACTCATTAAACCATAGCTCAGATTGAAGCGATGCTAGGTCCGAGCAGATCACCAAAGGCGTCGTTATGCCCATCTGCAGCTTGGTCTGCCAAGCTTATGCATGATGATGTAGTCCTTTCTATACGCTGCTTGTTAAACCTTTCCCAGTGAAATCAGTGGCTTACTTCAAGCATGCGGTACGTAGAGGACACCACTGGACCCGGACAAAGTGCTCACGTTGTCATGTTGTATCCACCAAAGCAAGATGGATTGTCCTAAGGCCTCCTTAGCGTTCATGTACTCGTATGCATTGAGTAAACGTATTCATGTAAAACACGTGGCCGTGTCCACGAAACAGAAGCAGACATTCTAAAACCGGGAACGGTACTTAAAGTTTGCTCCATACATTTGTTTATAGATGAAGTCAGAGTACCGAACTGACCTACATACGTTCAAGTGAAACTCGTAATGAAACTAAAAAATCGATGCGTACTTCAAATTGTTTTTTATTATTTAAATTTTTTACATTTTTGCCATGTATGAGCCTTAAAGCTAAAATATAGTTTTTTTTTGCTATAAGCGCGCTGAACTATATCATCAACCCTTCACTTGACCCAAAAGGCACTTATGTAAAATATCAAATTTAATCTACTAACAAAAATCTTTTACCCAAAAGTTAAACTATGTAAAGTAAGTGAGCGAAGAAAAAATATATTACGACATATTTATACGGAAATGACTTGAGACGCCGCCGCACGAAGTGCACATAAAAGTGAGTGCATTGAAAGCATATAGAAATTGAATAATGCAAATTTTCCGCATGCACCACCTATTATGTGCTCACTGTGTACCTAAGTACACAGAAAGTAATAAAAATACAAAGTCAAGGCATGACTAATGCTTTGGCCATTTTCCGCTGCCGGCACATTTTCCCACCACTTTTTGAGCTGCAAGTTTGCGTCTTAAGTCTTGCATTTAACTATCTCTTCCACTAAAATCTTTAAGTGTCGCAAAATAGGGCGTGTCAAATGTCCCATATGCAATGCAACAGTAGATACGTGGATGTAATACATTAGGGCGAAGTGTTAGAAACGCTAGCTGGGGGTAAACCGTTGCATGTACTACTAGGCGTGGGTTGACAGTAGGAAGTACGAAGGTATGAGTAAATGCGGGCTGCTGGTTTGCGGCTGCATAGATAGTGACTTTATTTCATAGGTGAAAAAGGTGCAAATTGTGGTTAGGAAAAGAAAGTATAAAGCAAAAAGAAAAATGAATGAAAATGAACCTCAAGAGGAAACAATCGAAAGAAGAGTGTAAGATATCAGTAGGGATGGCAAAAAAAGAAAAATAATCGGTTAGCTAATCATTAACTAATAAACTGCAATTATTGAGAAATAATCGATTAATCGAATTTTTAAAGGTACCGTAAGTATTCACAAAAAACACTTTTCCATAAAAAATTTCTAATTCGCTTGTTAATTGGTCTTAAATAAAATAAAACGAGTATTTCTAGCGGCGATAATTATTTATTATTTAACCAAGTTAGCAAAAACAAAAGTATGATAAGTGTTTTGTTATTAAGCGGTTGCGTTTCTCAGTGGCTGTAGGATCACCTTTTGAAAAACCGGCGCTCAGCAGGCACCGAAGTACCAACTAAGTGACAATATTTTTTCGAAAGTCAGTAAAGTTTTGGGTTTTCATTTCCTCAGAAGCGTCGCGCGTCGCTGCTATTCCGCTTTAGTTCTAGGACTTGACAATTTAAATAAAAACACATTTCATCTTGTGGGTGACCCAAATCAGCATCTTTTCGCCTTCGTTTGTGTGTAAGAGATTTATGAGGGGCCCAAAGATCGAAGACATTTTCAACTGATTCAAGTGACGACTCGCTACCCGTTTCCATAAGATCATCGGCATACATTATTTCATTTCGCAAGCACTTCATTGCTGAGGCCAATGCTAACGAATCTTTGAAATGAATTTTTTGAAATGAACCTTGGGTCGAGTAAAGTTGATGCAGCCAGCTAGAAAAAAAAAAGTTCGATAGATGGATTTTTTCATATTTCTTGAAAATATTTTTACTATTATTTTACAATTAATCGATTAATGAAACACCAAACTACGATACAATTAGATAAATCGTAAATTGGACAAAAATTGTCGATTAATTTTATCAAACGATTAATCGCTGCCATCCCTAGATATTAGCGTCAAAGTTAGGCAGCTTGAAAAAATTTGTGCGAAAAATAAGGAAAGAAAAGCGTGCTAGCAATAATTTTCGCTGATTTTGGGTGTGACTTGCTAGCGAATAGCAATTGCGTTAAAAACTCAGGGTACCGTGAAGTATTTGGTTTGCACTGAAATGTTCACGATGTTTTTTTTTTACACTTAACTGTATTTCACCGCAGCTTCCGTTTGTGACGTAATTACTTTTTAGTTCAGTTCGTGCCACTAATGAGCTGGCCATTAACTCTTTAAGTTTTGCAAGACATACAATTGAAAATACATTTTTTCCTTACTTAGTTAAATTTAGTATTAAAATTTGTTTACTAGTGTGCTTTCAATTGTCGCATTAGGTCGAGGTCAACTTGCTAACTTGAACAACTTGATTAATTACATAGACATTGGAGTCATTATCTGCAGCAACGTCGCAAAAACTGTCACCCCAAATGCGTGAGCTCTTGCGCCTCTCTCCAGTTGGGTTTCAATACAGTTCCTTAAAAAATGTTAGTATATCTTTTTTTTTTAGTTTTTTCTTTGTCCAAATGCAAATAGTGACATCTTTAGCTTGTGTATTATGTGCTGAATTTTGGTTTGACCATCAATCAACTAAGTGGTTTTATTAATGATGGTGTCAAAAATGCTGTTTGTTAAAATCCATTAAAAAAAACATTTTAAAAAGTTTTGGGTACACATAAAATTAGCATTTATGACTTGTTGAACTTTAATTAAGTGGCCTGATATAATACCTTCTATCCACGTATAGTGCAGGCGATTTCAACTTTCAAATTAAATTGGCTGAAAGAAGTTGTAGGTAAAAATAAAAAAATGCCATTTCAAAATGATATTGTTTGCCACTTATCTGTATACATATGTACATTAGGGTGTTCCTGAAAAATTTAATTGTACGATTTAACACCATTGTCACAGATATCACATATAAATTTTGGTGCTGATTGGAGTCGATTAAGGCGTGTCGCAAACGGGGCAAAGGCCAGATGTCTGTAAGGACTAAAAAAATAAAAATATTTTTTTTTTTTGTGTTGGTTTTTCCGACAGGGTGGTAAGATGATTTATTTTGGTTAGGTTATTACCTTATTAAGTTTGGTTTGCAGACAAACCGGTTTTGGCATCGTGCCATTCAGTGTCATTTTTCGTTCTGTCTGGTTCGAGTTTTTGTCCTTAATTTATGTTCATTTATCTTAGGTTAGCTTATTCCTGACCTTTATTTGGGAAGTTTGCCAAGTGTTTAAAAAATTAAATACAATTTAATTCATTAGTTAATTCAAAAATATGTATCACAGTGTTAGACGAAAGAAATTTAATAAGATTTCAGTTAGAAAATACTTGTTAGGAGGATATTCACCTGTTGGAAACGTCGAATTAAGTTAACTTGTTCGAAATATGGACGTACATATGTACATCATTTTGCTCGCGGTGCTTCTACAATCGCAATGGCTGAGTGAGTAAAGCACTGGTGTGCCATTTTACAGACTTTTTTTATTTTTATGTTTACATTTTATGGTTTGAAAAAGCAAAATATATTTGTTTTAGCATCATTTAATTTTTAAGAGCTTTAATATTTTTGTACACAAATTATTATTTTTTAATTAAGTTTTCTTTTAATTTTTAGATGTTGTTAAAAATTATATAGATACATTATTTAATTTTCATTTAATTTTTATGAACTTATTTATTTTTTAAATTTATTTATTTTTTCTTTTTTTAATTTACTTTTCCTTTAGCTTTTAGATTTTATTATTTAAAATATTTTATTTTAGTTTCATTTAATTTGTAGGAAATTTTCTTATATCTGTTTCATCTTAATTTTTGTTTAAGTTTAATTGTCTTAAAATTTTTAGTTTTTATTGTTTTAAAAAGAAAAATATGTGTACTTTTTAATTAATTTTGTGTGCAGAAAATAGTTTTATTTCTTTTTTCTATTTATCTTAATATATTTTGGATATTTTGTTAAATTTTCTTAAAAATTTTAGGTTTAGAAAGAAAAATATTTTTTTTATTCATTTAAGTTGCAGAAAATTATTTTACTTCTTTGTTATATTAATTAATGGTATATGATAAATTATATTACAAATTTTTATTGAGCTTGAGGCCGTTTTTAATGAAAAACTATGGGAATGTGGAAAAGCAACAATAATTTTGAAAAAATTGTAGAAGTAGAAGAATTGAAAGAATTGTAGAAGTGGGACTCGAGCCAACGTCCCCAGCTGACTCAGCCAGTTGCCTACGCACCGTTTAAAAACGGTCTCATGCTCAATAAAATTTTTTGAATATAATTGTTATAAGGCCATAAAATAACAAAAACAAATAATTTATATGATAAATTTAATTCTCATTCAATTTTTACTTTTTATTTTTTAAAAAGAAATGTTTTTTTTTTTTAATGCATTTAGTTTGCAGACAATTATTTTACTTCTTCTTTGTCTTAATTTATTTAATATTGTTGATTAAATTTTATTTAAATGTTTAGTTTTTATTGATTTAAAAAGAAAAAATAATAATAATTTTTTCAAATTCATTTGGTTTGTAGAAAGGTATTTAATTTGTTTTTTGAGTTAATTTATTTTATGTTACTAATTAAATATTCTCTAAATGTTATTTTTTACTGTTTTAAAAAGAAAAATATATATTTTTATTTAACTTGTAGAAAACTTATGGCTAAGATACATAGGATAACGCTAAGGTCTCCTTGTTAACAGACATTTCAATTAGTCTTTCCAAAGACAGAAAAGAGGTCTTAAGATATTTAGTTGCCAGAATTGACAAATGCCTTACGAAGGATATTTGTCCTTCGAAATAATGTGGCGAGGGAAAGACTGTTTCTTTTTTAGAAAATTTAGAATGTAGAAATAAAAACATGTGTGTTAAGCCGGATAAGTAGCGGACGTTACTCAGATAGCTTGAATACCTTGCCATATTTGCTATTTTCTAGCAGCCAGAAAAATCCTAGAATGACTAATGCCAAAAATTTATTATACTTTTTGAAAATA
>NW_023458561.1:22284633-22286007 GCF_013731165.1 Rhagoletis pomonella
ATCCTAGAATGACTAATGCCAAAAATTTATTATACTTTTTGAAAATAGGGGAGGCTCAAAAAACTAAAAATAAAGTACATATGTACATACATACATATGTAAGTATAAGTCTGCTCATACAAATAAAGTAGAAAACTGAAGCCATATACATATGTATGTAATTGCACACGTGAAAAGCCTGTTTATAAGATTTTAATTCGAACGAAAATTAACACTAGAATCATCGACATCAACTACTTGATTAATTGTAAACACTAAATAAAATTGACACTCTGCTAATAGTATTTAGTTGGTTATAAATTGTGTGATTATTAGTTTTCTATAAATGCAATAAAAAATGTATGTTATCTTATAAAAGAATACGAAAAACGGAAAATGCCGGTTCCAACGCAATTTAAGGCAGTACGAAAGAGAAGTTTTGCAATCAGAGAGGAGTAACGACAACATTTTTCGCTGCAGCTTTGTACAAACAAATTTTTAAAACGGCATTTCAGCAAGGTTCAATTTTTTTGGTATTTAGTTGGTATTTCTCCATCATAAACCAGAAATGAAAATCAATAAAGCTAATGTGATTAATCTCTGATTCACATGCACCCGGGCATAGCATTTACAATATGCAAATGCCTACAAAAGAGGAATGACAACTGCCAAATTATTCCCAATCAGGCATAAACAAAAATTACTACACTAATTATGTATTAGCAAAACAAAAAAAAAAAACGACAAACTGGATGCCGTTAGTTGCGCCACGGCAACGCTACGGCTGCCGGCTGGCTAATGATATTGGCAATGGAGTCATCAAAACAAGTAATTGATTTCAACACTTTGGCCACAAGCAAGCAATCGAACAGCGGCGGCACAGGCCACAGCAGAAATAGTGGAGCCATCTCGCCAGCTAATCGAACGGCGGCGAATGTCGGAAAAACAAGCCGAAACAAATCGATGCGCCGGTGAAGAAGCATACGGTGTCAGTGCCACTGAGGTGAGAAAAACGAGAAACTTTAGCAACAGGTATGCACGTGCTTACATATATATGTATGTAGGTTATATATATGTATATGTATATGCCTAAAAGCAATAACCCTTCATAAACGGTCAAAGCTATTAATTTAGTTAAGCTCTTAATTGCTTTTTGCACAAATTGATTATGACATATTACCTCGAGTATAACACAAACGCCATTCACAATTTTGTTCGATTTTTTTTTTTTTGGTATGATTTCCTAAAATATTTTAATACATATTTTTCAGGCGAATTTAAAAAAGGATATTTAGCAATGTGTTTATTATGTAAATATGTCGATTTGTTTTGCCAAATAATTTTCTTATATTTGAAGGGGTTAGAATCATAAAGGTCTAAGTGACATTGTTTTTT
>NW_023458561.1:22286107-22299427 GCF_013731165.1 Rhagoletis pomonella
ATCCTAGAATGACTAATGCCAAAAATTTATTATACTTTTTGAAAATATGGGAGGCTAAAAAACTAAAAATAAAGTACATATGTATGTACATACATACATATGTAAGTATAAGTCTGCTCATACAAATAAAGTATAAACCCTACAAGACATTGCTGAGCACTTTAGGCAAAAATTCTCACACATTTACACTTTTGTTTTTGTAGTACGGCATAAATGAGTAGTTTGACTATTAGTACTGAGGACTTTCTGATGACAACATTGAGGGGAAAGTACTCAATTTTTTCCCATGGCCTGAACGAAAATGAGGACTTTGATAAGCACTTTTGTGATTAGGGATAATGATAATATGAGTACTCATATGATACTCAGCTGTCTTGTAGGGAAACTGAAGCCATATACATATGTATGTAATTGCACACGTGAAAAGCCTGTTTATAAGATTTTAATTCGAACGAAAATTAACACTAGAATCATCGACATCAACTACTTGATTAATTGTAAACATTAAATAAAATTGACACTCTGCTAATAGTATTTAGTTGGTTATAAATTGTGTGATTATTAGTTTTCTATAAATGCAATAAAAAACTTATGTAATCTTATAAAAGAATACAAAAAACGGAAAATGCCGGTTCCAACGCAATTTAAGGCAGTACGAAAGAGAAGTTTTGCAACCAGAGAGGAGTAACGACAACATTTTTCGCTGCAGCTTTGTACAAACAAATTTTTAAAACGGCATTTCAGCAAGGTTCAATTTTTTGGTATTTAGTTAGTATTTCTCCATCATAAACCAGAAATGAAAATCAATAAAGCTAATGTGATTAATCTCTAATTCACATGCACCCGGGCATAGCATTTACAATATGCAAATGCCTACAAAAGAGGAATGACAACTGCCAAATTATTCCCAATCAGGCATAAACAAAAATTACTACACTAATTATGTATTAGCAATGAAGAAAAAAACGACAAACTGGATGCCGTTAGTTGCGCCACGGCAACGCTATGGCTGCCGGCTGGCTAATGATATTGGCAATGGAGTCATCAAAACAAGTAATTGATTTCAACACTTTGGCCACAAGCAAAGCAATCGAACAGCGGCGGCACAGGCCACAGCAGAAATAGTGGAGCCATCACACGCCAGCTAATCGAACGGCGGCGAATGTCGGAAAAACAAGCCGAAACAAATCGATGCGCCGGTGAAGAAGCATACGGAGTCAGTGCCACTGAGGTGAGAAAAACGAGAAACTTTAGCAACAGGTATGCACGTGCTTACATATGTATGTATGTAGGTTATATATATGTATATGTATATGCCTAAAAGCAATAACCCTTCATAAACGGTCAAAGCTATTAATTTAGTTAAGCTCTTAATTGCTTTTTGCACAAATTGATTATGACATATTACCTCGAGTATAACACAAACGCCATTCACAATTTTGGTGGAGGTTTTTTTTGGTATGAATTCCTAAAATATTTTATTACATATTTTTCAGGCAAATTTATAAAAAGGATTTTTAGCAAAGTGTTTATTATGTAAATATGTCGATTTGGTTTGCCAAATAATTTTCTTATATTTGAAGGGGTTAGAATCATAAAGGTCTAAGTGACATTTTTTTTTTAAATATAAGTTATACCCACATTTTTATAGTTAAATATAGTGTTTATGTGGCGACAAAGAGTAACATTCATTTAAATTAGTTAATTAAGCTGCATTCATTTGGGCAAGAATCATTTCAAATGCATTTACCCAGAATTTAAAATAAGTAATCAACTTTAAACTTAATTATCTCAAAACAATTTCAGAACTACTTAGATCCTTTTAATTCTAACCCCTTCATTTGTAGTCTACAACTTTAAATATATTCTTATTAAACTTAAACTCCTTTCGCCGCATGAGAGTGAGGTTGCAACTAGAGATGGGCGCGGGGTATCGGGACCGGCGGGACCCACGCTACTGATTTCAAATTGGCCAGGATGGGCGGAATCAGAAAGGTCTATGACAATTTGTGGGTGGGACGGAACCAAAATCCTTTCCCGATGCTCCCGATAAAACCACAACCTCCGAAAACTCAGAAAATCTTCCTTAAAAACGATGTGTGAAATATGCACTTTTTTATGTTTTATTAATTTTTTTTTATTATTTAAAATAAATTTGAAAGACATGTGAATTTTTCATAGTGATAAATTTCGGGACCAACGGGAGCCGCGGTACAATTCTGAAAAATGTCGGGATGGGCGGGTTCGGGACCTTAAAATTGAATTGCGGGAAGGGCGGGATTGGGATCGAATATTATGTGTATATAATAAAAAAAAATAACCGGTCGTTATGAAACAAAAAACACTTAGAATTTGTAACAAAATTTAGCTATCCCAGCTAAATCCCAAAACCACGCACTACATTAAATGTCATTTTTAAATATCTATCCTAAAAAGATCCGTAAGTTTTGACTGAATTTTGGTTTCTTAATAAATTAGCAATTCCATAGCATTAGGTTCTTTTAGAAATTGATTGTTTTGTTCAAGCTTTTCTTTAAAATGTTAATTTAATGACGTTTTTCTTTCGTAGTTGGCAAACTCATCTGAAGACGGGCTTAATATTTCTTCTAAAATTTCGGCGTCAAACAGTTGGGTGCTTTGAAATTTTTGCTCTGCGCTTATATCGGAGGAAATTTACGTATGAAACTTTGATTTTGTATAAAAATACTGGTGCTTTTAGACGGGGAATCGTATAAGCGGGGAAACTGAATCATTTTTATATGGGGAAATCTCACAAAGGGTAAAATCGACGCTAAAAAGCGGGAACGCTTATAAGCGGG
Source organism: Rhagoletis pomonella (assembly GCF_013731165.1). Classification (NCBI taxonomy): domain Eukaryota; kingdom Metazoa; phylum Arthropoda; class Insecta; order Diptera; family Tephritidae; genus Rhagoletis; species Rhagoletis pomonella. The sequence goes on from NW_023458561.1 coordinate 22,288,927, forward strand.
GGCGTACTGTATACCATTCCCAAAACAATATAGCATCGCACAAAGCATAAGCGAAGCATGATTAATGCACGTTATAATCATGCTTCGCTACTGCTTTGTGCGATGCTACATTCCTTTGGGAATGGTATGCACCCTGCGGGGAAAATCTCTAGTTATGAACTGGTGCGCTTCTAGTACATTTAGATCCAGTACTGGTTCGCGATAAATCTCTTTTGCATGCAAGCAACTGGCGAATTTAACATGGCGATGTCCTAGGAATTGTCAATTGCCCCCCGCTGCATCCCTTTTTCGATAGTTCCGAACTAGTCCTAAATTCTATAGTTCCGAACCAGTTCAAAAATCGACAGACGAAAGAAAAAAGTATCATGATTTTTCAATCTTTTTGATTCATCCGTGGCGCGATTTTAAGTTATCTTATTTATTTATGATTGTAAGAAATGTACCTTTACATACCTTTAGCTGTAGCTGAGTTTGCAGATGTGCTCGCTGTTATTTCTTAGATTCCAGACGGTCCCAAGATGTTGAAATGTTAACACAAATTTTAGTTTTGTATTACCAAGCTATGAAAAAGCATCTGCGAAGCACAGAATAGAAGCGTATTTGAACGAAAAAGTCGCCGAACACATATCTATGTAAAGTAAACAAGCCCCCCGCTGCATCCCTTATTCGATAGTTCCGAACTAGTTCAAAATTCGACAAATAAGATCTATTTCGTTCTTCATCCCTTTTTCTATAGTTCCGAACCATTTCTAAATTCGTCACTTTAGATATAGATTTCTAGTGAAAAAACTGAAAAAATTTAGTTTTTTAAAAGTACCACTTTTCGCCTATTTTGGACTGGTGGGGATCTAGTTCCTATCGGACCAGTTCCTTTTTGGCGATAAAGACCTAGTACGGAACTAGAAATTTGATTCACCAGTCCGCGGTTTCCCTGCAGGGCAGTACTTTCCGCTTATATGCCCCGGGTGCTCCATAAATACACTTATTGTGATAGATTTTTGCTGAAGTGGAAATATCAAAACATTTTAAGAAAATTGCAGAGAGTGGGTATTGAATATAAGCCCCAGATATCTCAAAAAGTGCTTTTTAAACCAAGTTTCAATAGTCAAGGGGACTAACAGATCCGGAAATCATCAAAAAACACGAAATTTGACTGATCTTTCACCTACTCACAGAAGAGAAAACTTTTCAATGAAATTATAAAAAATAATCCTCAAACGCACAAAACCCAGTGAGCACTAGCAATCAATGCGTTGACGCGTGCATATTTTCAGTGGCTTGCCAAAAAATTTGAGCGCATACAATGAGCTAATTGACAGCAGCTACAACAGCACCGCAGCAACAGTGTTTACAACAGTCGTTGCGCGCTGCTGTCAACAGCTAACAGTTTGCCAAACTGGTCAGCACAGCATTGACCAAGACAGCTTGTCAACCGACATACATATCCAGTGGCATCTATCAATAAATGTTTGTGTTACGCAGATACATATGTACATACATACGCACATATGTATGTATGTATGTACGCATATTCCATTTCCTAACTTTCACTCGTGTGCTAAGAAATCCATGAAAATCAATAAGAAATAACAATTGCTGGGATTTTAATGCGCGGCATTTATTTCATGCCATTTCCTACGCGAATATCGAGTAAATGCATTTTAGTGCAAAAAAAAAACAAAAACAAAATAAATAAAAGCAGTACGCACACGAAAATTTGAAAATTTAACGATTTGTTTTGATTTTGTCTGCGTCAATTTGGATAATGGTTTACATCATCGCGCGCCGTCAACGCTTATGGCGTTTTTGATGGCAGCACCACGCTGGCGGCACCGCCATATCACCCAGTTTGGTCAGTGATTCATTAAAACCATCGTAACAACGACACCATCGTTGCTGCTGTTGGCTGTCACTGTCGTCGCTGCTACACTTCACCGATTACCTCAAGAGCGCGTTGCCAAGCGATAGTGGTTCACTTTCTGTGCACCGGACATGCATAAATCTCCGCTGTTTGGCCGTCAATCATCAACAGCAGCAGCAGCAGCAGCAACCGCACCCGAATAAGTAGCCCAACGTTGCTATCACTCTTATAGTGATGTGCGTTTTTGCCTCATTTAAGCCGGGCAAAGCGTGCGTAGCCATCAAGCAAGTATGTAGTTAGAAACCGGCAATCATGCCTGAAGCAATTGCCTATCGATTGTTGATGCTGCCACCATCCACCTGTGTTTGTTGTATTGTTGTACATACAACTGAGTTGCCTCTTCTGCTGCTGTTGCTGCTTTTGCTAACTGATGTTCGCTAACTATTGAGCTTTGCGATTACACTTGCGCCTACAGGTCTATTGGCGCACTCGCACTTGATTTACGATCTAACTCGACAAGTGGTGGCTACATAGCAGCCCATCTGGTTAGTTGACCGACTGTTGATCGATGGACCGATCATTTGACTGCTTTGTTGTTGTTGTTGTTGTTTTTCACTTGCCACAGGCATTCTCGTGTAGGCCAGAAGGCCGCTTGATTGGCGGATGCGTGTTACTGTGATTGCTATGTGACAAGTTGACATTTAATGAACGCTTCTCGTTATGTAGTATGACCGAGGGAAAGCAACGAATAGGAATTTGCGGTAATTGGGAAAATAAAGGAAGATCAGCATACATTTTTCCGGAAATCTAGGAAAACGTCCAGCTATGTTGAGCTTAAGGCTGAAATCGTAAAGTACAGTAACGTTGGACTTGGCAAAGACGTGGACCTATTTGTCATTCCACGCTACTAGGAGACATAGAAGCTTCCTCTCTTCTTTAAGGACTCAAACGGTGATCGGCGAGTTATCTGAATGGTCGAAAATCGTCGTGGAGATTAAATGTCAAAATCCAGGAACATTAAACTGGGGTACACAGGGCGGAGTCCCGCTTTTGTTTATTAATAAAGATATTTTGTCGCTCACACTTTTGCTAAGCGTTTGGCCGAGCCACTCCTTCTTTTTGTTGTGTGCGTCTTGATGTCATTACATAAATAGAGGGACCTATAGTTTTTACGCCACCTCCGAACGGCAAATGGGTTTTGTAAAAAGTTTCTTCCGGGCAGAAATACACTCAGAAGTTCGCCATTGCCTGCCGTGGGACGACCCTGTTAGAAAAATATTTTTTTTTTCAATGTTGCCGTGAGCAAAGATCTAACCCAGGCCCTAAGGAAGTGTAGTACGCACCTCTAACCACTCAGTCACACCGACCCCGATTCTGTTTAATACTGCATTTCCAAACTTCCTCAACTACCACATGGAGTCTCCATCATCTCGTCGTATGTTGACGACTGCTGGCTAATGGCGTCTTAAAATGAAATGCAGTACCTGTGCTTAAAAGTAAACGGTTATCGCTCCGAACTTTTTCGCTTCTTCACCATTCAGCAGCCATTTTTACAACCTAGATGAAATAAATCAAATTCCGATAGTGAAAAAGCCAAAAATTCTCGGAATTTCTCGGAGTAAACAACCGCAATTGTCAACAAAGTACAGAGACGGAAGGAACGGAGTGCTAAAATTGCTTGCCGGCAGCAAAGATAAAGAAAGGTTGTTGGCAACATACAATTTAATTGGCCGGCCGATTATATAACAACCAATGGACCCGGGACTGTACAGACTGTCAATCAACTGCATTCTCGGGGATATTGTTACCCTAAACACAGACTCCCGTCCTGTGAATGTCGTCGTAAGAGTCCAATCACCACCTTAAATCAACCGCCAAGGAAAACCCAGGGATCTCTGGCCCAATTACGATCTGAATATTGTAGCCGTCTCAACCCCTACCTGTGCAGGCTCGACCTCGATATACCTAATGATTGTCCAGCATGCCTTTACAACAACAACATGTGTTTCACAGTTGAACAGATACGGGCCCTGTTATTATAGGTAACCCAAAGTGGGGATGCTTTTATGAGAAATATTTTCATTGCAGAAATGCATCCTTTACACTTTACCTTTTGTTTTTGCACAAAAAACTCAAAAGCAAATATAAAAATTTCTTTGCCCAAAGTTTCGCTAACTACCTTAGCGTCATCAGGGGCGATTATGTACACTTATGGCGATTTCGTTTCTACAAAAAATGTTGCCTTCTCATCGCCCTCTTCTTAGTGTTTGTGCGTAGAAGGCAAAGAGAAGGTTGTATTTTTCGGTAGAAACGAAATCGGCATTAGATTAAATTGGTTTCATATAAATGCACATACATATAAAACACATTAGAACGTTAAATACATTGAAAAACATATAAAAACATTGGAACGATAAATACATTGAAAAACATAAAAGTATTGCTACCATCCATCTGTGGTAATTTCGTCAGAGTTTGTCAGTGTTTTTCTTGCACATGGAAAAGTAGATCGACCAGCCTACAACAATAACAACATATAACAAAAACTCGATCAAAAGCTTACAAAAATAAAAATTTCATCGTTACATATTTCTGTTTAACCGACTTCCCAAAAAGGAGAAGGTTATCAATTCGTCGGAATATTTTTTTTCTTATCTATCTTTCCGCATAATTGTTGAACACGTCAACTGATTTCGATAATTGTTGGATAGGCAGTGCCTCCGAGGTGGTCCCATTCTAATTTGGTTTAGATCCGATCATTGGATCATGAAAAAGCTTAAACTATTTAGTTTTTATGTGAGAATTGAAGTCGGTTATGTTTATTGCTTAAAAATTACTTGTTGATATTAGAATATAAAAATAGTTATATATCTATTACTTAAATCTCTTAATTTGCCAAAACTTATACAACCTATGTCAGCCGATGTTATCTCGTTGTTCATAAATTTCACTATTCAATACGTACAAAATTGCTTTATTAACAGTTAATAGAGACACACAAATTGTTCATAAAAAATTGGTGTATTAATAAAATATAATACTTGTAATAGGCTCTTAACATAAATATGCCTCCGGCTCTGGGCCGTTATTTGTACACTCGCATTTCAGTCAGCATACATTGAATGGTCTCTATTGCCGCTGCCATAAGCTGTCAGTGACTCTCCATTTTCACTGTTGTACGAGTGCGGTCTTTTATTATAACATAACTATGTACTTATGTATATTTAAACTAAGAGAGTTAAAGAAAAAGCTTGCTTACATAAATACTTGCTTAAATACAAACTTTATATATTTTTGCATTGCGGCTGTTTGTTTTTTGCTTTAACATGATAATGGTTAGAAGTGCGCACTACTATTCCGCAGGTCCTGGGTTTGAGCCCAGTTTCCGACCAAAATGAAAAATAAAAGAAAAGAAAACGGTTTATAATAGCGATCACCCCTCGACATGACATTGAATGATACTGTGACAAAACTTTGTCTTCTCTGGACTGCATTTTTGCTTTTTAAACATTTATGTCACTTTCTCACATTGTGCATTTCGTATTGACAACAACACATATTTTTATAATCTTATATACAAGGCACCTGATTGGCGCCCTAAGTTCCGACAGTTCCATCGTCCAATATTTAGCTTGGGCAATGCTGTGAACAATTTCGTGCGATTATTTTTCACAATTTTTGAGCTAGTTTAACAAAATAGGAAGAAGTAAAATTATGGATGAAGTGGAAAACTGGTACAATGTATTTTCTAGTGGTCGCTTTTCACTATCCAACGAACTACATGAAGATCGTCCAAAATCAGTTGTTGTGCCACAAAATATGGGCGCTGGGCGCGAAATAATTGTCACATACGTGGGACTGAGATATGCAACATTTTATTAATCATCATGCAATTTTAACCGGTTGCTCACATCTTGTGCAATTCTTCAAGATATTTCCTTCTTATTTTTAGAGTTTTCCATCGTGTTTATCTGGCCAACGTGGAACGAAAAGTGGTCGAAAGGTCTACTCATACTGAACAGAGGCCCCACAGCCATGAGCCTGCTAACAGGCCATTTTGTCATTGGAGGGCACGCGGAGAGACTATGGTTTCCCCGCAGTGACTTCTGCAGAAGTTGCAGAGATGCATAAGAGCCAGAAACCTTGCGGCACCTAGTATGCAAATGTCTCTCACTTTGCTATAGAAGACGTTAAGTTCTAAGGCTCGAAGTTTTAATCAACATAAACGAAGTAGGAATACGGCAAACTTTTACTTTGGTAGATTCTACACGGTGATTTGAGTAGGAAAATGCTTACGCCTCGCTTGGTATCACGACATTTTCCTCCATACAAAGTTTGTTCGACTATTTTTTATATCGAAGAAAATGACCAGCACTTTTACCAAAAAAATAATAATTCCATGAATTTTTGCACAAAGTATAAAACTTGGAGTTATACGGGTTTCTTAAAGAATAAACTACATATAAATATGTATTTTTATGAGAAAATAATAAAAATTAAATAACAAAACAATTCATTCCTAATGCTTGTCAATAAATACGTACATACTAGGAGTGTTAATCCCGGGATCCCGGCCTTAATAATATTCCGAAAATCCCGCGATTCCTCGCAAATAATCCTGGGATTTCCGGGATTTGTAATTTGCACTGATGACAATAATAGAAACTCCTTTTCTTGACCAGTATTGGCTATATTTCTTTTTATACCCGAGCGCACTTGTGCACAAGGGTATATTAATTTTGTTCACATAACGGTTGTTTGTAACAGCCAAAACAAATCGAGATAGATATAGACAAATGTATACATAAATGCTCAGAATGAATAGAGAAATCGATTAAGCCATGTCTGTCTGTCCGTCCGTCTGTCTGTCTGTCCGTCTGTCCGTCCGTCCGTGTACACGATAACTCGAGCAAAAATTGAGATATCTCAACGAAATTTGGTTTGTAGGTTTCCGTTAATTCAAGGTAGGTTGGTATTGAAAATGGGCGAAATCGGACTATAACCACGCCAGGGGCGCACCCAGGAATATATTTTGGGAGGGGTTTATACTTATGAAAATTCGCTTCAGATAAAATGATCATTAAAGTACATTTATGCAAGTTTTATGTACAGTATGTAATAAATAAATAAACTTTTTGAAGTTTCATAAATTGAATTTATTTACATAAAATTAGCAAAAAACTCAAACATTTGTTAGTATGCTAACGCATAACTTTGGACCACGTGAACCGATTTCAATAATTCTTTTTTTTTTATCGGAAAGATGGTACCTCAAGGGTCTTCCCGTAATTTGAAATTACTTGTTTAATATAAAGTTCTATAAACACAAAATGCGCTCAACTTGCAAAAGTAATAAAAAAAAATTAAAAAAAAAAATAGTTTTAATGTTCATTTTCCTCGAAATCTGGTTTCTGGTTTTCGAATGAGATGGTGATTTTTTACGATTGCCTAATTTTTTTAATATTTCGAATACCGAGAAAATTAAATGAACTTGATTTTTGTTATGTAGGTAATTTTGGTGGAACGAATTCGAAGTGGGCAAATTAAATCTTCGAATCCTTGTTAAGGACATATCAGTTGTAAACTCTTTGAGGCTCAGTAAGTGAGTATGCATTGCATATTTTTAGGTTTCATTCGCAGTTACACTTTTAAGAGCTCTCAAAAAAAAAACGAAAAATTCATATAAAATGGCGCACAAGAAATGGAATAGGAATTTTCTTCTATCAAAATTTCTTAAATCAATTTGCATCTCTCAAGAAAAAAATGCTCGTATATTTATTTCTTTAAGAAAATTTATAGCAAAAGCAAAGTGCTTTATAATAAAAAATAATTCTTGTGATTTTTCTTGAGAGCTGGCTTTAGGATACAGTTTGTATTTCAGGTTATTAGCTTTAGGGGGGTTTGAACCCCAAAACCCACCCCTTGTGTGCGCTAATGAACCACGCCCACTTCCCATATAACGGTAATTTCCAGAAATACGAAAACTGCGATATTTTAGTAACTACTGAAGATTATTCACTAAAAATTGATATTTACAACAATTTTTAGGCGAAAAATAAAAATATTATAAATTTTTGGAAAATGGGCGTAGCCACGCCCACTTATGGTTACATGTGTATATCTTGGTAACCGCGGCATCAATTTATTCCAAACTTGGCACAGTTGTTGGCCTTGGTACAGCATACTAAATGGCCGAAAATTTAAAAAATCGGACAATAACCACGTCCACATCCCATATAACGGTAATTTAGAGAAATAGAAAATCTTCGCAATTCAGTAAATATTATAGCTAATTTATTCAAAATTGATGAATAGAACAATTCTTTACCAAAAAATACGTTTATGGTAAAATTTAGGAAAATGGGCGTGGCACCGCCCACTTATGATCACATATAGTATCTCGGTAACCGCTGTACCAATTTGTACCAAACTCGGTATGGTTATTGTGCTTGCCACATATAAGCAAAACGTTGAAAATTATTGAAATCGGACTAAAATTACGGCCGCTTCTCATGTAACGGTAAATTTCAGAAATGCTTGAAACTGCAATATTTCGAAATTTAAGGACGCTAATTTACTCAAAATGGATACACCCCGGTTAACCATATAGCGGTAGCTTTCGGAAAGGCGTATATTTAATACTTGCGCCGGGTATTTAATGTTCGGCTCCGCCCGAAGTTAGACTTTCTTACTTGTTGTATTTAATAATTAATATTTTTTTATAAATTTCTAGCTCATAATATGTATACACCGCGCGATAGTACATTCCCCGCAAACATATTCTGAGCGCTCAGAATATATGAGTCGGAAAGGAGTCCTAGGTAGGTAAGAAATATGAGTTTTAAAAACAAACTTTTTTTTACTCTTATATGAATCTTTTAGGAGTCATATATGATCCAAGTTATGAGCCAGCACTTTGTGCTAGTATAAAAACAATAACGACTAGAAATTTATATCTAAACTTGTTTATACAGATATGAAAAATAATTAGGAAGGAAAAATAAAAAAAATTTAGCTGCAGCAACTGCTATTACATGAATGCTGCAATATATGTACATATATATATATGCGCAGAGGTTTGTACATAAATATGCAACAGTATTTGAAATGAATTCCTTGCTAACATGGCTCTAAAGTAAGTTCATTAAGAGAGTTGAAGAATAAAGCCAATAAGAGTCACAGAACAGCATACAATGAGACTCCGAGTGTAGGCATTTATAAGGCCAATAAGAGTCATTTAAGAGCTTCAAAAAGAATGAGCCGTATATGAGGCCAATAAGAGTCCAATATGACTCATACTGAGGCTCATTTTATGTATGAATTTAAGCTCATATAAGTCGACCTTCGGAGGAAGGGAAACACCCTCACATCGCACTCTTAAATGAGCTCATTATGAGCACAAAGGCTCCGAAATGGGACTCCTTAAAGACTCATTTATGACTCCAAATGTTTGCTGGGTTTTACACATAAATATCAATATATTCGTGAAACCATGGACCAAATATAGTAAAATGGCGATTGTAGTTTTTCACTATGACGTCAGTAAATGTACTTAGAGAAGAAGTATGGGTATCAAATTAAAGAAGAAATCCTGTAGAATTTAAACTGATTTAAGATTTTGGGGCATAAGGACTGGTAAGTATTGAACATGTCCTTTTAAAATTTTATCCTTGAAATTTCACAATAATTGTTTTTGAAAAAATTATATGTTAAGGATATATATAAACTCGATAACATGCTCGAATTTCGTCCTTCCAAATTTATTGGCTTATAAAATTACCTATTCGTCCTAGTGAATCCAAAAAAATTTTCTTTTTAAATTCTGCAGAAATTTCCCTTGCATTTGGTAGCCACATTTTTATTCTACATTGCATTGAACTTTTTAAATAATTTTTGGAATTAATCATATCTTTGAAATAATAAAAGTCTTTTAAAATAAATTCTGACGTCAGAGAGAAAAAATTAAAACGTCACTTTAAACAAACAAAAAAACAGGTTTCACACCCATTTACTTATTTCTTATTTATTTTATGGTAGGAGAGCTTCTCAAACAATATAAAATCATTTTTTCGATTTAAGTTGTTGAAAAGTAATGAATGTCTAAATCCCAGGACTAATCACGGGATCCCGGGATTGTGATAACGACATCCCGAAAATCCCGTAATTGGAAAAAGCTGAAAAAGTAACGTCCTTAGTACATACATATGTGGTGCGCTTATAATTTTGACACAGGCGGTATATACATGTGATTTCAAAAGTATTTTTAAATGTATTTGTATTTTCGAAATACGAATTTTGTATTTTATATTAAAGTACTTTTCGTTAAAGTATTTTGTATTTGTATTTGAAATACTTATTATGAAAGGTATTTGTATTTTGTACTTAAATGCTAGCTAATAAGTATTTTTAACATCTCTGGTTATATGGGGCAAGTGACAACCTTTTGAGTTAGTCATTTTCCTTAAAAAATTGGTTTTGTGTTAAAAACTTCCACTGCTGAGAACTTTTGTGCTAAAGTATAAAAGATGTTCACGAATAGTGTAAAAAACACAGTTAGATCTAACTTTATAATTGGACCACTATAATTTTTGCATCAAATTCCGAAATGTTGAGAAAATTTAGTATTGATAAAATATAATC
>NW_023458561.1:22299527-22311931 GCF_013731165.1 Rhagoletis pomonella
GATTATATTTTATCAATACTAAATTTTCTCAACATTTCGGAATTTGACGCACAAATTGTATTGGTCCAATTATAAAGTTAGATCTAACTGTGTTTTTTACACTCTTCGTGAACATCTTTTATACTTTAGCACAAAAGTTCTCAGCTGTGGAAGTTTTTGACACAAAACCAATTTTTTAAGGAAAATGACTAACTCAAAAGGGTGTCACTTGCCCCATATAACCAGAGATGTTAAAAATACTTATTAACTAGCATTTATGCACAAAATACAAATACCTTGCATAAAAAGTATTTCAAATACAAATACAAAATACTTTAACGAAAAGTATTTTAATATAAAGTACAAAATACGTATTTTGAAAATACAAGTACATTTAAAAATACTTTTGAAATCACATGTACATAGACAGATGTATATACCGCCTGTGTCAAAATTATAAGTGCACCACATATGTATGTACTAAGGACGTTACTTTTTCAGCTTTTTCCAATTCCGGGATTTTCGGGATGTCGTTATCACAATCCCGGGATCCCGTGATTAGTCCTGGGATTTAGACATTCATTACTTTTCAACAACTTAAATCGAAAAAATGATTTTATATTGTTTGAGAAGCTCTCCTACCATAAAATAAATAAGAAATAAGTAAATGGGTTTGAAACCTGCTTTTTTGTTTAAAGTGACGTTTTAATTTTTTCTCTCTGACGTCAGAATTTATTTTAAAAGACTTTTATTATTTCAAAGATATGATTAATTCTTTATTTATTTCTTTATTTATTTAATTATAAGTCTTTGGAATACAATCCTTACAGACTATGTACTTAACTAATTTATAGATTACAAACTAATTTTGTGCATAAATCAAACCACTTATAAGGCAGAATTAAGCATCGAGAAAAAAGCATCACTTTGCATCGAAAAATCCAAGGTGATAGCATCACTTAGTGAATTAAACTCTCGTAAAGCACGATTAACAGGAGCTTTACAAGCGTATTGAGTTTTCGTATTAACCCCATAGAACGGACACACATTGCGAAGATGCCGTTGAGGAACATTAAACCGAATCCTTTCTAATAAGTATGGACAGTCAATTAGGCCCTTGATAATTTTGAAGGAAAAGGACAAAGAGAGTATAGATCTTCGACTCTCCAAGGATTTGAGACTTATCAGCATAAGACGAGCAGCATAAGGTGGTATGGGCTCCACAAAATTTAACGACCAAAGAGCATACTTAAGAAAGCGTTTTTGTACTCTCTCCAGTCTATTTATAGCTGTCATAGTACTAGGTCGCCAAATAAAGACAGCATATTCTAAGTGAGACCTGACAAAAGAAGTATAGAGAACTTTAAAAGTATATGGGTCACAAAATTTTGCGGTATTGCGCCTAACAAAACCCAGCATTGAATACGATTTAGAGGTTACGTGGCTAATATGACTGTTGAAAGAAAACTTGCTATCAAATATAACCCCAAGGTCCTTAATCTCACTAAGACATTGAAGTTCACAATTTGATATACTGTATTTTGAGCGAAGAATATTAGATGACTTAGAATAGGTCACGTGAAAGCATTTAGATGCATTTAAGGACAGATGAGACTTATGACACCACAGACGTAACTTGGAAATGTCATCTTGTAATTTCATTGCATCATCAGGCGTCTTAATAATTGAGAACAATTTTAGGTCATCAGCGTACAGGAGACATTTAGCAAATGTAAAGCAATTACTGATGTCATTAATAAAAAGATTAAATAATAATGGACCTAGTATACTCCCCTGTGGTACCCCTGAAGAGGCAATAAAGGGAATAGAGGATACCCCATCCACAGTGACAACACTCCGCCTGCTGGATAAATATGAACTTAACCATAACAGAAAGGAAGAATGAAAACCAAGGCATCCCAGTTTATAAATTAAGACTCGATGAGAGACCCTATCAAAGGCTTTTGAAAAGTCAGTATAGATACAATCAACCTGCGAGCCAGCCGAAAAGGACTCAATGCAATACTCACTGAAGACAGCAAGGTTAGAAATCGTCGACCTCTCCGCAACGAAACCATGCTGATAGGGAGAAATAAGGGACTTAACCGCAAAGCTCAACTTAGCATTGACTGCATGTTCAAAAATTTTGGAGACGGTGGTCAGTTTGGAAATGGGCCTGTAGTTACGCACATCATTTTTGTTGCCACTTTTGAAGACAGGCGTAATAGACGTAACCTTCCAATCGTCAATAAAGATCCCAGACGAGAGTGATTTGTTGAAAATAAGTTGAAGAGGAAAAACCAGGGCCGGACAATTTTTCAATAAGATGGGGGAAAATCCGTCTAAATCTGTTTGAGAAGAAGCTTTGAGATCGTTAACAGCTCTAATAATATCCTCGGAAGAAAGATGTAGAGCTCCGAAATTTAAGGCAGAGTTCAGACTGTTCGATAAATCAAGCGGCAGACTACTATCGTCCACAGAAAAATTCGATTTAAAAAAATCGGCAAATAAGTTAGCTGCCTCATCCGGAGTTTTCGCCGAGTAATCATCAAGGAAAACTCCGGTAGGCACACTGGCGGAACTTTTTTTGTCCTTAAGATATTTCCAAAAACTTTTGGGATTCGATTTAATGTTTCCCTCTATTTTGCGCATATACTCGGAATAAAGAGATTTATTCAAAATATTAAAATCCTTTAAGTATAGCTTGTATTTACTGAAGAAGAAGTTATTCTTACTCTTATGAAATTTTTTTAAGAATTTGTTTTTAAGATTCTTGAGTTTATTTAATTCTTTAGTGTACCAAGGTAATTTATAGGCTCTTTTTACCCGCAGGGGGATCCTATTTAAACATTGGGTGTATACGATCGACTTGAAAGCGGAAAAGCTGACAGATGTATCAAGCCCACCAAGTAGCTCCTCCCAATTTATTTCAAGTAAAATATCATTAAGACTTACAAAGTCACACGAAGAATAATTAAAGATTGGTCTACTCACAGTAGTAACCGGAGGAAAATAATAAAATCTAAACTCGACAACAAGTGGTAGATGATGTCTGTCCTTAGAAGTAACTGGATTCAGGCACTCACTAACTTCACAACAAAAATTGTCACTTATAAATATAAGATCCAGAAGCCTATTTAGAGAATTAAAATAATTATTAATTTGAATTAAGTTAAGACTAAGTACATTATCGATGAAATACAATTCTTGACTTGAGTTGACATTATTTGGCGTGAGACCGTAATTATTAGAAATGCTGGTTGACCAATTAATATTAGGTAGGTTAAAATCGCCGAGCACGCAGAGGTGATGCTCCTTAACGTTGTTTAAGACTAATGAAGCAATGTTATCTGCGTGGGCCTTGTATAATTCGAAAGAGCTGCCCGGGGGCACGTACGACGCAAGAAGATACAAAGAGTCTTGCGGTGAGGAACCGTTAACACAAACACAAAGCTGATCCAGTAAAGAATCACCATTCGAAAGTGTGACCAAAGACGCTTGCAGTTGACGCTTAATGGCAATAAGAACACCACCTCCTCGAAGGCAGCCAGTTTTTTCAGCATCACGATCTTTACGAAATACATTGAACAGATTTGAGTTGAAGAATTCACCGTCAAAAAAATTCTCATTCAACCATGTTTCGACGAAAACAAAGATGTCGTAATTCATTTGCTCACTAAAGTTGTGCACCCTTTCAGACTTGGTTCTCATACCAGATAAATTCTGAAAGTAAATTTTCAGCTCTCTATTATTTTGTATGTGCAGTCGGGTACTACTTGCTACGTCCGTAATAGCTTTCGTCGACCCTTCCGAAAATTCAGAAAAGGCTTAACGGTAACATTTGTTGGCCAGATATCCGGGCATAGTAATTTCTCATAACAGGACTCAGGGACTCCTAATTTAAAATTAATCCTATTCAGGGATTGAGCTGAGACATCTTTTTTAATTAGTTTAGAGCATGAGATTAGAGTTCTGTCTAAATCAATTTGTTTAGCTACATAATTTTTAATGTCATCCTCAGATACGGATGGAGAAAAAGAGGCCAAATGAAGCAATTTGTAGCGGTCAGCGACAATTAGATCAGTATTATCACTAGTTCCTCTTATGCGAATATTATTATTATTGTTATGCCGTTTATGCGACACCTTTACCCATTGTGCATTGCCAGTCACATTATTCGTCACATCAATAGGCATATGAGAGGAAGCAGCTGCGTCAGATGCTGGCGCCGCAGTCACTGCAGTCGTAGAAGTAGTAGTAGTAGTAGTAGTAGCAGTACCACAGGCATTCTTATTGCTGTTTTTTCTAGCCCGTTTATTCGATACCTTCACCCACTGAGCATTATCGTTGCCAAAAACAGGTAAAAGAGGAGAAGCAGAAGCTTCGGATACTGGCGCCGCAGTCACTGTAGCCGTAGTTGAAGCAGCGCAAGCATTAGCTTTATCTTTCAGCGCACAAGCATTAGCATCAGCCGTAGAAGAAGATGGGAGAGCAAAAACTGAGATAACATCAGTTATTGCCGACGTCACAGTGCACGACGCTGTTGATTGCATTGGGCAACCCATTGTTGTTATTGTGGGAATATTATTAGAGTCGGTGCTCATGTTTGATGAAATAATATGAGCATAGGAAAGTGCGCCAACGAAAGATGGAGCAGAGGAAGCACAAGTTGACATTGAATTAACTGGCATCGAGGAGTAATTAGTTTCACTGTTTACTCTTAGCTTATCAAAAGCAGCATTGAAAGAAACTCGTAGACTCTTTACTTCAGAAGTTAGCGCAGCAATAATTTTATCTTTATCGGCAAGTTTACTTTGAATGGATTGAAGGGCCGAATATATTTTTGTCGATTCCAGCACCAGGTTATTATTAGCTTCATTTAGCGCACTCACCGACTTTAACACACTAGCATTTTCTGTTTGAAGAGATGCTATTAGATTAAACAGAGAATTTATTGTTTGCTGGCTCTCGGCATTAATAAGAGAATTATCACTATGCTTCGTAGAATCTCCAGACTTCGGAGAATTAGAAGAGGAAGAACTAGTGATGACGGTTGACGTTTTCTCCTTTGTAATAGGTGGAGGAGGTGAACGGAGGGAAGTCCGACGCAGAATAGTGCAAGCTTCACAAAAAAAACACTGACCAGCACTTTGCAAAAATTCGACATCAGCCGGACGAATACCAACACAAGTGGCGTGGAAGAGATCATTGCACTTTGCACACTGCACTTTCTGCTCTTTAGGAAGATTTCTATCAACCTTTTGATCGCACACACAAGGCATTATTGTTTTTTGCATATGCGTGAAAAACTTTGTAATTATGTATTGATTTTATTTAAATTATCGATCAGTCACAAAAACAAGAGTCACTATCCCAAAATTATAAGTAGGTAATAATCCACTACTTCAAAAGGCACTTGAGAAAAAAGTCACATTCTCACTAATATTTAATAAATTATTAATTTATAGAGAGAAGTAGGAATGCAGAAAAAACACGTCCGAACAACTCGGCTGTTGTTTCCAAAAATTATTTAAAAAGTTCAATGCAATGTAGAATAAAAATGTGGGTACCAAATGCAAGGGAAATTTCTGCAGAATTTAAAAAGAAAATTTTTTTGGATTCACTAGGACGAATAGGTAATTTTATAAGCCAATAAATTTGGAAGGACGAAATTCGAGCATGTTATCGAGTTTATATATATCCTTAACATATAATTTTTTCAAAAACAAATATTGTGAAACTTCAAGGATAAAATTTTAAAAGGACATGTTCAATACTTACCAGCCCTTATGCACTAAAATCTTAAATCTGTTTAAATTCTACAGGATTTCTTCTTTAATTTGATACCCATACTTCTTCTCTAAGTACATTTACTGACGTCGTAGTGAAAAACTACAATCGCTATTTTACTATATTTGGTCCATGGTTTCACGAATATATTGATATTTATGTGTAAAACTCAGCAAATATTTCGAGTCATAAATGAATCTTTAAGAAGTCCCATTTCGGAGCCTTTGTGCTCATAATGAGCTCATTTAAGAGTGCGATGTGAGGGTGTTTCCCTTCCTCCGAAGGTCAACTTATGACCTTATGAGTCATATCGGACTCTTTTTGGCCTCCTATGCGGCTCTTTTTGGACTCCTTAAAACTATTTTTGGTCTCATATATGAATCATTTCAGACTCTTTTTCAGGCTCTTATCGGCCTCATAAATGACTACATTAAGGCTCTTATTTTAGGTAATTTTCTGCATCGTGACTTACATCTGCATCGACCCTTAGGGCTCTTATTTTAGGTCATTTTGTGCATCGTGTGGTACACTTTACTCGACAGTAAGTAGGGAATCTAATCCCGACAATGCGGAATCCCGCTCAAATTTTGCCGGATCAGAAATGAAGGACTACGGGAGCTTGCGGGTTTGCGATTTTTATGCGGGATTGGATTCTCTACTCGATAGCATGATAAAAACATAACAATTTTCATATAAAAACTAAGTAGTTTAAGCTTTTTCATGATCCAATGATCGGATCTAAACCAAATTAGAATGGGACCACCTCGGAGGCACTGCCTATCCAATACAATTATCGAAATCGGTTGACGTGTTCAACAATTATGCGGAAAGATAGATAAGAAAAAAATATTCCGACGAATTGATAACCTTCTCCTTTTTGGGAAGTCGGTTAAACAGAAATATGTAACGAAGAAATTTTTATTTTTGTAAGCTTTTGATCGAGTTTTTGTTATATGTTGTTATTGTTGTAGGCTGGTCGATCTACTTTTCCATGTGCAAGAAAAACACTGACAAACTCTGACGAAATTACCACAGATGGATGGTAGCAATGCTTTTATGTTTTTCAATGTGTTTATCGTTCCAATGTTTTTATATGTTTTTCAATGTATTTAACATTCTAATGTATTTTATATGTATGTGCATTTATATGAAACCAATTTAATCTAATGCCGATTTCGTTTCTACCGAAAAATACAACCTTCTCTTTGCCTTCTACGCACAAAAACTAAGAAGAAGAGGGCGATGAGAAGGCAACATTTTTTGTAGAAACGAAATCGCCATAAGTGTACATAATCGCCCCTGATGATGCTAAGGTAGTTAGCGAAACTTTGGGCAAAGAAATTTTTATATTTGCTTTTGAGTTTTTTGTGCAAAAACAACAGGTAAAGTGTAAAGGATGCATTTCTGCAATGAAAATATTTCCCATAAAAGCATCCCCACTTTGGGTAACCTATAATGACAGGGCCCGTATCTGTTCAACTGTGAAACACATGTTGTTGTTGTAAAGGCATGCTGGACAATCATTAGGTATATCGAGGTCGAGCCTGCACAGGTAGGGGTTGAGACGGCTACAATATTCAGATCGTAATTGGGCCAGAGATCCCTGGGTTTTCCTTGGCGGTTGATTTAAGGTGGTGATTGGACTCTTACGACGACATTCACAGGACGGGAGTCTGTGTTTAGGGTAACAATATCCCCGAGAATGCAGTTGATTGACAGTCTGTACAGTCCCGGGTCCATTGGTTGTTATATAATCGGCCGGCCAATTGAATTGTATGTTGCCAACAACCTTTCTTTATCTTTGCTGCCGGCAACCAATTTTAGCACTCCGTTCCGTCTCTGTACTTTGTTGACAATTGCGGTTGTTTACTCCGAGAAATTCCGAAAATTTTTGGTTTTTCCACTATCGGAATTTGATTTATTTCGTCTAGGTTGTAAAAATGGCTGCTGAATGGTGAAGAAGCGAAAAGGTTCGGAGCGATAACCGTTTACTTTTAAGCACAGGTACTGCATTTCATTTTAAGACGCCATTAGCCAGCAGTCGTCAACATACGACGAGATGATGGAGACTCCATGTGGTAGTTGAGGAAGTTTGGAAATGCAGTATTAAATAGAATCGGGGTCGGTGTGACTGAGTGGTTAGAGGTGCGTACTACCCTTCCTTAGGGCCTGGGTTCGATCTTTGCTCACGGCAACATTGGAAAAAAAAAATTTTTCTAACAGGGTCGTCCCACGGCAGGCAACGGCGAACTTCTGAGTGTATTTCTGCCCGGAAGAAACTTTTTACAAAACCCATTTGCCGTTCGGAGGTGGCGTAAAAACTATAGGTCCCTCTATTTATGTAATGACATCAAGACGCACATAACAAAAAGAAGGAGTGGCTCGGCCAAATGCTTAGAAAAAGTGTGAGCGGCAAAATATCTTTATTAATAAACAAAAGCGGGACTCCGCCCTGTGTACCCCAGTTTAATTTTCCTGGATTTGACATTTAATCTCCACGACGGTTTTCGACCATTCAGATAATTCGCCGATCACCGTTTGAGTCCTTAAAGAAGAGAGGAAGCTTCTATGTCTCCTAGTAGCGTGGAATGACAAATAGGTCCACGTCTTTGCCAAGTCCAACGTTACTGTACTTAATATACTGTTCTCTTACAGGGCCGGTTAGAAATATGGCCGCGAGTTATCAGAGTTTTTATTGAATTTAGTGCTATAGTGGTGCTGTGCACTTTGCGGATGCCTTGCCGATGCTTCGCTGGAGTTAGGTAGTGTTATCGGCCTATAAGACTCCCCTTCTGTTGGGAGGCTTCCCCGGTTTGGTGAAACATATCGTTACAATCAATACGATTTTAGCCTTAAGCTCAACTTAGCTGGACGTTTTCCTAGATTTTCGGAAAAATGTATGCTGATCTTCCTTTATTTTCCCAATTACCGCAAATTCCTATTCGTTGCTTTCCCTCGGTCATATTACATAACGAGAAGCGTTCATTAAATGTCAACTTGTCACATAGCAATCACAGTAACACGCATCCGCCAATCAAGCGGCCTTCTGGCCTACACGAGAATGCCTGTGGCAATTGAAAAACAACAACAACAAAGCAGTCAAATGCTCGTTCCATCGATCAACAGTCGGTCAACTAACCAGATGGGCAGGCAGCTATGTAGCCACCACTTGTCGAGTTAGATCGTAAATCAAGTGCGAGTGCGCCAATGGACCTGTAGGCGCAAGTGTAATCGCAAAGCTCAATAGTTAGCGAACATCAGTTAGCAAAAGCAGCAACAGCAGCAGAAGAGGCAACTCAGTTGTATGTACAACAATACAACAAACACAGGTGGATGGTGGCAGCATCAACAATCGATAGGCAATTGCTTCAGGCATGATTGCCGGTTTCTAACTACATACTTGCTTGATGGCTACGCACGCTTTGCCCGGCTTAAATGAGGCAAAAACGCACATCACTATAAGAGTGATAGCAACGTTGGGCTACTTATTCGGGTGCGGTTGCTGCTGCTGCTGCTGCTGTTGATGATTGACGGCCAAACAGCGGAGATTTATGCATGTCCGGTGCACAGAAAGTGAACCACTATCGCTTGGCAACGCGCTCTTGAGGTAATCGGTGAAGTGTAGCAGCCACGACAGTGACAGCCAACAGCAGCAACAATGGTGTCGCTGTTACGATGGTTTTAATGAATCACTGACCAAACTGGGTGATATGGCGGTGCCGCCAGCGTGGTGCTGCCATCAAAAACGCCATAAGCGTTGACGGCGCGCGATGATGTAAACAATTATCCAAATTGACGCAGACAAAATCAAAACAAATCGTAAAATTTTCAAATTTTCGTGTGCGTACTGCTTTTATTTATTTTGTTTTTGTTTTTTTTTTGCACTAAAATGCATTTACTCGATATTCGCGTAGGAAATGGCAAGAAATAAATGCCGCGCATTAAAATTCAAGTAATTGTTATTTCTTATTGATTTTCATGGATTTCTTAGCACACGAGTGAAAGTTGGGAAATGGAATATGCGTACATACATACATACATACATATGTGCGTATGTATGTATGTAAGTATCTGCGTAACACAAACATTTATTGATAGATGCCACTGGATATGTATGTCGGTTGACAAGCTGTCTTGGTCAATGCTGTGCTGACCAGTTTGGCAAACTGTTAGCTGTTGACAGCAGCGCGCAACGACTGTTGTAAACACTGTTGCTGCGGTGCTGTTGTAGCTGCTGTCAATTAGCTCATTGTATGCGCTCAAATTTTTTGGCAAGCCACTGAAAACATGCACGCGTCAACGCATTGATTGCTAGTGCTCACTGGGTTTTGTGCGTTTGAGGATTATTTTTTATAATTTCATTGAAAAGTTTTCACTTCTGTTTAATGCTCACGTAGTAGGTGAAAGATCAGTCAAATTTCGTGTTTTTTGATGATTTCCGGATCTGTTAGTTCCCTTGACTATTGAAACTTGGTTTAAAAAGCACTTCTTGAGATATCTGGGGCTTATATTCAATACCCACTCTCGGCAATTTTCTTAAATGGTTTTGATATTTGAACTCTTTTGTGAGTTAAAGTTTAGCATAAAGTTAATTGTAACATTGAAATCGAATAGGAAGTTCGACTAAAGACTGATATTAATTGACTTTATGATACCACATTCTGAATGGCACCTACTACTTAATAGATAGTACGTCTGGAGCATATTATGTAATTATGAATTAGGCAAAACTTAATGCCGCAGAATTTCCCCACCAGTCCAAAATAGGCGAAAAGTGGTACTTTTAAAAAACTAAATTTTTTCAGTTTTTTCACTAGAAATCTATATTTAAAGTGACGAATTTAGAAATGGTTTGGAACTATAGAAAAAGGGATGCAGAACGAACTAGATCTTATTTGTCGAATTTAGAACTAGTTCGGAACTATCGAATAAGGGATGCAGCGGGGGGCTTGTTTACTTTACATAGATATGTGTTCGGCGACTGTTTCGTTCAAATACGCTACTATTCTGCGCTTCGCAGATGCTTTTTCATAGCTTGGTAATACAAAACTAAAATTTGTGTTAACATTTCAACATCTTGGGACCGTCTGGAATCTAAGAAATAACAGCGAGCACCTCTGCAAACTCAGCTACAGCTAAAGGTATGTAAACGTACATTTCTTACAATCATTCAACCAAATTTAATTTCAAATTGAAAACACATTTCTTCCAAAATAACTTAAAATCGCGCCACGGATGAACCAAATAGATGAAAAATCATGATACTTTTTTCTTTCGTCTGTCGATTTTCGAACTGGTTCGGAACTATAGAATTTAGGCCTAGTTCGGAACTATCGAAAAAGGGATGCAGCGGGAGGCAATTGACAATTCCTAGGACATCGCCATGTTAAATTCGCCAGTTGCTTGCATGCAAAAGAGATTTATCGCGAACCAGTACTGGGTCTAAATGTAGTAGAAGCGAACCAGTTCATAACTAGAGATTTTCCCCACAGGGTGCATACCATTCCCAAATGAATGTAGCATCGCGCAAAGCAGTAGCAAAGCACGAGTATAACGTGCATTACTCATGCTTCGCTACTCCTTTGTGCGATGCTATATTCCTTTGGGAATGGTATACAGTACGCCCCCGCTTATAAGCGTTCCTGCTTTTAAGCGTCGAGTTCATCCCTTGTGAGATTTCCCCATATAAAAATGGATCGATGTACCCGCTTATATGATTCTCCGTCTAAAAGAACCAGTATTTTGATACAAAAGTAAAATTTCATTGGTAAGTTTCCTCGGATATAAGCGCAGAGCAAAAATTTCAAAGCACCCAACTGTTTGACGCCGAAATTTTAGAAGAAATATTAAGTCCGTCTTCAGATGAGTTTGGCAACTACGAAAAAAACTTCGCTCAATTAACATTTTAAAGAAAAGCTTTGAGGCAAACAATCAATTTCTAAAAGAACCTAATGCTATGGCATTGCTAATTTATTAAGAAACCAAAATTCAGTCAAAACTTACGGATCTTTTTAGGATAGATATTTAAAAATGACATTTAATGTAGTGCATGGTTTTGGGATTTAGCTGGGATAGCTAAATTTTGTTACTAATTCTAAGTGTTTTTTGTTTCATAACGACCGGTTAGTTTTTTTTTATTATATACACATAATATTCGATCCCAATCCCGCCCTTCCCAAATTCAATTTTAAGGTCCCGAACCCGCCCATCCCGACATTTTTCAGAATTATACCGCGGGTCCCGTTGGTCCCGAAATTTATCACTATGAAAAATTCACATGTCTTTCAAATTTATTTTAAATAATAAAAAAAAATTAATAAAACATAAAAAAGTGCATATTTCACACATCGTTTTTAAGGAAGATTTTCTGAGTTTTCGGAGGTTGCGGTTTTATCGGGAGTGCCGGGTAAGGATTTTGGTTCTGTCCCGCCCACAAATTGTCATAGACCTTCCTGATTCCGCCCATCCTGGCCAATTTGAAATCAGTAGCGTGGGTCCCGCCGGTCCCGATACCCCGCGCCCATCTCTAGTTGCAACCTTAAGAAATCACTCTAATGTGGCGAAAGGAGTTTAAGTTTGATAATAATGATAAGAATATATTTAAAGTTGTAGACTACAAATGAAGGGGTTAGAAT
>NW_023458561.1:22312031-22345285 GCF_013731165.1 Rhagoletis pomonella
TCAAATTCCGAAATGTTGAGAAAATTTAGTATTGATAAAATATAATCTATGTCTGAAAGGAAGTGGTTATTTTCCAATATAATTACTTAACTAATTTTATTTCAACGACTTCGCAGTGTAGCCTTAAACTAGCAATGTTGGTATTTTTGCTGGTATTTAGCATTATTTGCTTTATTGTTATCTAACTAAATAGCAAATTAGCTCTTAATTCCGCTTCGGAAGCCAATTAAAACGCAACCAATTACAGTCATATTCAAATTTTCTAATTAAATCAACATTAAGCAAGGTTAGCAACTAACACAGTTATGTATCAGGGATAGGGTAAACTTATATGTATGTATGTATGTATGTATTTGTGGTTGCATGAACTCTTATTTTGTATTCTCATTTTTTTGTTACCAACTTTCATTATCATTTATCAAATGCACGCCCGAGGCGTTTAAATGTGCCACATACAAAATGCTACTGGGTGCATATGATATGTAAGTATGTGTAAATGTATTGTATGTTAATAGTGTTGATTTTGAGAAATGTATGTACTTATGCACATATGTACATATGTGCCAGTAACCAGTGCAGCTGTCTTTTTATGTTTCGCTGTTTTTATATAAGATATGTAAAAAAATAAAAATCCGTCAAACATTAAAACACAGAGTCACTGCTCTAAAATGATTTTATGCAGAATAAAAATTTAAATTGCTTGGCGGACTTGACTCTCGCCGGACGCGTTCAGTCGAGTTGATTACACGCCTCGATATAAGTGAATTGAAGTTGAACCATTTTGTCTGCCATAACTGGTAGAATCGCTTATAGCCTCAAGGACGTTTAATGACAGCGACATACAAATTTACATATGTTTTATTTTGATACTTGTGTATAAGAAAACATACAGTGACTCAAACAAATGGCCATATGCTGATTTTTTTAAATATTCATAATATTTTGTAATATTCATACGTTTTTTTGTTATTTTTCTATAAAAAATATGGCCCAAACTTTAACCAAAACCATACACAGTTTCAAACCTTATACAAAATTAAAGAAAATTCAACTAGTTTCCACCAAAGTTTCGACTTTTAATTCTGTTTTAAGTTTTCAGCGGCTAAAAAATCCCGTTAGTTTTTGAGAATTTTATTTTGGTGACAGATTTTTGTATTTTTTTCTATATATGCATGAATTTCTTAGGAAACAAAATGCGAGAGACTGGTAAAAGAAATAAAAAAATAACTAAATTTTTTTAAATTGCACTTTTTATATAAAAAAAAAAACGAAAAAGCAGTCTCAAAAATCAATGCGATTTTGTAGTCGGTTGAAACTTGCACATTGTCTGCGCTATAAAGCTGCATACCAAACATTTTAAGATTTAAAAGTTCAAAATCTGAATGAAGATTTGTTAAATTTTTTTAAAACTTTTAAAACTTTGATTTATATGGTGTTGGTGAAAGCTTGGACGGTATTTTCAACAGAAAAATAACCAAAAAAATTAGCTCGAAAACATTGCGAATACTAAAAAAAATCAGCACGTGTTCACTTGTTTGCATCACAGTATATATGTACTATATGTATGTATATATGTGCGTGTTTTTGTAATCATGCGCGCAGCATCAGAAATCGAGAGTAAACGTTGCAGAGGCCGTTGGTAGGACGCAGAATATACTTTGCTCTTTTATTATTGTCGCTTTTTGTTTTGTTATATTTTTCTTGTTATTTGGTTTTATTTGTTTTGCCTTTTCTGTTTTGTTCTGATTCTAATCGAGCACTGTAAACTACACACGTATGCATAAATTAAAATATGTATTACGAGCAACTCGAGCAGACCGAATTACGGTTGCAGTTGCAGCAAAAATGGGCGTTGTAATTTGGACGGCAGCAGCAACAAAGTCGAATGAACGTCAACGGCGACTTGTCTTGTCTTGTTGAGCGTATTGCAATTTTGGCTAGACAAGTTGCCATAAAGTTGGACAGCATACGAAAACGAAGCAAATAAGTGCAAGAACTGTTTTAATAAAAATACATATACATATGTATGAACGCATGCGCGGTTAGCTGTACAATTGTAAAGTAATATATGTGTTTGTATGGATGCATGTGTGCTGTCATGCTGCGTTGCGTGCGTGTCCGCAAGTGCAGTGAAAATATTTTGGCAGTAAGTTGCTAAACTATTTTCTTTATCTCGAAACGTTTTTAATTTTTTTTTTTTTAGTTTAACATGTTTCGTTCTAAATTGATTTTTAAACTGCAATTGCATTTCATTTCCATTTTCATTTTTCATTTGCCCAATTCGCTGATAGCAATCATTATTGCGCTAATTGCATGCCATTAACACTTTGTGCGTCAGCCGTTCTACCATTAATTTTAAATATTTCATATTTTTGTTTTAATTCAATTAAATTAAAAAAATATATTTATACATATAGCAAGCGTCTATTGTGCACACGCTTTTGTGCAGCAATTTAAATTAATTGCCTGACAGTTGTACGATAAAATTTTGTTGCAAATTTTTTTTTTTTGGTTTAGTTTTCTCTTTTTTCTGTTCTCTTGTTTTCTGAAAACATCAGTATGTTGTAAATGTGTCAAATTTAATTGAATGAAATCAATAGTGCAAGCGTTCGTACATAAAAACAGCAAACAGCTGCTCTCAGGTTGCTATGCAGTCCAAAACAAAAGACTTAAGCAACAAACTTGCGTGAGTGCTTGTCTGCGTTCATTATTTGTTACGTTCAGCGGCTGAGTGAATGCTTTATTGTGGCATTTTGAATGCGTATAGCATGCTAATGAATTGTGTTGGCTTGTATGCAGAACTACACGCAGTAGCATGCATACTTTCAATTAGAAGTTTAGACGTACATATGCTAAGGATAAAACATTTTTCTTAATGGAAATTTTACCATAATATATGAAGCTATAAGCCACCAAAAATATATAGACAATTTAAAGCGCTTAATCTTAGTTTACTCAATCTTTTCAATAAAACATTTTTTAGAATTTACGGCCATATTTCCATACCATTTTCATGGTTTACTGGCAGCTATTCCCTACATTGAAATATGTATTCTTTCGGATTAGATTTGTGAAAATCCAATATTTTCCAAGCATTAAAAAATGAATGAAATTGATAGGTAAAACCAGCAAGACGGTTACCGTGCATTTATGAAAAAATCAATAATACAGGTGGGTGTTATTGTGGTTCGGTTTAGTTTTTTTTGTTTTTCCGTAGTGAGACCGAAATCATTGGGTGTACCATGCTCCAAGTGTACCGCTTATTGGTAAAATATTACTATATATATTAGATTACGTCAAATAATGAAATTTTGACAGACCGATGCCTATATATTTTAAATAGATATTTATTAAAGAAAAATTAATGTGGGGGTCTTTATTAAAGCAGCAGAAGCCAAATCAACAACTTTTAGAATTTTGTCTAACGTAAAATATAGAAAAAAAATTATTACAAAATTGAAAATTACTGTTTAAGTAAATTGATAGGATAAAGTAAATATCGCAATATGAAAAAAGAAAGAGGTTAAAGAAGGCTTACAGCCGAAAATATCTTCGTGGAAAGTTGCCACCTATTTGAAAATGATAATTTGATTCAATTGATAAGATAAATTAAATATTGCAATATGGGTATCAAAATAAAGAGGTTTCAGAGAGTTTACTGTCAGGCACACTTTTGAGGAGGGTTGGATAAAAAAATACCCTTCCTTGTTAGCATCAATTTTTGTTTAGTTTTACATTTGACATTCCTCCTCTTCTTCGCAAGTGTAATCAATAAAACTAGATTGGATACCAATAAGTTATCAGTTTAATCTGAGGTTATTTTATAATTTTGTATGGCTAATCTCTTTTTCTAATTACAGATTAGGGAGTTAAGCTCGAAAATGAGGATAATCTTTTTATATGTAAGCCTACTATTAGGCGTATCAGTTACAGTGACGAGCAAAACTGTAACATGGAGTAACACTTTTTATTTCAGCTGTCGCTATCTTTCCAAGTTCTAACGACATTCATACGGTTGTTGTATATTATTATTGGTACATCTTTGCTTCCTCTGTCATAACGATTTAAAGTCAATTCAACAACATTTACAAACCCAGCAGACAAAAATGTAAATTAAGGCATATGTTACAGTTTTGCACTCATATATTTTTAATAACTTTTTGACAATTTTCACAAAAAAAAACAATTATTAACACAATGTTCAGTATGCGTTTGCTTTATTTAGTTCCTGGTTGCAATTTGGCATACCTAATGTGTATGTCTGTAAAAATTCTGGAGGTATAGCCTCCCATATATCCTTGGTGTGCTTTCACCGCTCATGTACTCCATTGGACGGACTTGGATACTTAGTAAGATGCGCTTTTAGTTGATTTCACAAATTCTCGATGAGATTCATGTCCTCGGATTGTGGAGGTCATTTCAAATTAGCAAATTTCTGCTTTTGTTCCAGTCTTTGCGAACATGTGCAGTGTGTTTTGGTTGCTTTTTCAGCAGAAACTCTAATTTTTTCGACTACATCTTGCAAATTTTGTTAAAATATGAACAGATACTGTTCCTTACGCATAATGCGTACAAACGGATCAACAACATTTTTGAAATACAACCCCAAACTATTATTGACCGACCACTGTGATTCACAGTTTGCCTTACATGATGCGCTTAGGCCTAATTTGGGCCTTTGATCCAATACCATGCCCGGCCATCTGATTGAAAGCTATTAATTTAGTCTTGTCAGACCAAATAACCTCAACTAAATCTTAAAAATTTGTTTTTTATTGCATTCTGTAAGGCCTAATATATCCCAATAGGCAACGGTCCGGTTTTCGTGCGATGCAGCGAAACGCTGCCACACTCGCACATGTATTTTGATCAAATGTGCTTTTTTCTTCTTTTATGATCCATTTTGCTCAATTTGGCAATTTTTCGCCCCACTATCTACTGATTTGCATTCAATTTTAATACCTTAAGCGCTCTGTAGTAGTGCCTGCAGCGCTACTTGCTACTAAGTTCACAAGATATCGAACTGTAATATATTTTGACAGACTTTCTTTGTCCTTAGTAACACTTTCGGCTATTTTTTTTCTCAGTCTTAACATTTTCATGTGGCAAACTCCAACATTTTTTGCCACTTTCCCTGCGGTTCCCCCTTTTCGCAGTAAATCTATTATTTACATTTATGTTTCCTGATTAACCATATTATTTATTGGTGATCACTTCTTGAATAAATTACAATACAGAAAAAAGTCATCTGACTTCCAACTAAGCAAAAGATAACTGTAAAATGCAAAACTGAGAGTGAGTGCAAAACTGTAACATTTGCCTTAACTTACATTTTTGTCTCCAGGTTTTTTTTATTGTTGTTGGATTGACCACAAATCGTTATGAGAGCGGGAGTAGGAGTGTACCAATAAGAATATACAACAAAAGTATGAAAGTCGTTAGACTATGAAAGATAGCAGTGGCTGAAATAAAAAGTGTTACACCATGTTACAGTTTTGCTCGTCACTGTACATACACACACATGTAGGTTAGGTTAGAAAATAAACGTTAATTTCACTTAGTCTTATATATCTTGCTGATTAAATTTTTTTTTTATTCATTTTAATTTTTAATTCTTTTAATACATGAAATTTTCGGTATGATTGATAAAATATGATACTTTTATATACTTGTAGAAGGGCGTTAAAATATCTTGAAAACACCGCATCAATTTTTTTTTTTGAGCTTGTAGTTTGAGCATTTTTATTTGTATATATTTCTAAATTTAGTTTTTCTTTTAGGAATATAATCTGTGGTTCTGCTTCATCTGTCGCTAGGTTCACGTTAAAGTCATGAATACAGCGTGGCGACGAATAACTGTTACCCAGGTTTTTTTGAGAAATAAAAGGGTCCTTTAAAGATTTTGCGAAAAAAGTATTTTATTGATAATTTTCCACAGATTTTACTTTAGTTGCATTAATTAGTTTTTAAATTTTAATCCTTATTTACATTTGCCAGCAGTGTAAACTTTGAGAGAAAAGTTCATTTGGCACGCAAGTCTTTTTCAGGTGTATTTTTTCTTAGGCTTTGTATAAAAAAAGTACAAAAAAGAAAAAAACTGTATAAGGTTGGTCGAATGAATGACCGTCCTAGTCACCAGTTCCGAGTCTATTCGATTTTTGAGTATGAGGCCTTAGGTTGGACAGAAGGGGGAGTATAAGGGACTCAAAATGGAGAAAATTAGCCTATGGTTACAGAAGATATGGAATAAATTAACTGACGAAGACCTGCGTGCCAAATGAACTTTCCTCTCAAAGTTTACACTGCTGGCAAATGTAAATAAGGATTAAAATTTATGAACTAATTAATGCAACTAAAGTAAAATCTGTGGAAAAATAACAATAAAATACTTTTTTCGCAAAATCTATAAAGGACTCTCTTATTTCTCAAAAATATCTGAGTAACAGTTATTCGTCGCCACGCTGTACATATAACACACCATCTTTTGTTTTCAAAATGAGAAGCTAAATTCATTTGTTCAGCATTTCCTCTTACTCTGCGCTTCTCTTTTTGCAATCTTGTATTAGCTGTGATCCAGTACTCAATGAGCTTACAGGTTTTTACACGAACTTGCAAGAACTGCGTTTAAATTGCATATCAGTGGCATTATTTAGGACTTGTTAAAAGGCTTTCAAAAAATGTTGATGCAGATCTGACTTCAAAGAAGAAGGAGGAGCAAGTCTCCAATTCGTCGCATATATTTGTTAGAAGTATTTTCATTCGAACACAGCTCACAAAGGACATCGATGTTAGACAAAATATTTAGGTGTGAGCTATTATAACGTAAGAGGAATTGTTCTGGGCAGTTACACTCAGAAAATATCACAAAGTGCTAACGTTTGAGCATAGTAGAAAATTACGACTCCTTAAAACTGAAATTTTACCTAACGGACTATATGGGTTTGAAGGTAAAACAGAGAAAAATTTTAAAATGTTACCTAATAAAAAATAAAAAAAAAAAGTTATTTAATAGTAAAAAAATTTTTTTTGCTTTCTAAATATGAACCAAATGGGACTATAAACACGAGGTTTTTAAATATCCCGACTCCTGCGCTACCTAGCGGATTAATTCTCTTTTCATATTGCATTGTCATCCAGTCCTATTGAAGTAACTATTGAAGTTTCCAGTCTCTAGCTCATCGGAAAGTTTGTTAATTGCAGCCCAAACAAACATAAATACATATATAAATAGCAAGTTAAATTAAAGGTTGTAATAAGCCAGGAAATTTTAATATTTTGAAATTTCTGCATTTCAACTAGTTACATACTGTTTTGATATTGATGTCACTCCAAACATCACGCTGCACCACCCGAAGTATACGCGTATTGAAAAATTAAGCCCTCCACATCCACGTAATAATTTCTTAAAACGAAGGAAACACATTTGCCAGCAAATATTTACACATTCTTACAAAGATGGGCACATAAAAAATTTTACGGATTATTTTCAAATTGCTTACTTGCATAAACTAACAAATTTGCGCTATTTCATGCAACCATAAAATTATACCAGCAAATTGGCTACAATGAAATGCAACAAATTTTTCTTTATTATTCAACCAGAAATAATTTTTGCATTGTTATGAAGAAAGCGACCAACATTCACAACTTTTCATGGTATACATGTGTAAGTGTAATATATGTACATATGTACATAAATGTTTTTAATTTCCCAACTATTTAAGCACATTTGAAATATAAGAGGGTATATTTGTTAAGAGAAAATTTAAATTTTGCCCAGCCAGCAAACGTTAATTTCATTCAAAATAAACCACAAAAAAACTTCCTATTTACTCTTATTCCACTACTGTACTATATGTACGAGGGTATGTATGTATGTTTATATTTGTATTGAAAATCGGTAGGTAGGTACTGCGGTTTCTGTTAACTAAGGCTGTTACTTAACGCTGAACATTATATTTCCCTCTGTGCATAGTGCCGCTGAATGTCTGCTATTTGTTGTTGCTATTCGTATCTTTGTACTACTTACTTGCATTTTTTCTTCATGCACTTTTATTTGTTTAACGTCTGTATTTTTGTATAAACTAATGCTCAATAAAGCGTTAACTAATAAAGTAACCACATGCCCAAAACCAAAAACAATGACAACAGCACTTTATACCGCAATAGAGTTGTTGTTTTTACCGACGACTTCAGTGCTTTACCTTAACTTGTGCTAAGCTAAGTTATTGTTGATTTGATTTAGGCAGATAATTTTAATTAACTTACTTATGAATATTTTTTATAACTAAATTAGCAGGAACAACAGATTTTGTCTTGCCTAATATTACTCACTTACTGGCCAATTCAACGAAACAAATAACAATAATGAAGATTTCTTATTTCAAATGTAATCATTCACAGTTTACACCTTTGCGCTCGATGGTCAGCATAAGGCCGCCCACTCCCCCCTTAGTTTTAGTTAATAATCGTGTCAACTGTTTTGGTACCCAACGCCTTTCGTCTGGCCATTTACTATATAAACAACGCTAGTTTTCCAATGTTGAAACAGCGACACAAAGTTTCTCACAAGAGAAACATATTTATGTGAAATTGGAAGCATTTAAAATTAAAAAATAAATTACATATTTGATATTTATTGTGAGAGTAAACGGGCTTTCGATAGAGATGACATTGTTCATTAGCCCCTTCATGGCAGCCTTGGTTGATTGATGTTGCGCACGATAATCACCCAGCCAGTCTTCAATATTAGATTAAATATGTGATGGAAACCAGGAAAAAGGTTAGGAGGTTAGGTAAGTTCGTTTGCCAGTGCATAGCGTAGTAGAGGCCATTAAGGCCCATAGCGCTACCAAATAAACTACAACCACAATAGGCGCTAAGTACCAGCAGTAATGCCGTAGAACATAGCAGTCCTCTTGGCAAACTAGAATACCTTGTTGTACGCTACCATGGCGGCGACTTCCAGATTAGATAGATGATATGCCCCACTATCTGGACTCGAACTCGGAACTCTCGAGTGACACCCTAGTGCTTTGCCCACCCGGCTATAGCGACTCTTAGAGTAGCGCGAGCAAAAGGCATATATGCATTCATGCCATCAGCTGACTGCCTGTGCTTGTTTTCACCATCCATTTTTGGTGAACTTTTTATGACTCTCTCTTACTGAACACCTAAATCATCTCAAGAGTCACCAATTGCTACTCTCAAATTTAGTGACTTCAGATGAGCTTGACTTACTGAATACCAGCATTAGTTTTTCGAAATATACTACTTAGGGAAAGATTTAGAGTTATTTTATTAAATTACGTATTCAACTCATTTTGATTTTTAGATAGGTGGCAACCCCGTCCAGAGGGATCAAATCCCTTTTTGATACCCATTTTATAATATTTCACCCAACCTGCTTTTCTTAGTAAGTCGCCACCCTATTAAATAATAGGTGTGAATAATTTTTTCTTTTTCAAAATCATTTCATTCAAAATAAATAAAAGCTTGTAAAATTAGGGCAAGTTTAGAGCCAGTGCAGGTAAACGTAATACTTTCGTAGATAGTAGTAGTATTGGACTGTAGATCCATAGCTCGCTAGTTCATATCCGGCTCGAAGGACCATGAATAACCCAGTGAGAGTATGTGCCTGGTGTTAGCAGTCGCGACTAAACAGGAGGAAATGATAAGGCATTTTCAGCTTTTCATAATCCTTTCTCTGCTGCATGTTGTTATATTGTATACGGGCATTGAACTAAAATTTCTCTTCCGAGTACTTTCGAGTACAAGTAGAATCGAGTATTTCCTAGCGATCGAGTTTCCTCTTCGATACTTTAATGAGTACAGGCATAGAGTACATGGTGGTGTCGGACGAAGACTAAAGACCTCTACTAAAATCTTTTTATTTTTATATTTCAAAATTTCTTAAACCCCTTTCGTTTGACACGTTTTTTGCCAAATGCCTTTCTCCACTTGAACGACCCTGATCGGAGCGCCACTGAGTCCAATTGTAAACCCACCTCATCCAGATGCTTACTGCTTTGCGTGCAATGGCAAAAGTGTTGCAATCGGAAGTCTTTGCATTACTGAAAATGGCAGATTGGATAATTAGCCAAAGATCTCGTGCTCATAAAATCAAGATCTGAAGTGACAGCCAAGCTGCTGCTTGGAAACCAGTCGCACCTTTTTAAAGATAATTCAGGAGTGTAAGTTGAGGCTAAACTCCGTTACAAGGTGGAATCAGCTCGAGCTTGTGTGGGTGCCTATGGTTTTCGAGACACTATGGTTTTCGAGGCAAAAAACTGGCTGACGAATTGGAGAACTGTGGTTGTCTGAAGCGTCCAATTGGATCGGAGCCAATTTTAGGGCCAAGCATAACGGGAACGATCGGGTACATCAACTGATGAGAGGTGTTTTATTGATACCTGCAAAACAAACAAGTAATTCCCAAAAAGGCCTGGTAGGGTGGTAGCAAAATTCCCCCTTAGACAAAGCAGGAATGATCCACGAACCTTGAGAGGATTGATTACGGGGCATCATCGACGATCCACTGTTTACATCTTGTTTGGAGGATCCCCCAACAAACTGCACAAGCTCATAAAGGATTCTGATAAGTTTTCAGAGGAGCCATGAATTCCCACCACACCTATATATCCCTTCCAGCTAAATTGTGTCTCTCGGTTTTAAGTACAATGGGAAATACGCCTGGGTGCTGGGAAAAATTAGTTTTGTTTTTTTCGGACCACCCACAATTGCATCCATCCAGGGAGCCACTCAAATATGCATAAAGTTTTTTATCAAAATTGGTTCGACTGTTTAGTAGCTCAGTGATATGCAATTTACAGAAAAATCTATGAAATCGTGAAATCGTGACTCGGTTTCAATATTTTCGAAAAAGATTAATTAATTAATTCAGATTAATTATTATTATTTTTTTTTTGATAGATTAATAGATAGAATAGTATAAATTCGATTAAACCAGCATATATAGCTTATGTTTTTAGCGTTCTAATCCATCTGCGTACTTTCTCAACCGTTCGGACATTAAAGCTACTCAATGAGATTTACATATTTATTGCGTATAATATTTCACTTTCATTTTATAGAAACTGCCCACAAATTTTTTTCTTCAAAAAAATTACAAGTCTTAAAAATTATAAACAACTCATTTACAGCGTATTATCGCTTTTTGATTTTACCGTTAAGTATCGTTAAGTATGCCAAATTTTGTGTTCACATTATCTCAACCAAAAAATTTTTATATGGCTTTTCATAATTGTTTGCTAACATGTTTTGCATTTATAACTGTACTGCAATCAAACTCGTGTAACTGTGTACCGTTTATTACGTGCTTTTGTATACGAAATGTAATCAGGTAAACAAATTGTTGCGGGACCACTTTTGACATTGAACAAAAAAGACAAATTGTAACAAAGTTCAATGAGTTTGAAAAGTGAAATGAAAGAAATTACATACAAATTAAACAATTTCAAGGTTGCATATGCAAATATTACAGTCAAATTGTAAGCTTACGAAAATATTCATATTCATTTACATTTTTATAACACAATTACCGTCTGTCAGGTGCTACAACGACATATGAGTATACATACTTGCTATGTATTATTGCCAAGGTCATATGTCTCAATAGATTGCATTCGTCGGCATCAACATTTTACTGAATGTTCAGTGTTACAGCAGCAGTGTTGAATACAGTAGGACTGCTGCTGTCAACAAGCGGCCACAACAGCTGTTATCTGCTCCAAAAGCGATAACAGTGCGCTGTTGCCTTCGCACCGTTAAGCAGAGCCAAGTAATTGATGAAGTGTTACGTACACATGTTAGATAACATTTACATTAATGGTGGTTTGAAAGTTAATGTTAAAGCATCTATGTGCATTAGGGTGGTTCAGAAAAAAGGTAAAGTTGGAACTTTAATGCATTTCTGCATCAAAATGAAAATTAAAAAAAAATGTCGCTTGTGTTACTTTGGCGGTTAGTGTTCGAAATGTATATACTCAATAATCAATTTACTACGGCATATATTTACATTGATCTACATGATTTATACTTTTAAGGCTGCTCAGTTTAAAGTTATTAGTTTTGTCTGTATTGGTTTTCGATGTTTTTTTTTTTTGGTTTAATTGTCTGTTAACAATTACCGCATGTTAGAATTGGGTCAACTCTCGTGGCGATTTTGATTGTTGCATAGTTTGTGTCTTGTATTTTTAAAAGTTATGCATACATAAGCATTCGTGCACAAGCATGTTAATTATAAACTCGTTTGATAATTTTTTTCAAACGTTTTGT
Source organism: Rhagoletis pomonella (assembly GCF_013731165.1). Classification (NCBI taxonomy): domain Eukaryota; kingdom Metazoa; phylum Arthropoda; class Insecta; order Diptera; family Tephritidae; genus Rhagoletis; species Rhagoletis pomonella. Next base: position 22,324,329 of record NW_023458561.1, read on the forward strand.
TGCTGGTGTTTTTTTTTTTTAATGAACAATACCTAATTGTAATTTGATCTTTGAAGTGGACATGAGATATAAAATAGTAATAGTAAAATTTTTTCAAAAGTAAAACATTAAGTGCATATGCACGTTTTTGTTAGGCCATTTGAACCGAAGTAACCTAACTACAACAAGTAAAGAAATCAAAGTTCGAGCAAAACAGTGTATCCGTCGCACATGCACATAAAATGTATTTTAAGTATAACGCGCATTTTTAAGGATTGTGATCCGATTTCCATAATTTTTAATTGTTTAATGAAATAAATGGCAATGGGTGCACAAAGTTTTGCAAGACCGATCTAGAAATTAAATACTAAGATACCCTAATTTTACTAAAAGTAGGGGGTGTCACAGCTGCTTTCTAAAATTTTTGAAACACCAAATTTATTGACAAAAGACCCTTAGGGGTGGAGACACGCTCACTTTCCCCAACTTTTGCTTCGAATTTAAAATTTAGTTAGGTTTGTTTCAGTAGTTACTGAATTACTTCAGTCATTACATTTTCTGTTATATGAAAGGTAGGCGCGGTTATCGTGCGATTTCAAAACTTTTAAATCTCTTCTTTAGCAGCATAAAAATAAATCCGTATATGGTACAAGAAAATAAATATTTTTTCAACAAAGACGGACAGTCGTAAGTTTTATTACTTATGTTAAAAGCAGAAGAAAGCGAAAGAACAGTTCTTGTCGTTTCAGAGATCGGAGAGCAAATTTCAAGAAACCCTTTTGCACACGTTCAAATCTGTCTGTAGAAAACTGGGAATAGGAGGTCCAAAACAAACGCAACATATTCCAGTCTAGATCGAACAAATTATGAAAAAAGTAGCTTTAAAGTATAAGGGTCTGCAAAAGTTGAAAAGAAGAATCCTAGGTTAAATGACAAAGTGCTACTTATCATTCCTGAAAAATCGTCTTGAGCAAGCTCGTAGCCAGTGCGTAATTTTGGCTTAATGATGTTTTTTCGTTGAGCAAAAAATGTATGCCCTGGGGTAATATTTAGTGCTTGTGTATTTGGATCTGTCTAAAAAATGCTCACCACCAAGAATTATTTTTATGGCCAGTACGGGATAATCCGTACTAATACAAATGCGAATAGTTTGTTTGTTACGCTTTTACGCTTTAACTACTCAACTGATCTTAATGAAATTTCGCACGCTGGTGTCATTTAGACCAACTTAAAAGATAGACAAATGGGCATGGAACCTCCCATACAAACAGAATTTTTCATTCTGCATACCTCTGGAAGTTTTTGTGGTAGAGTATTGGAACTTGGGATATAGATATATGAAATCAATTCTTTTCACATTTCATTTATAGTGGTGTTCGTAACACTCGTACCAATTTTAAGCTTTATGCTAATTATTTGCACCTTGAAAATTTAAATTGACCGGGCTAAAAGGAAACAATTTTAAAGATATCGAGCCCTAATCCCCAAAATAACGTAAGCGACATTTTTATCAACATTTTCTTTTCTACATCAAAAAGTTGGTTTAAATAGCGCGGGAATTAAAAAATATTACTCACACAAAAAGTCCCTTTTCAAAGATTTTCCCATATGTATGTTGATCGAAGATTGCAGCTTAGCTTATTTGCTGTTATTTTCAAAATTCCGCAATCACTCAAATATATTTACTTTTTAAAATTATAGTACTGTAGTATACATAAGTATGTATGCATACACATTTCTCTGCTACTACTTTCGTTGTTAAATATTTCTCAGAAGAAGAAACTAATAAATATTAAAAGTGATAGTTGTGAACAAAAGTAGACATGGAAAATATTTGAAATCATTAAAAAGTAACTCGAAATGATAAATGATGGGTGAAATGTCTTAACTCCCTTTCATATACAAGTATTGTATAACTTAGTAATAATTCGTAGGGCCATAATTATATTTATCAAAGCAATAATATGCGTTAGCTAACTGCTATAGTTACTTAAAAAAATAATTACGTATAAATGCATAGATATAAAAAACACTAAAAAGATGCACAACTGCTCACTTTTTCTATTTCACTTCCTTTATGGTGAAATTATTTAGTGAATTAATTTTAATTACTTAATTCATTCAATGGTACATTTTAAATTCGAATTGCTTTAAGATTAACTGTGATTACAAGTTTAAGGGGAATAGTCTTCAGGGGTTACCGGTATAAAGCGTTAAATACTTTCACTCCAAATGACCGGGAGGCATCCCAATTTTGATTTTTATGTTGAAATATAGGTATGTTTGGTGATGGCTTTATGGCTATCATTGTAGCTGTGGCTTGGTTAAGCTTTATACCTAAATAAACGCTTAGCCGCTCAAATTTTACCAGGTACATACACTTTTTATTTAATCTTTAAATTTGTTTGGACAAATTGGAGAATTAGTTAAGAGGCGTGTCTAGCAAAGCGAGGATAAAAAGAAACTTACCACAGTTAGGTTTATGTTCTAAAAACTTAAATGTAGGAATAAAGCGAATATCCAAACTAGAAAAATTAGAGAAATAGTAAGAATACGAAATGATACTTAAACGAATGACTGATATTGTTGCATAGGCGAATATTAATGCAGGGTTGTTGGTGCTACAAAAGGGTGCTGCATATACATATATAAGTTACAAACAATGATTAGGTGATGCCCTGACATACGTATTTAAGTACATATGTTGCGCAGAAATTAGGGTGTTTCATCTAAAAATAAAATAACCGGGTTTCCACACAAAACTAATATTTAAAAATCTAAACACATAAATACGACAAAAACTTTCATATTTTTTAGTTATATAGCGGATTGGGGTTGTAAATAATCATATTTTGTGATAAATATCTGAAATGGCGATGGTTACGAAGCGTTGTTTAAATATTTGCAAAACGACATTATATGGAGGGATCTTATTATTATTGAATTTGTTCCAGCAGTTTATGTTAAGTAAACTAAATCATATTAAATATTTAATTTAATATTTTGCCGTCGTTCAGTAGTACCAGCGGAGTTATTTTCATTATTTTCATTTCATACTTAGAAGTTGTTACTTATTTGGTATTTTTTTGTTGAACCCTTACCAAATCTTCCGAAAAAAAGAGACTGCAAATAATCCAGAATGATTACGCTCCAAAACATATTATTGCTAAATTACGAAACACAAAATCTTTGATTGGCTCTACTGAAAATATGAAATTTTGAGTTGTGTCGTTATTGCAGAGGACCATCGATATGTAATTAAATCACCCTTGCTAACAAGTGCTATTTTGGACTGAGTAGGCAATTCAGAAGTAAAGTCTTTTCTCGACGTACGAAAACGGCGTGGAGGCATGGATATTGAAAACAACTTTCCTCTGCTTTGGAAAGGCCAGGTGGAGCAGGATGTGGCTTCACTTGGCATTTCCCATTGGCGTCAGTTGGAACAGAAGAGAAACGACTGGCGTGCTGTTTTGGACTCGGCCAAAATCGCTTAGGCGGTTATAGGCCCAATAATAAAAGAAGAAAAAGAGGATCTTCTTCAATATGAAGATCGGGTTGACTTTGTGAGTTGTTATTTGAACAGTGATAACTTTAGCATTCCTAATTCGAGTTTAAGGCGTTAAAAAAATGGCTACAAAACTAAGCGCTTTATTGTCAATAGATACGTATTTAATTGAGAGTGTCGGCTAATAATGTAGATTTATAAGTTTACACAAACTGAGGGGTTCGAGATTGGTTCATATTTGAATTCTCTAAATTAAACTTCTATCGAGAGACCCTCCAATAAATTTAGTTTCGTTGATTTTCCGCATATAACCATCGTTTAGTTGTAAGGTGAGAAGTTTCCCAACAGATTTAGTTTCTTTGTTTCACGAAGTCCCATCAGCCCTCATTAAAGTATGAATGGCGACAAATGTGGAAAATTGTCCCTGATAATTATGAGTCTAGAGCAAAAAGTGTCTTTAGAGACTACACCATAAATAAAACGTTTGTACGGCATGAAATATTTTTCAAAAATGAAGACGATTCCAACAAAATTAGTTGCACAACTAATCTCACTAAGAAATTGATGAAAATTAAAAATTGATTCTTAAGCTCAAAACATACCACCAAATTATTTAAGTACATATATAAATACTTAGAAACAACTCTGCCAAGTTTGAAAAACAAAAGAGACTATCAAAATTTAAATCCCGTCTTAAACTATCCATGCTTATTTAAATATAATTTATAAAAATCAACACCATAACAAGTCCCAACTAAGGCGATGCATGAAACAAACAACGCCTCCAGTGTCTTTTGCCAGCTGCGCAAAAAAAAATCGCCATGCAAGCTACCATAAAACAATACAAAACACTTGCACAATTACTAGAAGAATTGAAAAAAAATTAATAAAATATGTATTTTCAACAACAAGGCAGCAACGCAAAAAAATTTGGCCCGTGTACTATGTAAGTATGTATGGCGCACAACTTGCCGCGAGTATTGGTTAATCCGCCACATGAAAATGCTACCGAAACAAAAGACTGCAGACGCAAACTTTGCCAACAAACGGACGCGTGTCAACAATATAGCAACATAACGGCAATAGAGGCGGTGGTACTGGTGGCGTCAAGTGCTACATAGTGAATGTCGGTTTGGTAAGCGCATACAAACTTACTTAAGTATATATATATATTTTGTTATTCTCCTGTAATGGCACACTTGTGCGCTGGCGTTATTTGAATTATTTTCATTGTTACATATTTTCATTTATTTACTCATATTTTGCATTTTTTGCAAATGCAATGAATTGAACTGCATTATGGCACTAATACAATTTCCTATAACCTTGTGAGGCACTCCCATAATTCGTAAGATCAATCATTGGAGCAAAAGAGATTAATATGTAAAGTAGACTAATAAATTGAGAATAAGAATACCCGAAAAGTAATACTTAATTTAGAAAACTGTGTAGATAATAAAATATTCTTTAAACTTTCAGCGATTTTTTTATTTTGCTATTTCATTTCTTTTATACACATTTATTCTTATTGTTTCTGTTTTTTTGTGATATTATTCATTTGGCTAATATATTTTGGCACGCCACCATAGCATGCGCCTAATTAACACCACCTTGAGAGCTGAGAATATATTGCAATAATCACCATTATCACTTGAATTCAAATTTAAACCACAAAAATGTTATTACTACAGTCAGCTATAAAATTGTACACAAAAGAAAAAGATACAACTATAGAAAACTATAGTTACAAATCATTAAGCTCGATTATTTAAGTGCATATTCCGAGGTCCACTCGAACCTAAATTAGTGTTTTTACTTCTCGTTGGTAGTTTTGTTGGTTTCATGAAGTTTTTGGGATTATTGGAAGGCAAAAATAGGCAATTTATGCGCTATAAAATGCGACTGCCGTCGCTGAGTGGTTAAAGGTATGTACTTTTACTTGGTAGGACTAGATTTGATCCCTGGTCAGGGAAACATCTAAATTATAAAAAAAAAAAAATGTAGCAGCGGTCGCTCTCAGCAGGCCCACTAATTTTATTTTTGTATTGGTAGGTCCTACCATTTTTAAATAATTCCAACGGTTTTACCCTTCCTCCCGACACTTTTGATTTTTTCGTGCCGAGTCGTGAAAAACAGGAGTTTGTTAAATGTAGAGATCTAAACCTATTCAACTATAAAATCAAATTCATCAGCTGATTGGATATGTTAAAGACATTATTATTTCATTTACAGTAAAAATCAGGTTCAGTATGCCAAACGTACCGGAGTGAGAATTAAAATCTTGACATAAACAACGGAATGATTCGTTTACTTCAAAACTAGTTTTGCATGGCTTCAAAAATGGAGGCCAAAAGTGTCTCTATACTCGTATCTAACCTTTGAGAGCACCACCCCCTAGATTCTCTGCAGAAAATTATTGCACTTTAAGCTTTAAATCTCCGAATTGAAAGCCTAAATGTTTAAGAAAAATTATGTTATAAACTTAGTTAGTTTACTCTTAATCTTGCTTAGGTTTTACACTTTCAACTACATCAACAGGCTCTAGTTATCTAGTAAATAATAAATTATTTTGATTTAAAAAAATATTATTAGGTCCCACTGTACGTTCAAATAAATTCTTACTCATAATGCAGTCATCTATGTTTATCCAAAATAAAACCAAACAAAACAAAGAAAGATTATTACACACATAAACGTATGTGTGGATTTATGTATTAACAAAAAGAATATGAATTCTGATAATAATTATGTGTGAAATGACATACACCATGCCACGCAGCTTTATAATTTGTTGAAGTTCAATCTAGTACGCAGATTGTTGTAATATTTCTTTCCTTTTTATGTCTATTTGGATTTTCTTTAATTGTGAGAATTTGGCGGTCTGTAAACCAATGATTGTTTTGTGTCTAAGGGCACCTTGACATTAATAGTCACTGAATTTGCCACGCGATTAATGAGTTAGAATGTCGGTTGGCTATGCACAAAATTTGTACATATGTATTTAGTATGTATGTACATATGTAAATATGTGGAGCCACAAGCAAATACATATATAAACACTCAGCGAATAATTTTAAGGTTTTCTTTTAAGTTTTATTATTTCAGTTTGAATGTAACATGAACTTGAATGTGAATTAATTAGTTGCAGTAGTTTTTTGCTGCTTTTGATCTATAAATGACTTACTTTGTGTACGAAAAATATTCACAATTATGCAATGCGATACCTTTTAGTATGTTAATGGGCAACAGATGGTGCGAATGAGATTCATGCCTTTCATTTTTTTACGTTAAACTCGATTCACGTTTGTACAAATTTTAAAAGTATGCATACAAAGATATTTATTTATTTACTATATTTTACAGTTTTTGGTACGGACTTGCTTCAGTGTAGCCGAGCTTCTCCTCCATAGTTTGGAGTAAGTCTTAATGATGTAACCCTAAGAGAGCGGCCTACAATTTTATCCACCTTCGAACAGCAAAAAGTTTTATGATTTTAAATAATAACTTTTTTATTTTTAGAGGTTTCCCGGGCCAGGGATCGGCAACAGCGCTCGCTGATTACAATTGAAATATCAAATTTTGAGAACATTTTTACAAAAACTGAATGCGATCGATCCCTGAGTAAATTCACACAACAAGACTTTGAAGGAGACAAAACCAATCTTCAACTATTTCGACTTTTGAGCCTTCCAGCCGAGTACAGGTCAGTTTATTCTGCAAGAGGCGAATATAGCCAAACCTCGAGAAGTAACTTATTTGCTTGGTTATGTGGCACCTAGATAAGTTAGAGGCCATTAAAGTAAAGTTGCCTGACTATTTGACCCTTAGATTTCATTTCCCTGTTAACCACTTACGAAAACCACCATCGGCAGATAAACTTATATAAATACATACATATACATCTACGTATGAGTACTAATAACAAAATACTAATATTTTTCTAACAATACTTATCTAAGTAAATAATTTATGATTACTCTCAGACTTATCTGTTTTCACCAAAATGTAATTCTTCTGTTGATAATTGCACTGGTCTTTAGTCAAAAGCTGTAAAGAACAGCATTCCTATTTCTGCATATTTTCGCAAATTTGGAAACAATTTCGGGAGTTATAATACGGAAACCGTTATTTTACATCACCGCGGAAATTTTTCATTTATGCAAATGAATATGGAAACAATGAACTTATTATTATGCATGCAATACAAAAATTGCAATTAAATGTAATTCCCAGGAATTTTTTTTTCAACATTTTTATTCTTTTTAAATAATTTTTATCATATTGTTATCATAAATCAGTAACAGTAAATCTCTAATATTAATATTAATAATATATTAATATTTGTCAAGGTTATGTCGAAAAAACGAGATACATCTCTGTATTTTGCCGGAAAAAATTTATCTTAAATTGTATAACTTTGAAATTTAATCAAACGATAAGTTACCAATGAGATACAACCTTTTGTCTGTAGATTTTCATCGAAGCTGGAAGAAATATTGAAGAAAAGCGAAAAAATAAGGGAGCGTTTTTCTAAAAATAACAACGAATGGATGGTGAAAGATTTGGTCTTCCGTATCTCCATTCATAAGGAGCAGCCTTCGACATCTGCGATGTCTTCCAAATCTCTCTTGTTTTGTATATATAATAACACTGCTCAAATCTTGAACTTGCATAAGCAAATGTTTTGATAGTTGATCGCACTTAATTGTGGCCTTCTAAACGTAATGACGTCCCCGTTTTCCGGATGGGATCCAATTTCCGTGGTAATGGTAATTAAAAATTTTAACTTTTTTTAAATTACTCCCTAAAGTTACATTTCTAAATTTTGTACGTGGCTGGTTTTTGATATTACCATTTCTGAAAATCATCGAAATCGGTTTACTATAGCATATAGCTGCAATGTAACTGATTGTTGATTCGTTTTTTTTTATGAAACGCCTAGTATCAGTATTATGTGAATTATATGTTATCGTTAACCGATTTCGATGATTTTTAGAAATAGTTAATATAATATTAAAAACTAGTCACTTGCAAAATTTTAATAAAATAATTTTAAAACTGAAAGACTTATTTAAAAAACTTTAAATTTTAAGCAAATTTTCAAGTACCGTTATCTCGAAGACTGGAGCAATCATCAACTATCAGAACCATTGCATAAATTTTCAACTTGCAAATTAATTAATCTGAATAAAGATTTTATTGTTCCAGCTTGAGATGGATTTTTTATTTAATCTCATGAGTAAAGTTTTAAAATTGTTTTTGATATTTTAAACATAATTTTTCGACAGGTGGAAACTGTTTTATTTTATAGGTGAAAAACATATTAAACATTTTAAATTGATAACAATTTTGTAATATTTCATTTAACTTTTACATATATATTTTTTATGTGGATGGCATTTATTTTACTTTGAGTCCAATAGGGCCTAAACTTTACATGCACCATCTCCAGACTACGCCAGAGTACTTCTGCTAATAACATCAAAATCTTATTCATCAGCGGTTTCGGAGTCTTCGAGAACGTACGCACTTATTATTTACGTACATATTAGGGATGCCAATTCCGGGAGCGGGGATTTCGAAATCTCGATGTTTTTGAGGTCCCGAAAATCCCTGGATTTGCTTGCATTAATCCCGGGATCCCGAAAAATTTAAAACATCGAATTGATAGTAAGAATGTTTATAAATTTGAAGTATGGTTTTTTTTAAAATGCCGTTTTGACTACAATTGACAAAAATATTGAAACTATACTTTTAAATTGCTGTCTGAGCCTTTTTTGAAGAAGATTTAAATGAATGTACTCATAGCATCGCCAATGTTAACGAAAAAGAAAGTTTTAAGCCAAAGTTCCATAATTTTTTAAATCAATTCTCTCAAACTTTCCCAAATGGAAAAACTTATAATTTATCCGACGTGCTGGTAAAAGAATTCAAATATTTTGTAATAGAAGGATCATTACCTCCAAATGTATTACGAATACCTTTTTTTACTGTTCAGTCTAAAACAGTTGAGGCCGAAATATGCTTTTCATCAGCAGGTTTTGTGTGTAACAACTTCAGGTCCAAATTAGAAGACTCCGCTTTGAATGCTTTGCTGATCTTACGTTCACATTTTAAGTGCAATAATAACAACACCGGCACAAAAAAATATGTGTGCTTTTAACCAGACCCACCCACCAACATGTATGTATTTCGACCCGCTGAACCCGATTCTGAGGTCCGTTTGACTCGTACACCCTAACAAATTTCGAGTAAATTGCGAAAAATGGCAATAAAATAGCCATTCGTCACTTCTTTATGGATGATTAGATAATTTGTTTTTGTACATTTTTGTTTAATGTTTTTTTTTTTTTAATTAATCTTTAAGCTCGGCCAAACACTCATCTAAGTATCAATAATCTATTATTATTATTATTATGATTATTTAGGGGGTTCACAAGACTTGTTAACCGTCGTAAAATCTTAATATTAAATTTTTGTATGTAAAATAACGATTAAAATGGTTTTAAGGATTCCTAAGTACACCTAAATATTTTAAACTGATAAAAAATATATAATTAGCCTCCCCTAAAACCATTTTAATCGTTATTTTACATAAAAAATGTTAAGCTTATGATTTTACGACGGTTAACACGTCTTGTGAATCCCCTTAATATACGAGTACGACATTAATATGCAAAATGCAAGCATAACAGTGAGCTTTTAAATTAGTTGCGCTTCGTAAGCAACAGGTAGTCAACAGACAGCTCTTGGAGCCAGCAATGAGTTGCTATTCATCTTCAACTCTTGCTTTTGTGCGTTTTCGAGTGCAATTATGACCATATCAAAATTATAAAGAAATAAAATAGATGGGATGACAATACTTTTGACAATCTATTTCTGCCTATTCATATAGGCATATACATACATGCCTATACTCCGTATACGCATCTGAGTGTTATGTCACTCATAAATTTATACATTCATATGCTAATTTATTCATGTTTGAGTTATTAAGGGCTCTAAATGAGTACAACACTTTTTGAGTGGCTTGTAAATATTTTTTAATATTTTGTTGTTGTTTTAAAACTGTAAATGATGTCGTCGTATATGTAAGCCAGTCAAGTGATTGTTACAACAAAAATAAGGTATACGTATACATAAGTATATATGTTGATAGGTATGTTTGTATGTATATAAAAAAATATGGAAAAATATGCATACTGACACAGGGTTTGGGCATCTAAAAGACCACCCAAACCAGCTCCTTGACATATTTACTAAACTTGATATTCATAAATTTAAATCCAAATTTCTTTGTCCTTTGGAAAGACCTGCAGTGTCACTTACTCATCATCATTCAACTTTTGAGCATTGTTGGATTTGATTTACATTGAAGTGCTACATAAATTAGATAATTTTCTAGGCCGTGAAGTAAAGTATTCACAGCTGTTTTCTTGTCTTCTTTATCATCGTTTCGTTTAATAAACAAACGGCTACTATACGTAAAGGTAGTTTAGGGCCGCAATGGCGATATGCCACGGAGAAGTTACTCTTTGACAGCATCAATTTATTTATTTTCGCATAAGGGGCTAATTATATACAAATACATGCCTACATATTTTCAAACGAGACAACGTCCAAAGTGGACATAAATATTTATAATTGCAGGCAGTCGTTTTACATACCACGAAGGGGTTCTGAACACGGCCTTAAAAATTTGGAACTAAACCCAAAATAGCGTGAATTAATAGTGGCCGAGAAATTGTCCGTAAATGGTACTGAAATATATAGCTTCAAAATAGTCCTGAACTAGGCCCAAAAAGACCCCGAAGTAGGACTAAAATAATCCTGAACTAACCCCAAATATATGTACTCACAAGAAGTAAGTTATATGTTTTCTGCTGGATTCCATAAGAAGTAGATATACATTTTTTCTGGGCTTACGCAAATTTTACCAATACGGAGAGCTGAGATGTTTACACATCAAAAATTTCGTTTATTATCGGAAAGCACATAAAAGCATAGACAGACGGCAGCGATCATCCGGATCAACTCGGGAGTTAACTGCAGTTGATCTAAGCTCTAACCGGCCATTTAAGTACAATAGGTATGAAGTGACTTATTCCACTTTTAAAATAATCGGCTCATATACATACTCAATTTTATATGTATGTACATACATATGTAGGTGAGTAAAACATATAGACACCGTTGATCCGGATCAACTTGTCAATCGAAAATATCTCGGGAATTAACTGCAGTTTATCCGGTTTAAGTACTGCATTTAAGGGCCGGTTGTTCAATGTCTGGTTATCACTACTTCCCGGTTAAACATCATTATCGACGTTTTCAAAATCATGCATATAACAAGTGATTGATAAAGCAGTCGTTGTATTTAACCGGAGGCTTCTACCTCCTTGTGCTAATCAGACATTACGACGGCAGCGTTGATCAGGATCAACTCGTTAATTCGGAATTATCTCGGTTGATCCGGATTAAGTCCTAGATTTAATTCCCAAACTTAACTCGGATCAAGCGACTATTCGATGACAACCCTGACGAAAACTCAGGGAGCGTAGAATACAGGGAAAGTACAAAACTAGCAAGGACATATACATACCTTTTCATCGGTAATGCAGTCACCATACTAATTCAGATAGGAATCCAATTAAAATTGAATAAGAACTTATTTGAATTAATACGATGACTGCATTACCGAGACAAGGGTAATGTCCATGCTAGTTTTGCATTTTCTTTGTGCTCTACGTCCCTGGGCAAACAAATACGCAAACAAAGCAGCCAAGCAATTGATCCGCGGGGGCCGAGTGGCGAGGGCTGCGTACTACAAGCCTGTAGGTCCCAGGTTCGATTCTCGGTTGGAGCGATTGCAAACAAAAATTGTTTTTACTGTTACTTTAATCTATTTTTTTTATATATATATTTCATTTTACTTTATTTTATTTTCGTTTGTTTTATTTTATTTCATATTTTTTATTTTATTTTAGTTAATTTAAATTTTTAGAGTTTAATTTTACTAAAAAAGTCAAAAACAACTAACTAAAAACAACTAAAAAAAAGTACAGAAATTATAATTGACTATCCTTGACAGACGGCAATAATGCGGAGTTACAAGCCGCGAGGTCGTAGAATATTCATTTGATTTTTTTATTCATTCAATTATAATTTCTATATTTGATCATATCAATTGCGCAGGCATTCAGGCAAGCATTTATTTCGTCCGCTGGAGTCAATCAATAAATTACAGGCCTAAAATCTCCTGCGAGCAACATCAATGAGTTCCCGAATGGTTTCACGTTTCCACGCAAATCTCGCAACAATCGTTCAAAAACCTCGAGCGTTTTTAACCAACTTCAAAAAAGGGAGGAGGTTATCTATTTGTCGGAATATTTTTTTTATGTATGTTACCGAATAACTTTGGACCACGTTTACCTATTTAGGTGATCCCATACTAATTTAGTTTAGACCAGATGATTGGATCATGAAGAAATTAACGGTACTCTTAAATTTGTATATGAGAATTGAAGTCCGTTTTGTTTTTTGCTTAAACATTATTTGTTTATGTGCCATCGCGCACTCATCCGATACCATCAGTTTAGATTTTTGTAATACTTCTCCCATACCGGATGCTCTGGAAATGATGCACTTGGAAGCTTCGATGTATCGTAAATCGAAAATTTTCAAGCGGGTGCCAAACCTTCTGAAAATTATTTTCTACTGTAAGTCTTCTTAAACCACTTGATACCTCTATTGTAATACTAAATTTATCCAACCCACCAATTTTAAATGATCCTGGTTTTATACCGAACAATCCAAATAAAAAACTATGGAAATCGGTTCAGCCGTTCTTGAGTTTTGAAGCCTCGCACAAACGAACATAACATTTTTATATATGTATGTGGGGAGACCACAACAATTTTAACTTATGTAAAATTAATTTCTTAACATTTTGTTTTGAAATGCAACTCTACAACAATGTTAAAATTTTTAGTTTAGAATGCAACCATGTGAGATTTTGCTTTCGTTCATTTTTCATTCTCGCTTTTTATATTTTCGTTTGGAGCTAATAAAGTGAAATAATTTCTGGTCTAATGGTCCAGCGAAAACATCTTTTAAAGAGGAACTCAAAAGGTACCCGCATATATATAGATATAGATAGCTATAGATTTTACCTTATTTTATTTTATTTTCTATTGTTTTATTTTATTTTATTTAAAACTTTATATGGGAGTTTAAATCTATTCAAAAGTCCACAACAACTAAAATTACATTAAAAAAACTAAAATCAATAATTCAATGAATAAAAAAATAAAAATTCCAAATCCCTCCGTGGGACTCGAACCCACGAGCTCGCGGTGCAATTTTGCACAGACCAATTGGGCCATTTATCCGAGCGAACGTTACCTTTTGTCTATAATATAAGCAAAACATCTGGTCAATCGTATAAAGCTAATTTAACTTTTTCTTTTCTGAATTCGATTTGATTTAAATTAAGATTTAAATAAACATTTATGCATAATGTCACACGGTTTTACATGTCTTTATGAATATGTCCAAATAACAATGGCACAAAATCCATACACAAAACACGAAAAAGCATCTTTCAAAAAGTGCGTAAATGCGTGCCTTCGAAAGCGAAAACCACAACAACCACAACAACAACAACGCCATCGAACACATTATACAAATTATGACGCGCAACTTGACCTCACCATTCAGAGCAGCACTTTACGCCGCTGCCACCAAGCCTGCCTTTGCTTCAATGCCGCCACCAGTTGAAAAGTTTTTCATAAATAACAATGAGATACAGGGCGGGCATATGACGGTGTTTTTGTTGCTGTTGTCAACTGTAATAAATGCATTGCACTATGTTTATTGGTATTTCGGTATTTCATGCAACCGAACCGCCAATCTGGCCGTCAACAGCGTGAGTTAGCTACACACACCGGCACAGCGCCAACTTGCCACGAGATGCTCAGCCTTTATGAACCTGTACCTTTGTTGAACGCCCATAACGGTGCAGTGTTGATGCTGATTTGCTTTTTTGTTGTTGTTGTTATTTTTATATTGTTATAAATTGTAATGCTGTCGGTGCATGCAACTACGAGTGATAAAGTGAAAGATGGCCTGCAGTCAAAGTCACCGCAGCGAAAGAGCGAAGCGGCAAAAAGTAAAAAAGAAACGCACAAAAATTATAGCAAAAATAAAAACTTTGCAACGAAGAGCAGAAAAGAAATTGTATAAATAAATAAATATAAAATAGCCGCTTGCAAGTCAGTAAAAAAATGTTTGCTTTTATTGCCATTGTAAAAGTTGTTGCTGTTGCAGCATGCTACACGCTGCTTATTTGTTTGCAGAGGTTGTGGTGGCAAGTTCGCGACGTACAGTTCAACACCATCGCCAGCAACTGGCGCAAGCGCATTGGCTTGAATTATGGGAAGTAAAACAATTTGGGTGGGCAGGCAGCGTAGAGTGTTTTGTGCGCATGCGCTTTGGCCGCAGTCGACGTTGTTGTGGTTTTATTGTTTCACGTTGTTTTTTGTTTATGTTTTTTTTTTTGGCTTCGAATCGATTGCATTGCGGTTGCCAACAACTGACTGGCATGTGATTCAGTTCATTTCATTTTGTGTAGTTCGCCTGATTTTTATTTTAATTTTAATATATTTTTTTCCTTTCTTTTGGCCTCCGCAAGTGGATGCTGTTTGGCTTTTTATGGTCATAAAATGAAAGGCCAATATACAGAAAATATGGGCGCAAATCAACAAAGCGAAATGCAACACATAATTGTACACTTAGCAACACAAAACGGGGTAAAAGTAGAAAAAAAGAAAAACGAAAATTTTAGATGTGAAAAAAGTGGTCGCAATGCACGAAAAATGCCAGTGAATGCGTAATAAGTGGGTGCCGAATTTTTTCCTGCCGCAATTCTTTATTTGGCATCCATGCCAAGCGATTTGTACGCGCCGATTCACTATCTATCTTCGTGTTTTATGCCATTCAATTTTATGTTATTTTCATTGTTTTAATCCACCAGGGATTTGCTCCTCTGATTGAGTGCTGCGGTCGCCAGCAGCGTCAGCAAACACATTATTAAATTATGGAAATACCGAGAAGTTTCCTTTTCGAATTTGTAAATGTAAATGCAGTTATTGAAAACGATTGTGGATACGTGGCGCTCGAAATGGTCTGGTGGTTTTATTATACATACATCCATTCCAATATTGTGTGATTTACATACATACATCAGGGTTTTTGTTGCAGGCCGGGATGCATTTTAGCATTTTGACTTTTTCTTTCAGCTCCTTTAAGTACTTTGAAGACAAACGTTAGCTATACTCTTAATGAGTTCATTCGGTTCTCACAAAAGTTTGAAGCGTAGTCTTTGATCTGCATGGAATTACCCGGTAGAAACTCGCAAACCGTCGAAAACTAAGAGGAAGGCTGCATATTCCTTGTAAAAGCGAGAGGATATCAAACCCTACAGTTCTGATAGCTTCCAATGCGACAATGGGACATACAATGGAGATGCGGCTCTATTAAAAATGTGTGTGTAGTGCGGTATGTGCGGCATGCACACCTTGCTCAGGTAAATAAAGGCAGGATTACCGAAATTTACCATTGGGAATCTAAGCAGTCAGGGAGTTGCAAAAGATCATATAGGATTACCAGAGAAATCCATAATACCCATGACCCACTTAAAACTAGAAGTCTGTTAGAAATGAGCTGGGAAAATACCAACAAACTCATGGCTGTCTTCACTGGGCATTGGCCAGGGGTATGCATGCCGAATGAAAAGACCTTTCAATAGGCTCAGCCGCAGTTGCAGGGACTCAGGCTGAAAGGAGACTGCTGAACATTTTTTCTGCTAGTGCCCGGCCATTGTAAAAGTGAGGCTAAAGACACTTGGCCAATCATTCTTGCAGCGTGCAATTAACTGAAATTCTTCAAAAGGTCAAGCGGCTGTAAAATTCTACGAAATTGCAATTTTAAAAGGGGAAAAAATTTACTGATTTCTTGTCCCCAGGGTGACAAAACTCTATTACCAGCCAACCAACGGCTCTGCAAACGAGCGAAGAACTCTTTCCGTCATTACGGAGTTGAATAAAACAACAACCACTTTCGTGCAAATTTCGAGCTTTTTAAAATTCTAAAAAAATTAACCGTAATGTTTAGCCATTTGAAACTTGTACTTTATTCTACTAGAATTTAATGGGCTACAAAACTGCATACTCAAAAAATTTTTACGAAAATTCGTTGAATTATAAGTTTTTTAGGCAGTGTCACTCGATTGGTACTTTTGTACAGATTTGTGCATTTTTATATTGGGCTATTGGTACAAAATAAAAAAATTGGTAAAATTTTTTTTGTAGTAAAAAGCTTGAAAAAAAAACTAACTAACTGCCTTTAAACTTGTATTTAGACAGATGTTGGTAAAGAATGAACTATAAAAAACTAACAAAAAAAATTTTAAACCTTGTAAAAATTTGGTGCGGCTATAATTTTTTCGACTACTGCACATAAGTTGACAATGATTACTCGGCCGTGCTATCATAGTAGCACAATGCCACTAATATTTGACTTACAAACAAAATACGGGCAGGAATTTCAAAATTTTAACCCTGTTTGTGTGAAATATTTTTTTTGTATCAGTATTTTTCTTTTAATCAATCTATGTTGAAATAAAAGTGAAAATAAAAGAATATTTTGCATAATCGTTGGCATCACTGATTCATAGAGTATGCCCAATTATATGTGAAAGCAACGCAATTTTTCTCGTGTACGAGTGAAAGCAGAAGAGAAAAATTTGGCACGCGTGCCTATGAAATGGCCACCCTTGATCTAAAGTGGATGGGTAACAGTAGTTTTTTAGTTAATGTATATAATAATGAAGAAAAAAACTTTCATTAGTTGGATGCAAGTTCTAAGAATTTATTTATGCAAAAAAATCGCCCAAGTTTTTTTTTTTTAATTGATCGCACTTACGATCTAGGTATGCTATATGTCCAAAAAGTTTACTTTAGTTTAGTTAAACAGTTAAATGAAATACTGTCGTCAAATCAAAAAGATTTAAGAAAGTTTTATTTCGAAAACTTTTTCGAAGAGAGCTGTCTATTAAGGACCGTTATCTCAAGTAGGTTTTAAAATGTGTCTGCCCTTTAAACAAAAATTTTGTTCTGAAAATATGTCTTTAAAGGGCAAGTAAATATTAAAACCTACTTTATAAAACGACACTAAATGAAATATTTTAATATTGGTGTAAACCGAATTAGGTTTCAGAAAAAACGTTTTTGGAGAGAATTACCACCTCTTTGAAAAGTCAAATTCAAATTAACTAATTTTTATGTGAAAATGTGTGTCAAACGAAGAGAGAAAAAGATTTATTTTCAAAATATTGCTTAAGCAAAATTTAACTTACTTAATTGTAAACTGAGTATAACATTACAATCAGAGTGTCGCCAATTTATTTTAAATATACACCAATTTATTTTTAATACATTTTTAACAGAGCTGCCACCATTCCAAAACTTATTTAAATCAATATTTTCAATTTAAATTAAATTAAATATAATAATATGGTGCTGATATGAAATATCCTATAGGCTTTTTTTATTCAGAAAAACTGTTCAATAGAGTTTCCGCCTATAAAATTATGTTATTGTTTTCGTTTAAGTAATTTATATATCTTTTTTTTTGTTTATTACATATAGCTTTGTTTCCAGCTCTTTAGAAAACGGTCAAGAAAAAATTTCCATTATTTCGTGTGTGTGACCAAGGAATTTTGACATCTGATAATTCACAGCCTGTTACCTGACTCTTCCCTCAGGAAATAATGGAACGAGCATATATTTCTGTTGAAAATATGAGTTGCATTGTGCTCTTTTTTTTTTAATTCGAAGACCGTAGTAGAAAGCGTGGCAAATTTCTTAAGAACTGCGTACTGCCTTAAGGAAATTTGACACAAGAAAATTCCTTGTGCGTCATTTTATATAGAATTTTTGCTTTTCTTGAGAGCTAGATACTGAGCTTATGTATAAAAACATAAACGCTAAAGCAAATATTCCGCGTACGGCTACGTGGAAATTAAAAAAAAAAAAAATGGGTTCAACGCACAGTGGCACTGGTCCACCATAGCCTACCATCAGTTTTTAGTCCGACAGAATTACTATAGTAATGATGTGAGTAAATTGGCAATAAGCAATAAAAGTACAACATTCTCTTATTTACAAAATTCGGTATTATTTGCGCTTTTATGGCCTAACTCTTGTGAGTATTAAGACAACCAGACAAGTCTTGCTGCAATTTTTTTTACTTAATTTTCTTCCTTTGCTTTCTGCGTTTTTTATCTTTCACTTACATAAGCTAGTTATATGTACTTAACGCCTCATAATGACAAGCATTTCATTGAGTTATTATTTTGGCGAAGGGAACTGACTTCGAAGTTGATAATCCACTTAACTGAGATTAATTTGTGTTACCTGTTTTTCATTTTGCCCTTTGCAAGCTTTTATTAACTCATTTTTCCTCACATTTTATGTAGGTTATTAAAAAATTAAAAAAAAAAAATCTGATTGAAATTTAAGAAGCGCAAGAAGCATGAAAAATAAAATTGAGAAAAAGCACGCCCAAAGCATGATTTAAAAGTGAAAAATACAGCCAAAATATTAATGATTATAACGACAAAACATGAAATAAAGGCGCGAAGAAATTATGATAATAAATCAGCGAAAGACATTAATTGTTGGACGGTTAGCAGAGCAAGTGAAATTGAAATTCGAGTGCTGCCCACAACAAAGGAGTGTGGTTTTGAAAAAAAGTAAAAACTATTAATATAAAAAAATTTCGAATTCTAGTAGGTAAAAATAGGTTAAGGAAGAATTTGGACAACAGCTACCCTTGCTCTGACTTTTGGCAAGAGTAAAATAAGTCGAGTATCACTGAAGAAGTCGACCTCACGTTTGGGAAGCTAGCCATGATTTATTTATTTAAAAAACATGTTGATTTAAAAAAAGATAAGTAAACACATCGACCACTTTGCACAAAATTAACGTATCGGCAATTTTTTCGAAATTGACATTTTGATGTAAATTTTTTTCTACACTCAAATCACTGAAATCACTATAGTTACGACAAAAATTTACTGTATATTTTATCATGTGCTACAATGCATTTTTATCGAAATTATCGTATTTATGTGCCATAAAAAAGTTTCTGTACGTAGTAGAAAAAACATATTAAAATAATTCAAAATTTTTTTTTTAAGTTTTTACTAATTTTCTCTTGTATAAAATTTGGCTTCTGGCGCATACGATAATTTCGCGCAAAGGGGTCGGTATATGTACATTTACCAAAAAACTCATCGATCGCCAGCAACATTAAACATTTTATAATATTTGATTGAGTTCTCGCTGTTCTCTTGTCTCACTTTTGCATCGCTGCTATGCCATTTACCGGTTCAGTGGCGTTGCAATAATGTTGCCATGTCAACTGCCAACCCAAATTTCATTTCCACATTTCACCCTCACTCAGTGTCAGTTAGCAAAGTATGAACGCATTCGTTGTTTTTTTTTTGTTGTTTCTTTTTCAATGTATGCAGCTGCTGCCACATGCCACATTCCCCAAAGCATAACATGCGTACGTAAAGCACAAATTCTTAAAACTCTGTAGTTGTTAGTTAAAATTATTTTACGCCTTTTTTCTTTTTTCTTCGAGGGAAGTGACCACAGCGTTTTATGCTTTGCATTTTGAAGCCGCTAATGGTTGACCAAGCATCCGTACGCCCACACGACGCCGGCAATTTTGGCCGCCCACGCCTTTTGTCGAATTTTTTCGATGCTGAAATAATTAAACTACAAACGAAAAATTGTAGACAGTTGCAAAAAAAAATAATAATTTATATATCTGTTTAATAAATTGCAATTTGTTAAGTTTTTGTGCTATTATTTGAGCGCTAATCGCATTAAGACATTTTCGGCAATTATTTTTTATTCACTTTTTTGACTTAATATTTCCTTCCTTAGAGAACTGAGAGAGCCTTGTGAAAATCACCAGGTCAGTTTTACCTGGTTTTACTCACAGACCTTTCTTTTTAACCTCTCTCTTTCACCCAACCTTAGTGAAACCTGTATGACGTCACACAAGAAAATTTTCTACTTACCCCTACCGAAAGGCCTCGAGCATACGCAACAACCTTAGAGGTCCCTTCTTTTCCAGGGCTTGCAGCCTTTCAACCCTGTGGCTTTGACCAGCTATAACCCAGCGTATTACCTCAGAACAACATAAATAAAATTCAGATGTGTGCGCGCTACCTATTAAAAATGCAAAACGATAATTGAGCCCCGAAGATAATTTGGCCAGTGCCAGTGGATATGGTAGCCATTTTTACAAAGAAATGATGCTGGGAAGATTTTTTTTTTTAACTTTGGATTTCGCGATTCAGATTTCGATGGTCCTGTGCAATAACAACACAATTCAA
>NW_023458561.1:22345385-22348032 GCF_013731165.1 Rhagoletis pomonella
TCGCGATTCAGATTTCGATGGTCCTGTGCAATAACAACACAATTCAAAATTCTAAAATAAAAACTGTTACTACTGTTAAGTGGCTTTTGTCTCTAATTCTTGTCTAATCCATTTCCAATCCTTACCAAAGTAAGCAGTAAGGATTGCTAAAGTGAATACAAAAGTTTAGACAAGGATTCGACAATGATTAGAGATATGAGCCACATAAAAGTAGTAATAGTTTTTATTTTTTGAATTTTGAATTGTAGCGTTTGGTAATTTATCTTTACGCACTGTTCAATACAAAATACCCTTAGGCAACATTCGGGCAGCATGTGAAGCATTCTCGGACAGACCGGCATCCCGCTTAAGCTTGCTGCAGTTTTTTTGATGAACTGATTATAGAAAAAAAAAAATTATAATAATAATAAATGGACAAAATTATAGCATATTTTCTTGGTAACACTTCGATTGCCTACCCCTGTACCTATACAGAAAAAAATTGCAAGGTGGTGCAGATATGTATACCACTTTTAGCCACAGTTTTTATGGAGATGACCTACTTGGTGCGATAATATTTATTTCAAAAGTTTTTTGAACTTTATACGACTATCGATTTTAAGGAAAATGGAGATAAGCCAAAAAGACTGAGCGATAGAAGTTATATAGCGGAGATCCCCAAATCAAAAATACCAATTTTAGTATAGAATTTATAAGAACAACCACGCTGTCAAGTTGAAATAGAACAGAAATCATACTGGTTTGATTGAAGTGGGTTAAATAATGAATTATCGAAATCGAGAGAGATTGGAGCAGTCGAAAGCTATTTTGGCTCAAACTGATTTTTCCCCCACAGTTTGTGAATCCGGGTACGATTCTGCCGAAGCCTAAAAAAGAAGTCTGATGTGAAGATGTAGTCTCCTAAAAAGCTGCTATAACTTCTACTGCTCAGATAGAGTTATGGCAATTTCCTCAAGTAGCTTTTAAATTCCATCGACCCTTTAAATACAAAAATGTATTTGAATGGCAGATACATTTTAAAAGCTACTCGAGGAAACAGCCCTTAGCTACTTTTTCTCTTAACCAAAAAAACTCCAAATCAAATAGTGGCACTGTTGAAACATTTTCTTATTTTCTAACTAAAATATGCCATTTGTGAGTTAAATATTTGCTACCACAAACAAAATAATTTTAAATTAATTTGATTTTTTTGAAGCATTAAGAAAAAGGATGTCTTGAGTCAGGGAGCTTTTTATCAAAGCTTATCCACTAAAAAGTGAGCCAAATACATTGAGTATATGTTTAATACTACTATGGAATCATAACCCTTCATCGTCACATAAACACAAACTCTGAAGCGCTGGTTGTTTCAGGACTCCATTTGTGGTTCTTTAGCATTTTTATACGCGAGCGCACTTGTGCACAAGGATATTATAACTTTGTTCACATAACGGTTGCTTGTGACAGGCAAAACGAATCGAGATAGATATAGACAAATGTATACATAAATGATCAGAATGAAAAGAGCAATCGATTAAGAGGTGACTGTCTGTCCGTCCGTCCATCTGGGCACACGATACTCGAGCAAAAATTGAGATAACTTAACGAGAGTTGATACCTATATTTCTTTCGGTCGTAGGATGGATGGTATAGAAAATGGGCGAAATCGGACAACAATCACGCCTACCTCCCATATAACGGTAGTTTTCAGAAATACGAAAACTGAGACATTTTAGTAACTACTGAAGACTATTTACTCAAAATTGATATTTATGTACAATACTTTCAGACGGTAGTTTTCGGAAAGGTGAAAAGCATATATTTAATACTTACACCGGGTATTTAATGTTTGGCTGCGCCCGAACTTAGACTTTCTTGCTTGTTATTTTTGATTTTTTACATATTTAATCTGATTTAAAAATTTCCTCATGCTCAACTAATCTTGCTAAAGTAATTCAATTCGTGTCTATTTTTTACCCAGTTTCTTTTGCGTTTAACACACTAAAGCATTGAAGCTGGAAATTTCGAAAAGCAGTGGCTCGTAAAGCAAGTATCTGTTGCTAAATTACCCTGAACATAAAAAACAAAATTGCCACAGAGAATGTGAAGTTAATTTATAATAAGTAAGTGTACATGTGCTAAGCTTAGGAAATTGAAAGCTATTAAAGCCAAAACATTATATAGAAAAAAGAGTTAAACGTTGATAAGAAGCTGCTGATACTTAACAGGGCATACAAATCATACATTTAATAAAGGTGGTAAAGAGCTTTTTAAAAAATATAGATTTATCATCAGTCATCTAATTTATCTAATATAAAGCATTTATTAGGTGTTGAACTGTTTTCAACATTTGTGCAACACAGGTCCAAAATAGTCAGCTTGTGATTTTCATGCGCACTCTACTACGCCTACAAACAATTAGACACATGCACATACATGCATACATATGTCGCGAGTCATTATCACCTGACTCATTTACTTATATGTAGCTAAGTATGTGAATATGTACACACAAACATACATACTAACTAGAGCAAAACAAACAAATTAATTTAGAGAGAAAAAGCAACGCCAAAAGCCGTACAGCGGCATAATATAAACACGCGAAACAGTCTTTTGAACATCAGCACGCCAACAACTAACAAATTACATGGATACGCATTGTCAC
>NW_023458561.1:22348132-22350765 GCF_013731165.1 Rhagoletis pomonella
GTGACAATGCGTATCCATGTAATTTGTTAGTTGTTGGCGTGCTGATGATCAAAAGACTGTTTCGCGTGTTTATATTATGCCGCTGTACGGCTTTTGGCGTTGCTTTTTCTCTCTAAATTAATTTGTTTGTTTTGCTCTAGTTAGTATGTATGTTTGTGTGTACATATTCACATACATAGCTACATATAAATAAATAAGTCAGGTGATAATGACACGCGACATATGTATGCATGTATGTGCATGTGTCTAATTGTTTGTAGGCGTAGTAGAGTGCGCATGAAAATCACAAGCTGACTATTTTGGACCTGTGATGCACAAATGTTGAAAACAATTCAACACCTTATAAATTAGATGAAGCGACTGGTAATAAATCTATATTTTTTAAAAAGCTCTTTACCATCTTTATTAAATGTTAAGTATCAACTATATAGCAGCTTCTTATCAACGTTTAACTCTTAACTCTTTTTTTTTCTATATAATGTTTTGGCTTTAATAGCTTTCAATTTCCTAAGCTTAGCACATATACACTTACTTATTATAAATTAACTTCACATTCTATGTGGCAATTTTGTTTTTTATGTTCAGGGTAATTTAGCAACAGATACTTGCTTTACGAGCCACTGCTTTCCGAAATTTCCAGCTTCAATGATTTAGTGTGTTAAACGCAAAAGAAACTAGGTAAGAAATAGACACGAATTGAATTAATTTAGCAAGATTAGTTGAGCATGAGGAAATTTTTAAATCAGACTAAATATGTAAAAAATCAAAAATAACAAGCAAGAAAGTCTAAGTTCGGGCGCAGCCAAACATTAAATACCCGGTGTAAGTATTAAATATATGCTTTTCACCTTTCCGAAAACTACCGTCTGAAAGTATTGTATATAAATATCAATTTTGAGTAAATAATCTTCAGTAGTTACTAAAATGTCTCAGTTTTCGTATTTCTGAAAACTACCGTTATATGGGAGGTAGGCGTGGTTGTTGTCCGATTTCGCCCATTTTCTATACCATCCATCCTACGACCGAAAGAAATATAGGTATCAACTTTCGTTAAGATATCTCAATTTTTGCTCGAGTACGTGTGCCCAGACGGACGGACGGACAGACAGTCACCTCTTAATCGATTGCTCTTTTCATTCTGATCATTTATGTATACATTTGTCTATATCTATCTCGATTCGTTTTGCCTGTCACAAACAACCGTTATGTGAACAAAGTTATAATATCCTTGTGCACAAGTGCGCTCGCGTATAAAAATGCTAAAGAACCACAAATGGAGTCCTGAAACAACCAGCGCATCAGAGTTTGTGTTTATGTGACGATGAAGAGTTATGATTCCATAGTAGCATTAAACATATACTCAATGTATTTGGCTCACTTTTTAGAGGATAAGCTTTGATAAAAAGCTCCCTGACTCAAGACATCCTTTTTCTTAATGCTTCAAAAAAATCAAATTAATTTCAATATATTTTGTTTTTGGTAGCAAATATTTAACTCACAAATGGCATATTTTAGTTAGAAAATAAGAAAATGCTTCAACAGTGCCACTATTTGATTTGGAGTTTTTTTTGGTTAAGAGAAAAAGTAGCTAAGGGCCGTTTCCTCGAGTAGCTTTCAAAATGTATCTGCCATTCAAATACATTTTTGTATTTAAAGCGTCGATGGAATTTAAAAGCTACTTGAGGAAATTGCCATAATTCTATCCGAGCAGTAGAAGTTATAGCAGCTTTTTAGGAGACTACATCTTCACATCAGACTTCTTTTTTAGGCTTCGGCAGAATCGTACCCGGATTCACAAACTGTGGGGGAAAAATCGGTTTGAGCCAAAATAGCTTTCGACTGCTCCAATCTCCCCCGATTTCGATAATTCATTATTTAACCCACTTCAATCAAACCAGTATGATTTCTGTTCTATTTCAACTTGGCAGCGTGGTTGTTCTTATAAATTCTTTACTAAAATTGGTATTTTTGATTTGGACATCTCCGCTATATAACTTCTATCGCTCAGTCTTTTTGGCTTATCTCCATTTTCCATAAATTCAATAGTCGTATAAAGTTCAAAAAACTGTTGAAATAAATATTATCGCACCAAGTAGGTCATCTCCATAAAAACTGTGCCTAAAAGTGGTATACATATCTGCACCATCTTGCAATTTTTTTCTATATAGGTACAGGGGTAGGCAATCGAAGTGTTACTAAGAAAAAATGCTATAATTTTGTCCATTTATTATTATTATAATTTTTTTTTTCTATCATCAGTTCATCAAAAAAACTGCAGCCAGCTTAAGCGGGATGCCGGTCTGTCCGAGAATGATTCACATGCTGCACGAATGTTGTCTAAGGGTATTTTGTATTGAACAGGGCGTAAAGATAAATTACCAAACGCTACAATTCAAAATTCAAAAAATAAAAACTATTACTACTATTATGTGGCTCATATCTCTAATCATTGTCGAATCCTTGTCTAAACTTTTGTATTCACTTTAGCAATCCTTACTGCTTACTGTGGTAAGGATTGGAAATGGATTAGACAAGAATTAGAGACAAAAGCCACTTAACAGTAGTAACAGTTTTTATTTTAGAATCTTGAATTGTGTTGTTATTGCACAGGACCATCGAAATCTGAATCGCGA
>NW_023458561.1:22350865-22359510 GCF_013731165.1 Rhagoletis pomonella
CATCAGCACGCCAACAACTAACAAATTACATGGATACGCATTGTCACCAAAGCAACGACAGATATTATGATTTCACTTCACCTTTTCGCCGACACTTTTCCTTCATTAACTTAATCAAATAATTCACATATTTTTATTTCAATCATTAAAGCGAATATGACACAAAGAAACTTCAAATAAAATAAAAAACGAAGCCAGCATAAAAAATCATCACACCAAACAAATGTTATGCAAAAGGCAAACAAAAAATGTCAATATATGTATACACGTGGCGATAACACTCCCCAAGTTTGTTTTCGAAGTCTTTTGTTCATCACTGCTGTTGATTTTTATCTGATACGCCAACATACATATGTACGTACCGCACACAGCGCACTGTTGGACTGCTGTTATTGCCAGTGCCCTGTTGTCTTCGTTGATTAGACAAAAATTTCAGTTGCAAATATCTCAGATTGCAAAGATACAAATTGATATGTATTTGTATATGTATAAGTGTGCGCATATCTATTTTGCGGTGTTTATTTTTAACACTGAAACCATTAGGTGTCTGCCGTATGATTGTTTTGACTGCTGAGATGAAACGATTTCTTTTAATTTTTGCGGGAACTTTATGTTGCAGATTACAAAACAAAAAATAAAACCGATTTCACGCACTTTTAATAAAAAGTATAAAAATGTAATATGAGAAACCGGTTATGTTTTTGCTTTCTTCATCCACAGTTTTGTACCCTTACTTCTGCAGTCAGTCAGTTCAGTTCATTGGCCGATTTTTCTAACTTTTTCTATCATATAACTGATAGAAAATTTTCATTTCTTAATTGTGATTAATTAGTTATGATTTTGTAAAGTTTTGTATGAAATAAACACATTTTTGTCTTCTCATCTTCCAAAGAGTTCACCGCAAATTCTTTGTGTGGTTTCTCTGTGATAAATTACATGCAAATCTGCCAATAGAAATCACATTACAGCTAAGACACGGAGATGAGCTTTCTATTTTTGTTTTTGGTTTTATTCGATGCAGAACTTAATGGCAAGTCGTGCGAAGCACTGTGCGGCTGTCTTCATTGCGAAGCTCAGAGACCGTTAAAAGATTATACGCGGAGTTGTTGAAGTAGTGGAGTGTGAGGCATGAAAATATCGTAGGTGATATTTAAGTTTTTCAAATTATTTGCACAGTGACTTAGATTGTAAAGAAACAAAACTGATATAATCTACTGTTCAAAGGAAAGGAAAATGGAGTTGTTATGTGCATATGCCAATCATAGTCTATCTGCACCACGAAAAGTAAACAGTCAGCAATCCCAAAACCTGACAGCAGTCCCATCTTCTCAACGACAGCAGATACATAACTATCTTAAACTTTAGAGATTAAGGGCAACGAACGTTTTCCATTCCATCGATGCCTCCCAAGCATTGCTGGGCATATAAGAGACCTGGAAGCTTGAGTGCGACTGGCATTGTCGCACTACTTTGTAAGTAGTTACGAGGTCCGGCCAATGCCTTGAGTACAGCGTTACATAAACTCATATTTTTTCACCTATTTTTCATCATGAGTTTTAAGGCTATGATGACTGCAAATAACTCGGCTGAGAATACCGTAGCATATTCTCCAAGAGAAAAGTAAAACTAATTTCCATTATCTTCAATATAGACTCCACACTCGACAAAGTGTAAACCAAGGCTCAGTGCTTGGATTAAGACTAATGCGTCGGAAGCTTTGCGGACTAGTATGGCAATCCTTCGTAGAAGGCACACAAAATCCAGACATAAATGCGAAAAATAAGCACTAAAACGACTATGGTACACTTAATATATAGATTCGTTGAAAACCATGCGCTAACTCAGCTATAGCCCAACTTTTTTTACTATTATTATGCCCGATGCTTTTTAATGAACAGCGCACACTGTACTCCATTTCTTAAAGGCACCCACATTGAAGTTCACAATTTTCCATTTTTCAATTGTCGTTGACCATTAATTTTGGCCAGCTATGTACATTACATTTGTCAAAACATAAATAAAATGCAGTCATATGTACATATCTACATTTATCGTTGGCTGTAACCGTATCATCAAACAAAAACTTTCCACAGCGACGCATTCGATGTCACGTGAAAATGCTTATTTATCGGTCTATATAAACCCTGCAGGAAAAATTTTAGTTAAAGTAGTATATTTGTAAAGCCTGTACGAAAATAATTTGTTTCCATAGATTTGGATTGTGTCTGTATTTTAGATATCTCCAAGTTCACGAAAGTTCAACTGGGTGTTAGGTTTTGTCAGAAGTTCTAGACGATGACTTCAAATTCAGACTGGAATGTGACTGTTTACTCATAACTTGCAGAACTTGAAACAAGAACAAAATTTATTACTTTTACTACAAAGTGTGTACTCATAAAAAAACCGGTCTTAAGTTAGGGTATCCAAAATACGTTACGAAAATGGTTAATCATTGTTAAATTTCGCTCTAAACTCCCTCATATTTAACCTTGTAAAGCTATTTCGGAATTTCGGTCCGTTCACTTCAAATTTAGCTGTTAGATAAATAAATGTACATAAGTGCTTGGTGGCTGTAAGTTCTTTTAGTATTTTTTTGTGAAAAATCTGGGCAAGTCTAATAAAACTTGGACTCCTTCCTCCCCGAAATTCTCAATAGGCAATGCGCAGTGATGATTCCAGCAACCATTCTGAGTTTCACGGCGTTCCGGGTGAATGAAGGCGCTGAACCTATCCCTGTCGATTCTGGGTCCTAAGTCTCATGTTGGTTCTGTACCCCCATTTTCGCTCTCTACTTGGATGCCAGATCGATTAGAATACGTCTATATTTTATAGCAGTTTTCGAAAAAGTGGAAAGTCGTGAAACTTTATTGGGCGAACTACGTTGGCTCGCTTTTTCTTCCGAATTACTATCCCAGGGGAGTTTCCCATTCAAGACGATTCTTAGTGTGAAAATATCGGAATTTTCTAATTGAAAACTAAGTGGAATGCAAACAAGTTAGAGCTAAAAATGTTCGGTATTGCACCAATGGCTAATAAATTTTCCTGCAGTGAATGCAAATTGTCTTTGGTCACAAATCACACACAAACACATTCACATAAAAGCGGCGTGCACCTATTTATTGTCCGTTGGCTCTACTTATTGTTAGCTTTCGCTTTTTGTAATCCTCATGCACTATTTTATTTTTACTTTCATTTTCCATATTGTCGCTTATATGATGGTTTTGTATATTTACATTTTTCTTGTCGCATAATTTATTTCATGTGTCGTGAAATATGACACGTGAAGTAGAAGAAAAAAATGAAAATAAAAATGATTAAAAAGCTGTTCATAAGCAAGCGACAACATTTAGGCTGATCAGTCAGCTCAGTGAGACTCCATTCGATTCGATTCGATTCGGAGGAGTTCAACAAGAATGTATGAATGAACGTATTGGTGGTCGACTGTGTGTTTCTGCTTGATGAGGTTTCGCTTTTCTATTGCTTACTTTTATTTAATTTTTTTTGTTTTTGTGTGAGCGTGTGTGAACATTATGCTAATTCAGACGATCACATGTCTAAATATTCATAAATTAACGCATCACACTGATTTTTTGTAACGCCTACTCTTTTTTTTTCTTTGAAGAAGTGGTTGTGTGTATGTATGCATGTCCGTATGTTAGTAGATATGTAGGCACATTTCCATTTAATTTTAAGTGATGTTCGGACATACTCATAAAAACTTCAAAGCAATTGTTTTTTGTTAGCCAAAAAAAGTTCATTATAGGCCACCAAATGCGGAATTGAATTATTGAAAGTGTCAAACTGTACGACGTTGCACGGACAGTTATGGTCTGTTAACTACTGGATGCTTAAGAAGTTTTTTATGTGTTTACATAACATGGGCGTTTATAGATAGAGGAAAAATTAGTATGTAAATATATTTAATTCAAAATGACCCAGAATGACGGTATCTCATTTAATTTTATAATTTTTCAAAGCTTTTTACCAAATTCGGCGGCTTTTGTATTCACTAAAACATCAGTTAAAAAATTAGTAATTCTTTGTCTATTTGACTAAAATTTTTATTCGTTTTTTATAGCTTATTATTCTGATTTTATTAGTCACACTGTCTGATTTTAGTGCCTTTAAATCAATGGTTTGAATATAAATTGAATTAAATTTCGTAGACGTGCGAAAATTTGCAAATCAAAATGTGTATACGTAAACTAAATTTGCAGTCTGGCCGTAGATGGTTTTATGTTCTATTTTTCATGCCTAAATATTAAAGACTTGATCTTAATTGTTTATAACGCAAAACTGTTTGTTCATACTTTTTTACAACCATTTTTGGTGCCATAGAACTTTATTGCGTTGAACACAGAGTTTATTTCGAAACTTGTTTTTTACACAAATTTTTGGCAATGAAAGTGGCCGACCAGTTGATAATTTATTAAAGTTAATGGGTTCTGACTCAAAACGGTGTAAGGAAAAAATGGTTCAAGGTCAACACAATGAATGGTACAATCAACTCATGCAACCCTGCGTAAATATATGACAACATTACTGATTTGCTTGCATCAAAATTTCCAACGGAGTTCTCGTATAAGTCATAGAGCGTAAAATGCAATGTGAAGAAGTTAAATAATTGAAAAGGATAAGCTATTTACTTAGCGCCAGCGATTCGTGTACTAATGTGTAGGCAGATAACCTGAATCTACTTCTTTACGCACATTTGTGAGGAAACCGACAGTCAAACCGCATTGTACTACTCAAAGACAATCTGCTATCAACGGACTTATAAGACAAGATGAACTCATATGGGCAAAGGACGTTACGGATGCAATAAACTAATGCCCACGGTGGGTGTTATTTCCTCGTGCTTTAATTTACTGCACCGAAGTTATGCTGATTAGAGCTGGCTGGCCATAAGGCCCCAAATAGACGAACCTGCGGCAATGTTGAAAAATATTTCCCTCTAATTGGTAAACTGTAATACACTTTTAGATCTTTTACTGATCGCCGACCTTAGCGCTAAAACATTCATCGCACAACGTGACTCTTTTTTGGGCGAATGCTAGGCACTAGAGTCTTTTAAGCCATACAAATCTTCGGCACTCCACCAATTCTAGTAATCAGTAAGCGCAACTTGAACTAATTACTTTCAACTGGAAGGGTAGTCTCTTCCAAATGCTAGTGGAAGTGATGGATGGTATTTATTCCCTTATCGTAGTGGCTTTTTATATCAGGCAAGAAGACAGCGTACTCAAAACTGCATCCTATCCGTGCCTGGTGACGCTCGTTGACCAAATGAGGATAGATATGCAGGTTATTATTTACGTTCGAAACTTGAAGAAGTTCCGGTGAGAGGATCTGAGTGAGAGTGAGACCAGCACTAAATCTACATTAAATCTATAAGTTGAGGAGGGTTTATGTAAAACCTTAACTTTTGGGAATGAGTTTTCCTTGGTCATAAACGGCTACTATGCCAAAAATTATACAGGCCAACACTAATTTTGGTGCGGTAAATATTAAAGCCATGTTTTTTTTAAGTTCATTTCCACTAGCCTCAACTGCAGTTTATGCCTATTGGAAAGGGAGATCACAAACCGAAGGCGGTTATTGCTTACGAGCAATGATAAGTACAATTAAACTAAAGTAAGAAAGCAAAAAGTAAGAAATAAGCCTTGTCGAGCACTCCATGTTAAAATTCTTGGAACTTACCTTAGGTCTTAATTGCAGTTCAGATTTTTGTGGAAATAGGCTATTAGACTTTTTATACCTTTGGTATGGTATTACAACTTTTGTCCAATGTTTGTAAGTACCAGAAAAAGAAGCGATAGACCCGTGAAAATGTATACTTAAATGATCATAACCTCAAACTGAGCCGATTTAACCAACTAGTCGCTCAGTTGCAAGAAATGCAATTGAAGTTACGGGTTAATAAAAACCAAATCTGTTTTTATGTTATTATTTGTAAACATTTCTTTAGTTCGACGAATAAAAAAAGGCCAAGAAATAGTCAAGCAAAATGTATTGAGCCAAATTTTTTAAGCAGTACGCAGTTCTTAAGAAAATTGCTACGCTTTCTACAATGGTTTGGTAAAGATTATTTTCAACAGAAATATATTCGCAAGGGAAAAGTGAGACAGCAGGCTGTAAAATAGCAGATGTCAAACTCCGAAATAATAGCAATTTATTTCTTGACCATTTAATTCAAAGGTCCATACTTAGCTTTATACATTGAAATAAGCAAATTAAGCATGCTCGTTAAAATAAAGCTTGAAAACCCTGAATAAGCAAAATAAGCAATTCCATGCAAAAGCTTAAAGTTTTCGGTCCTGGTTATAACACTATTCTTGAAGACCGACATCTACGAGCAAAGTTGATTACTACAAAATAACGCACCTTTAGCAAAAGAGATCGCGTGGAGTTACCTGGTAATTAATCAACAGTCAAGGAAATTATGGAAAGCGAAGACCATTTTCAGTTCAATACTGATGGGTTACAGCTAGATAACAGGCTAGGCGGAGAAGTATACGCTGATGGTGGTATCATTCAGTCTTACGGACCATTTTGGCGTCTTTGAGGCTGATAACAGCTTTCGACTAATTGCTGTCAAAACAAATAAGATCTATTTGTGCTCTGATACAATTAGAAAAAAGGCAGCTAAATTTATTTCTCTCAACACATGTTTTTTCCCCTTTACTATTGCTTTATCATTGCAATTTTTTATATGATTTGGTAACTATAACCAAATCATGTATTTAACTATGTCCAAATCATGAGTTGAGAGAAAACGAAAAATTGTTGTCCATTGGGGTTAAGATAAAACTATTAAAAACATTTTGATTATTGCTTAGAAAGATAATAAACTAGAAACTAATATTACATGATAATAATATTTCATTCGCAGAGGTGTACAAAGGAAACAGCGATACTCGCCATCAACCATCGTTGTTTAACAAAAATGCAAAAACATCGATGCATCGATAATGCCATCGACGCTTTCTCCACCTTTAAAGAGGATCGGGTTCTCAAAAGTCATTGTGGCAGTGCAACAAACCCAGTTGCCGGCCGATGTGCGCCAGTAATACACCAGTAGTACCCTAAATCTAACCTGACCTAAGCATAAGCGATCAAAAAATTACCTGCTTACTTATTTGTCATGTTAATAAATAAATTTTGCAATTCTAGTTCATTACAACAATAGATTTTTAACATTGGGCCTTGCATACATTCATAGGTATATATGTATACTTACTATTGATATTAAAATATGAAAAAAATTAAATAAACAAAGCAATATTTAAGTTGTACGAATTGTGGACATGAATCAAAACAAACATGTATTGAAACCGAACTAAAAGGAGAAAAAACAAGTTGTCTCAATACAAACAACTAGGTCATTCTCATTCAAAAGCAAGGTGCGGCACTTTGAGACAATTATTTTAAATACTAATTACAAATTTTGAAAAACAAAAACTGGTTGGACGCAGTCATAATTGGCTTTAAATAAACATAAAACATGGTAAACTTATATGTATGTACATTGTACATACATGAATCAAACTAAACAAATAGAAAGAAATTAACTGAAAGCGCCAAAACAAATACCAACACTTTGGTGTGAAAAAATCTTAGCCACCGGAAATCTAACTTGTGAAATTTTTTAACACTTTTCTGCATTTGTTTGCAATTGTTTTTTTTCTGCTACCGTCTTTTATTACCACCAACAGTGACAGGAACTATAATAAAGCAACTAAAATATGGAAAATTAAATGGCTCAGCGCTGATTATTTCACTATTTAATTATTTATGCAAAAGACGAATGAACTAAGTTGGCTTAATATCAAGAGTGCTATGTACTATCTAGAACAAGACAAAAATTAGAAAAAAGTAAACAGTTTGCCGGGCTTATTAAGTAAGCGACTAATCGACATCGCACTCAATTAGTTAATATTACAAAGAAAAAATTTATTTGCAAGTGCTTCAAGTTATTATTTATGAGATTTTTAAGCTATTGAGTTGAAGTGGCAATTTACTGCTGGTCTCTCTGCATCTTCAGCAGCTTGCAATTAACGCAGCGGGATTGGGCAGTAACTTATTCAGGCTCTTTATACGATATAACATCAAATTAATTACTGAAGAAGGGCAATAATTTTGCAAAAGGTTATGTAAATTAATTCAACTGGCTATAACTTTTTGAAATCCTTTACTCGCGAAGTTGGAAATAATAAAGTAAAGATTCAAAGTTTAAATTTACCAAGTACATATACATATTTCTTATACCTACATATGTACGTAATATTACTGGAAAATTTACCGTATAACAATTTTGCCGTCTCCATTAAATTTCGACCATAATCCACTGATCTTTTTTATAAAAGTCGCTGTTGAGCATATTTCAGGCTTTCTGGCTGGTTTTCGAATTCCAATTATGCATTAGGTATAGTGTGCTAACTCCGCACAATAGTTTCTGAGTTGGAGATAACCGACAAATTTTGCGCTCTCTAGAACATTTTAGAATTTTTTATTTTGGCCCTTCTAGATATTATTAGTGCACTTAAATCTTAACCTTGACTTTTATAACAAAAAAAAATGGCAGTCGTACTTTTCTATGCCGGTACCGAATGCCAACTGATTTTTTATGAGAGACACCCATGGCA
>NW_023458561.1:22359610-22359783 GCF_013731165.1 Rhagoletis pomonella
TTTTTTTAAAACAGTAAAATGTATTAAAAGAAAATTAAGTTAGCAAAAGAAAAACAATTGAAATAAAAAAAAAGTAGAATTAAATAAAATGAATTTCTATAAATTAAAACAAATATATTTTCTTAAACAATTAAATCTAAAAATTTAAATAAAAAAAAATGTAAGTAAACAAA
>NW_023458561.1:22359793-22362200 GCF_013731165.1 Rhagoletis pomonella
TAGCAACCAGTATTGACCTAGTCAACACGCATTTGGTGACGTATGTATATGCCATGACGTAGCCACCCGCACATGTGCCAGCTACTAAGCTGACCAATATTGTGATCAACAGCACTAAAAAAAAAAAAAAAAAACAAATAAAAAAACAATTATTTAAATATTTATGAAAGCAAGTGGTCACCATCAGCGCTGTCCAGCTCGTCAGCTGCGGTCACACTTTAATCTCATTCACATTTTACTCGCTGGTGAGCGTTGGTGGGTGTGCCGAGTCGCACAATTCTGCATGTAATTAGATTGAATTTGCATAGAGGTGATTGAGCAGAACAAACCTGCTGTGTGTTGAATACTAAATGCTGCTGTTGTAGTCGTTTGGCTTTTTAATCGGTAGTATGTAGTTGTCGTTGTTGTATGTTTTTGCAGACACCGAATGTTCGTTAGCTTTGTATTTCTTATTCATAAACATATCTAATTGAGTGAAAAATTACATTTCGGGATATTGTATGCAATTTTGTGGCGGCATTTAAGTAATGCGGATGCGATGAGTTGTTTTAATGGTGATTGGTGGTGGTACTAAGTTCTTTATTTTTAAGTTGGGTGAGGGATTAAAAATGTTGGATTTAGATTTGTTGAGTTGGGTGAATGATTGGGGGTAAGTGCGGTAAGATAAAATACATTTAAAGAAGCTTTAAGCAAACATAATAACTTCAAGTCCACATAAAATTATTTTTAGAAAAAGATCTTGCCTTAATATTTATTTATATTTCTAAGTTATATTGAAGACGAAGATTCCGAATATAGCCTTCGTGTTTTTCAAATTCGCTCTCGCTCGCGAATTATTGCGAATTTTGGTTTTTGGTTGCTCAAATTCCGAGAACTATGTTTTCCATCAACGTAAGAAATATTTATTTATGCAAAAGAATATGCAAGCTTCGAACTTGCATCAATAGGAAAAGTATAATTTTCATTTATGTTGTATGCCTACTGTATATAAATAGCGCTTTCAAAGAAACTGTTCAATTTTTTCTAAATCATTTTGTAAATGTAATGCTGTATTTTCTTCTTCTTCTTTTTATTTGGCGCTGTAACCGCCTAAGCGATTTTGGCCGAGTTCAACAAAGCAAAGGCGTCGCTCTTCCTCTGCTACCACCAGTGGTTTCCGAGTTGAATACTTTCAGAGCTGGAGCGTCGGAGTCCATTCGAATGACATGCTATGTCGTTGTAATGCTCATACAGATTATCGTTCCATCGTCTGCGGTACTCGCCAACGTGTAAAGGCCTGTAAATCTTCCGCAAAATCTCAGTCTCGAATACACCAACAGCCGCCTCATCGGATGTTGTAGTTGTCCTTGCTCCGACGCCATATACCGACACGGGCATGATAAGTGACTTATAGAGTATAGTTTTCGTACGTAGAGAGAGGACTTTACTTCTAATAGGAGTGCGCCCTGGTCTTGGAACCTTCCGTAAGTCGCCTAACTCTCTGGTAAAATTTTCGGGCGTTTTTCCCCTCGGATAGCATTTCAAGCTCTTTTCACTCCTGTATTTCGACCTCTCTCTAATTTTTGCGGCAAATACGTCTCGCTTCCCTCTTCAGTTTCCTATAATGGTCCCACATACATATTTCGCATTGCGCCCGATCGCAACGTGGCCCTGTGCGACGGTGTGTATTGAGTTGGTAATGGATTTCCTTGCCTTATTGAGTGCATAGTTTTGCTGCACAAAGACGGGTGCTTATCTTGGCCTCGGAGGCTGAATTTTCCGACCGTGGGGCAAAATATACCTTCCTTGTCCACCCTGGCATTGAAAACGCCAAGCACCATTTTTATATCGTGTTGGGGGCGGCGCTCGTATATAAGCTCATAGAGCTTGGACGTTTAGTTGTTCTCACCCGTCGAGGCGTGGGCGCATATGAACGAGATGTTGAATATTCTCGCTTTGATACGGATTGTGGCTATATATCCGTCCACCGGGGTGATCAACGGTACTTGGCGACAGAGTCTCTCTTCCGCCAGAAATCCAATACCGAATTTGCTCTCCTTCACGTGGCAACTGTAGTAGACTTTGCAAGGCCCACACTTATCTTACCTTGCCCCGTCTAGCGAATTTCTTGGATGGTGGTGATGCCAGCCTTTGTCTTCCCGAGGACAGCCGGACAGAAGCACCATCCCCATTAAGGGTTCGGAATTCGAGGTGCATACCCTCAAATGAAAGTTCTTTATACGTTTACCGTGGTCGTCATCAAAAGAAGGGGGTCACATCCGAGGCATGTTTTTGTTTTGCTTTGGGCGAGGTATTAACTTGATGGGACCCAAACCCAGCGCTCGCGATATTTTACGCCTTCTCACTTTAGCTCGCTCTAAAATGGGCATTTGGCCGTCACAAAGAGGATACGTGGATACAAATATCT
>NW_023458561.1:22362300-22367217 GCF_013731165.1 Rhagoletis pomonella
GCCGGTACCGAATGCCAACTGATTTTTTATGAGAGACACCCATGGCAGACATATATTTAATACACTCGGTTACCCTTGGAAATTTTCGAATTTTTGATAAAATAAACTAAAGCTTCCAAAATCTGGTCAAAATTTTACATATACTTACACATACTTTATTTCCTTAATGCCTGTCTGTGCAGCTCTCAAGAAAAACGAAAAATGCATACAAAATGACGCACAAGAAAGTAAAAGAAATTTTCTTCTATAAAAGCTTCTTAAATCAGCATGCAGTTCGTATGAAAAATGCTCCTATATGTGTTTCTACAAGAAAATTGACAGCAACAGCAAAGTGCTTTTTCAAGCAATAGAAATAATGAAAAATATTTCTTCTGGATTTTCATTAGAGCTGCAGACGGCTCTTTAGTACGAAGAAAATTTACATAGTTTTCAACTTTTTGTAAAACCCCTTAACTATTTAACTATCTCAAGAACAAGGCCGATTTCGGTGGAAGTTTAAAACTAAACTAAAAAACTAAATTTTACCATGGGTCT
Organism: Rhagoletis pomonella; assembly: GCF_013731165.1. Classification (NCBI taxonomy): domain Eukaryota; kingdom Metazoa; phylum Arthropoda; class Insecta; order Diptera; family Tephritidae; genus Rhagoletis; species Rhagoletis pomonella. Next base: position 22,362,835 of record NW_023458561.1, read on the forward strand.
TCGAAGCCACGAATTAAATTTGAAATTACTTTTATATAATTTTTAGTGGCTGAACTACTGTAAAACTAAATCAAGGATGGAGCAGAATTCTTTTGTAGTTTTACTACAAAATAATATTTGGGTATGTTTAGTTTTGCTAAAGCATTAAGCTGGATACTCCACTTTACAACTCTCTGAGGCTCGCAAATCAAGTCTTACCTTTCTTGCAACTAACCCTGAACAGTTTTGTTCCCGTCCGAAATGGAAAATCTTTATCCTGCAGCCACTTCTTACTTTTAGATTAAGTTTTGATCCACCCATGCATATATCTAGCTGCTGAACTCCCTATAGGCCTAAGATCGAATTATCTTCACACTCATTCGTAGAAGAAGTTTGTGGGGAAAGTTTGTTCTCAAGATTGAAAGGCGTTATTTTGCAGACTGGGGACATAAAATAGCGAAGTAATTGGCTAGAATTTTTACGAGATCGAATCTGGCGTATATCTATTTGAATGGTTATTTTCTTCGTTTAGCATTACAGCTTACTTGAAATTTTGAAATTTCCAATAGCGGCCGTGGAATGTATCGCTTGAGTTAGTAGTATGCCGCTCTCAAAAAAAAAAGCTCCTCAGCTTTGAGCTAAGATAAGATTTGGTTTTACCCGGTGTTATTTCGTTGAAAGTCAGGAGTTTTTCGATATCGTTACCAATTTGGTGAAGTGCATATTCCACAGATCTACTCCTAAAATACAAGTGTTCAGATATCCTGCTTACGTCTATATATTTTGCCTAATATGTATGTATTATATCTTTGACTTTTATAAATAATGAGGCACGATTAATTTGCCGAAATTCGTTAGGTTTCACATGAGAGGCTCTACGGTATGTAAACGGCGTTCGCCTTTGCTCACGGTTTAGATAATGTATGCATAAAAATATTAAAACATGTCTTCTTGTCTACTGTCAAATAGCCACTAATTTAAAAAATAAACAATTTTGCTAGCCGAAAAAATTTTCAATTGTTTAATTTAGCCATTTTTAAATTTTTTATTTTTTTTTTGAATCCTCAATAACGGCCAAACAGGGCATATTTTTTACGATTTTATACGCCAGCACAAGACTTCGATGCGTTTGGATTATAAAGTCATCTATCAAGATTGGATTTGATTTTTGAAGATATCAAATCGATTATATTCGCTTTTGTTCGATTGTTGTCAATGAATCAACCACTTTGTACGCGATTAAAACAAACAAAGTTTTCATGAATATTGCCAAAATGAGGTAAAAATTTATTGGTGAAGGAAAAAGTACATGTTAACGCTTGACAAACAACCGCGACTGTATTCATGATCTTGGTAATGGTCAAAGGGAGACTTTTTTGAATTATTTTATTTCAGCTTAAGCACTGCAGCTTAAATTCGCTTGTAACAAAAGACATTCTGGAAAAAAACCCTTCCACAAGCAGACAAAACTAAAAGACTTCACTAACCAAAATATGTAGCATAAATTAAACTTTGTGAATTCGATAAACAAGAATTGGAGCTATAATTTATTAAATGAATACTTATTTACGCACACGCATGCATATTAACATAATTAATTAAATAAATAAAGATCTGATAGCGCTATTGACAATTAATAGAAAAATTAACATTCAATAACTTTGCATTGTACTACTTCTTAAACTTTCAAGGTAAAATAGTTTTTATATTTTCCAACAGCTTTATTGGAAATTCTTATGGCCATATCGTAAGTATGTAATTTTTATACAAAAACAAATCCGACTTCAATTATCATATACAAATTTAAGATTTTCGTTAATTTCGTATGGACTATCCCAGAGGTACCAACTTTCTGTTGAAAAAAGAATTATAAAAAACGGTTAAAGTGGTCCAAAGTTATGCGGTAACATATTGAAAAAACAAAAACAAGTAAGAAAGTCTATGTTCGGGTGGAGCCGAACATTAAATACCCGGCGCAGGTATTAAATATATGTTTTTCACCTTTCCGAAAGCTACCGCTACATGGCAAAGCGGGTGTATCAATTTTGAGTAAATTAGCGTCCTTAAACTTCGAAATATTTAAGTTTCAAGCATTTCTGAAATTTACTGTTATATGAAAAGCGGCCGTAATTTTAGTTCGACTTCAATCATTTTCAACGTTTTGCTTTTGTGTGGCAAGCACAATAACCATACCGAGTTTGGTACAAATTGGCAGAACGGTTACCGATATACTTATATGTGATCATAAGTTGGCGGTGCCACGCCCATTTTTCAAAATTTTATCCTAAACGTATTTCTTGGTAAAGAATTGTTGCAAGCATCAATTTTGAATAAATTAGCTTCAATAATTACTGATTTATCGAAGATTTCGTATTTCTCTAAATCACCGTTATATGGGATGTGGGCGTGGTTATTGTCCGATTTTAAAAATTTTCGGCCATTTCGTATGTTATACCAAGGTTAACAAATGTGCCAAGGTTGGAAGAAATTGGTGCAGCGGTTACCAAGATATACACATGTAACCATAAGTGGGCGTGGCTATGCCCATTTTCCAAAAATTTTCAATATTATTATTTTTCGTCTAAAACTTATTGTAAATATCAATTTTGAGTGAATTATCTTCAGTAGTTACTAAAATATTGCAGTTTTCGTATTTCTGGAAATTACCGTTATATGGGATGTGGGCGTGGTTATTGTCCGATTTTAAAAATTTTCGGCCATTTCGTATGTTATACCAAGGTTAACAAATGTGCCAAGGTTGGAAGAAATTGGTGCAGCGGTTACCAAGATATACACATGTAACCATAAGTGGGCGTGGCTATGCCCATTTTCCAAAAATTTTCAATATTCTTATTTTTCGTCTAAAACTTATTGTAAATATCAATTTTGAGTGAATTATCTTCAGTAGTTACTAAAATATCGCAGTTTTCGTATTTCTGGAAATTACCGTTATATGGGAGGTAGGCGTGGTTATTGTCCGATTTTGCCCATTTTCAATACCATCCGTCCTACGCCCGAAAGAAGTGCACATACCAAGTTTCGTAAAGATATCTCAATTTTTACTCGAGTTATCGTGTGCACAGACGGGCAGACGGACAGACGGACGGACAAACAGTCACCGCTTAATCGATTTCTCTTTTCATTCTGATCATTTATGTATACATTTGTCAATATCTATCTCGATTCGTTTTGCCTGTTACAAACAACCGTTATGTGAACAAAGTTAATATACCCTTGTGCACAAGTGCGCTCGGGTATAAAAAAAATTCCCACGGACTGAGGTTATCCTTTTTGTGAAGTCGGTTAAAAATAAAATAGATGTAAAGTGCTCGATGCAGTGACATTTTCACACAGTTTTACGGTGTATTAAGCACTTAAAATTTTTTATATTTTTTAGGAATGTGGTTTTAATTTTTCTGCCCTGCTTAACAAAATATGATATGTTTTATTTTAGTTATGTATGTATTTCTTTTTTAAAGAGCTCCAAACAAATTGTTGCTATACATTTATTTTGAATGCTCTATGTATGCTATTTCACTTTGGAACATGTTTTATACAGTTCGACAAACATACTTAATTTCCTGATCAAGTTCTTAAAAATGAATTAAATCTTATTTAAATCGCTTTGAAAGCTTAATCGTGCATTCTATTCAATTCTTTATTAAATTATACGATTGTTTAATAGCTAAAACATTTTGAAATAAACTGTAAATATGTAATGATGAAACAATAAAGTATAGCGAAGAGATAAACCTAAATTAAAAAGCAAAATATGTTTATTGTTAGGTTTAACTGGAAATTTTAAATTTCAAATTATGTGTATTGATTATTTTTATCAGCAAAGTTAAATGCAGATATTATAAAATTATAATTTTTTGCAGTTTGTTAATTAAAGTACAATTTGTTTAAACTGAAACGTTCTCGTTGATTAATAGTTCAAACTCAGATTATAGAATGAGTCAATATCGACAGTTGTGCATGTGAAATTTATTTAACTCCTTTTACCGATGCCGATTCATTCGTAACCTTACAACTTTGCCCGAAAAAGTCTCCCATGAACTCTCGATAAGGGGAGATGAGTTGCTCGCCTTATCGCCCATAACACTGGGTCATATATACAACATACATTCGTACTTAATACCTGGAAAGATTGAAATTGAAATATTCTGATGACTTCGAGAAGGCGTTCAGACTACTTAAATGGAATTATCAATAAACTTTGTCTCTTGACCACCACTTGTCTATCAAAGGCTGCGGCAAAAACGTACAGGGAACGTGCTCCATTGGCTGCCATTCACCTGGGAGTGGTCAGAAGTAATTCTTTTGCGTACGGTTCAAATCGCAGCTCACGAAGTTAAGATATTTGTATCCACGTATCCTCTTTGTGACGGCCAAATGCCCATT
>NW_023458561.1:22367317-22371919 GCF_013731165.1 Rhagoletis pomonella
AATGGGCATTTGGCCGTCACAAAGAGGATACGTGGATACAAATATCTAAATTTCGTGAGCTGCGATTTGAACCGTACGCAAAAGAATTACTTCTGACCACTCCCAGGTGAATGGCAGCCAATGGAGCACGTTCCCTGTACGTTTTTGCCGCAGCCTTTGATAGACAAGTGGTGGTCAAGAGACAAAGTTTATTGATAATTCCATTTAAAGAGTCTGAACGCCTTCTCGAAGTCATCAGAAAATTTCAATTTCAATCTTAACAGGTATTAAGTACGAATGTATGTTATATGTATGACCCAGTGTTATGGGCGATAAGGCGAGCAACTCATCTCCCCTTATCGAGCGTTCATGGGAGGCTTTTTCGGGCAAAGTTGGAAGGTTACGAATGAATCGGCATCGGTAAAAGGAGTTAAATAAATTTCACATACACAACTGTCGATATTGACTCATTCTATAATCTGAGTTTGAACTATTAATCAACGAGAACGTTTCAGTTTAAACAAATTGTACTTTAATTAAGAAACTGCAAAAAATTATAATTTTATAATATCTGAATTTAACTTAGCTGATAAAAATAATCAATACACATAATTTGAAATTTAAAATTTCCAGTTCAACCTAACAGTAAACACATTTTGCTTTTTAATTTAGGTTTATCTCTTCGCTATATTTTATTGTTTCATCATTACATATTTACAGTTTATTTCAAAATGTTTTAGCTATTAAACAATCGTATAATTTAATAAAGAATTTAATAGAATGCACGATTAAGCTTTCAAAGCGTTTTAAATAAGATTTAATTCATTTTTAAGAACTTGATCAGGAAATTAAGTATGTTTAAAACATGTTCCAAAGTGAAATAGCATACATAGAGCATTCAAAATAAATTTATAGCAACAATTTGTTTGGAGCTCTTTAAAAAAGAAATACATACATAACTAAAATAAAACATATCGTAATTTGTTAAGCAGACCAGAAAAATTAAAACCACATTCCTAAAAAATATAAAAAATTTTAATTGCATAATATACCGTAAAACTGTGTGAAAATGTCACTGCATCGAGCACTTTACATCTATTTTATTTTTAACCGACTTCACAAAAAGGAGGAGGTTATCAGTCCGTGGAATTTTTTTTTATACCCGAGCGCACTTGTGCACAATGGTATATTAACTTTGTTCACATAACGGTTGTTTGTAACAGGCAAAACGAATCGAGATAGATATAGACAAATGTATACATAAATGATCAGAATGAAAAGAGAAATCAATTAAACGGTGACTGTCTGTCCGTCCGTCCGTCCGTCCGTCTGTGCACACGATAACTCGAGTAAAAATTGAGATATCTTTACGAAACTTGGTACGTGCACTTCTTTCGGGCGCAGGACGGATGGTAAATGGGCAAAATCGGACAATAACCACGCCTACCTCCCATATAACGGTAATTTCCAGAAATACGAAAACTGCGATATTTTAGTAACTACTGATGATAATTCACTCAAAATTGATATTTACAATAAGTTTTAGACGAAAAATAAGAATATTGTAAATTTTTGGAAAATGGGCATAGCCACGCCCACTTATTACATGTGTATATCTTGGTAACTGCTACACTAATTTCTTCCAAACGTGGCACATTTGTTAACCTTGGTATAACATACGAAATGGCCGAAAATTTTAAAAATCGGACAATAACCACGCCCACATCCCATATAACGGTGATTTAGAGAAATACGAAATCTTCGATAAATCAGTAATTATTGAAGCTAATTTATTCAAAATTGATGCTTGCAACAATTCTTTACCAAGAAATACGTTTAGGATAAAATTTTGAAAAAATGGGCGTGGCACCGCCCACTTATGATCACATATATGTATCTCGGTAACCGTTCTACCAATTTGTACCAAACTCGGTGTGGTTATTGTGCTTGCCACATAGAAGCAAAACGTTGAAAATTATTGAAATCGAACCAAAATTACGGCCGCTTTTCATATAACAGTAAATTTCAGAAATGCTTGAAACTTAAATATTTCGAAATTTACGGACGTTAATTTACTCAAAATTGATACACCCTGGTTTACCATGTAGCGGTAGCTTTCGGAACGTGAAAAACATATATTTAATACTTGCGCCGGGTATTTAATGTTCGGCTCCGCCCGAACATAGACTTTCTTACTTGTTTTTTTTTTTGTTTTTTCAATATGTTACCGCATAACTTTGGACCACTTTAACCGGTTTGGATAATTTGTTTTTCAACAGAAAGTTGGTACCTCTGGGATGGTCCCATACGAAATAAACGAAAATCTTAAATTTGTATATGATAATTGAAGTCGGATTTGTTTTTTGCTTAAAAATTACATACTTACGATATGGCCATAAGAATTTCCAATAAAGCTGTTGGAAAATATAAAAACTATTTTACCTTGAAAGTTTAAGAAGTAGTACAATGCAAAGTTATTGAATGTTAATTTTTCTATTAATTGTCAATAGCGTTATCAGATCATTATTTATTTAATTAATTATGTTAATATGCATGCGTGTGCGTAAATAAGTATTCATTTAATAAATTATAGCTCCAATTCTTGTTTATCGAATTCACAAAGTTTAATTTATTCTACATATTTTGGTTAGTGAAGTCTTTTAGTTTTGTCTGCTTGTGGAAGCGTTTTTTTTTCAGAATGTTTTTTGATACAAGCGAATTTAAGCTGCAGTGCTTAAGCTGAAAAAAAAATAATTCAAAAAAGTCTCCCTTTGACCATTACCAAGATCATGAATACAGTCGCGGTTGTTTGTCAAGCGTTAACATGTACTTTTTCTTTCACCAATAAATTTTTACCTCATTTTGGCAATATTCATGAAAACTTTGTTTGTTTTAATCGCGTACAAAGTGGTTGATTCATTGACAACAATCGAATGAAAGCGAATATAATCGATTTGATATCTACAAAACTCAAAGCCAAGTTTGATAGATGACTTTATAATCCAAACGCATCGAAGTCTTGTGCTGGCGTATAAAATCGTAAAAAATATGCCCTGTTTGGCCGCTATTATTGAGGATTCAAAAAAAAAAAAATAAAAAATTTAAAAATGGCTAAATTAAACAATTGAAAATTTTTTCGGCTAGCAAAATTGTTTATTTTTTAAATTAGTGGCTATTTGACAGTAGACAAGAAGACATGTTTTAATATTTTTATGCATACATTATCTAAACCGTGAGCAAAGGCGAACGCCGTTTACATACCGTAGAGCCTCTCACGTGAAACCTAACGAATTTCGGCAAATTAATCGTGCCTCATTATTTATAAAAGTCAAAGATATAATACATACATATTAGGCAAAATATATAGACGATAGATGGAGGATATCTGAATACTTATATTTTAAGGGTAGATCTGTGGAATATGCACTTCACCAAATTGGTAACGATATCGAAAAACCCCTGACTTTCAACGAAATAACACCGGGTAAAACCAAATCTTATCTTAGCTCAAAGCTGATGAGCTTTTTTTTGAGAGCGGCATACTACTAACTCAAGCGATACATTCCACGGCTGCTATTGGAAATTTCAAAATTTCAAGTAAACTGTAATGCTAAACGAAGAAAATAACCATTCAAATAGATATACGCCAGATTCGATCTCGTAGAAATTCTAGCCAATTACTTCGTAATTTTATGTCCCCAGTCTGCAAAATAACGCCTTTCAATCTTGAGAACAAACTTTCCCCACAAACTTCTTCTACGAACGAGTGTGAAGATAATTCGGTCTTAGGCCTATAGGGAGTTCAGCAGCTAGATATATGCATGGGTGGATCAAAACTTAATCTAAAAGTAAGAAGTGGCTGCAGATAAAGCTTTTCCATTTCGGACGGGAACAAAACTGCTCAGGGTTAGTTGCAAGAAAGGTAAGGCTTGATTTGCGAGCCTCAGAGAATTGTAAAGTGAAGTATCCAGCTTTAGCAAAACTAAACATACCCAAATATTATTTCGTAGTAAAACTACAAAAGAATTCTGCTCCATCCTTGATTTATTTTTACAGTAGTTCAGCCACTAAAAATTATATAAAAGTAATTTCAAATTTAATTTAATGGTAAAATTTAGTTTTTTAGTTTAGTTTTAAACTTACACCGAAATCGGCCTTGTTCTTGAGGTAGTTAAAGAGTTAAGGGGTTTTACAAAAAGTTGAAAACTATGTAAATTTTCTTCGTACTAAAGAGCCGTCTGCAGCTCTAACGAAAATCCAGAAGAAATATTTTTCATTATTTCTATTGCTTGAAAAAGCACTTTGCTGTTGCTGTCAATTTTCTTGTAGAAACACATATAGGAGCATTTTTTCATACGAACTGCATGCTGATTTAAGAAGCTTTTATAGAAGAAAATTTCTTTTACTTTCTTGTGCGTCATTTTGTATGCATTTTTCGTTTTTCTTGAGAGCTGCAGACAGGCATTAAAGTATGTGTAAGTATATGTAAAATTTTGACCAGATTTTGGAAGTTTTAGTTTATTTTATCAAAAATTCGAAAATTTCCAAGTGTAACCGAGTGTATTGTATATATGTTTGCCATGGGTGTCTCTCATAAAAAATCAGTTGGCATTCGGTACCGGC
>NW_023458561.1:22372019-22379195 GCF_013731165.1 Rhagoletis pomonella
TTTATTTCGCATAATTTTTTAAATTCTTCGCCAATTATGAGTTGGATGAAATCTTACCTGATAATATTTCTTGAACTCAAACGAAGTTTTGTTGTTATCTCGGTTTAAGTTACGCTGGCTTTAGTCAAAACAAACGTTTGGTTAATGCTCAGCGCACAGTCAGTTCAAGTACCGTATCTGTCGTTTTCAATATATGTACATAACGTGATCTAAACTGTTGCACTGTGGTTTGAAACTGAAATTTACTGTTCATAATCCTTCTAAGCCTTAATTTTCCAACTAAATCGATATTTTTTTTTTATCCAATTCTATATAATTTTTAAGGTTATATTATATTTTTTACTGCAAAGTGCAGAGAAAGTAACAACTTTCAAGAAAATCGATTCACCTGTTCCAGTTAATAAATTCTGAAAAATAAAACTAGATGAAAACAATTTTAGGGTTCCCCAAAACGAGAAAAAATAGGTATACAAGAAAAATTTTAAGTGTTATAAACAAAATTTTCACTAAAATAATTTTTTTTTAATTTGTAGAAAAAATTTGGGTATTAAGTAGTGCTCATTCAATTTTAGTACAATAGTGTGCAAGTTTCATGTGGTTAAGAGCTCTCGTTGATTTAAAAAAAAAATTGTTAAGCCTGCAGAGCTAGGCATTCCTTATGAGTGAAAATTTCTCAAGTAGGCCACCCAAAATTGGATGGTCAAGATTTTTTCGCACATATCACTTTATTCGGTTTACAACCATAAGACAATATATAATTAGAGCAAGTTTGCAAACTTTGAATTTTTACAAGAGGTATTGTTATTAACTTTTTTTTTGATGAATTCAGTAATTATTATTTTTTCCAGCCATAGTTGTGGATCAACCTCTATTCTCCGTTAACGCAAATTTTTCCATATCTACATATACATATCCACAAATACATTTTTCCCCAAGAATTATATTTCGTTCCGGTATACAGCAGATCTGCTACAAGTAGCAAACTATTTTGGGCGTGTTAAAAAGTGCTTGGTTGTTTTTTGTTTCTGCGATTGTACTATTGTGTATTTATTTATTTTTCTCTGTAAAGAGAAAATACATGCATATTTACATACATACGTACATATATAAATATGCATGTTATTTATGTACATATTTATGTATTCAACTTTAAAAAGGACTGTACTAAATAATCTATGCCTATGTTTATAAATAAATTTTATTTCTTTTTGCGCTCTCTGGTTGCACCACGCGTGTCCGCGCGGCACGCGGAATGAAGGCAAAAGCACCCGTGGCAGAAGAGAAACAAATTAATAACTAGCGACTCCGTGCAAGTTTCTGTGTTTTCTTTTTTTCTTTTAAATAATGTACTATAGAAGAAGGATTGATATTCAATGTAAACGACTAAAAAATCTGATCGAGAAGTAATAAATATTTCCATTTGTTTATAAAAAATTAAAAAAAAAATAAATAAAAATTGTATACAAAATAATGATTATTTCAGTTATGAAATTACTGAATTCATAAAAAAAGTTAATAACAATAACTCTTGTAAAACTTAAAATTTTACAAAATCGCTCAAATTAAATGCTTTTATGCTTGTAAACCGAATAAAGTGATTTGTACGAAAAAATCTTGACCATCCAATTTTGGGTGGCCCACTTGAGAGATTTTCACTCTATAAAAAAATGTTATTAAAAATCAATGCCAGTTCTTAGCCAATTGAAACTTGGACTTTATTGCATTAACAGTTAATGAGATATAGTATAAAGTTTTTCTAAAAATTTATTTGTAGTGAATTTTTTGTATAACATTTCTAATTTTTATAATTTTTATTTCATTTTGGTGAACAGTTCTTTAAAACATTTACAATTTTTCTAGTGTCTTTTTTCCCTTTTTGGGGAATCCTGTAACTGTTCCCAGCCCGTTATTATTACGTAACATTTATTAAGTGGTACAGGGGAATCCATTTTCTTCCAAACTGCTACTTTCTCTGCACTGTACACTAAAAACCTTATAATATAAATTCAAAAATCCTGCTCAATAGGTTTCTTAAAATTTATAAGCTTTCATTCAAAATAACATGAATTAAGTAGGTGGAAAAAGAAGGCTCTGGAGGATTGGGGAGAGTAAATTCTAGTTTCAAACTACTGTGTGTTGGAAGCCAACAAGTTCAGGTACTCGTTTTCCAATACAATGCAAACCAAATCCTTATAGCTCATGTTTTTCAATGCAGTGCAGAATCATAAAAAACGCAGGAAAGGCAGATGGGATTTATATACATGCGCACACAATCATATCTTTATGCCATGAGAAGGGACCATAAAACAATCCGAATACATTTCCGCCTGCCCAATAAGAGCAGATACCTAAAAATGTATCCCCTCGATGATTCCTATTCGTTACTGGAGTATCATAACTGGTTGTGGGGTATAATATGCATCCTTTCTATGGAAATGATCAGGCGTCTTATTAACTAATAGGTAATATGCACAGAGACTTGGCTTTCAGAGTAAAGCAAATTTTGTATTGTATTGTATATAAAGTAAGACCCCTCCTTTTTAAGAAGATAGGCACATTATCTCTTTGAAGAAGTCTCACAAATTCGGCTTAAGCTTTCTGCACAAATATCTTTATGAAGCCCAGTGGCTACACAGTTTACTTTGGAGTATGTACGAGTATCTTGGCACTTCGAGATGCTTTTCGATGGATATGCTGTCGAAAATGGGTATTTACATCATTTTTTTATAAGAATTTAAAGAGGAATGTAAGTCAAGCTGTTCTAGAATGAAATTGCTGGGTTTGAATGTGAAGCTATTAAGACTTTCCTTTCATTGGTTCACTCACTAAGGGCCGTTTCTTCAAGCACATTTTAAAATTTATCTGACCTTCAATCACATTTTTCAGAACAAAATTAACGTTTAAAGCGCAGATAAATTTTAAAACTTAAAAAGATCAAGGGGAACAACGGTCCAATACGGTAGATCCCAATTGTCAAGAATTCGGGGCAAATCGGTGTCCGAGAGTGACTATTAGAAATCAGTTGGAAAGTCACTGGTTACAAAGCAACCATAAAAAAGTAGGCATATGCTTTTCTATTTAGAAACTAGGCATTATATGTGGCAAGTTAAAAAACAAACATAAATTCTTTGCCATAAAAACTGGGCATAAATTTTGTGGCATTAAAAAACTAAACATAATGGCAAAAATGGTGCGCCTTTGAAAAGTGGACATAAAGTGTGAACTATTAAAAGTAGCCAACGACGCTAGGAGAAGGTTATATAGAACAGCAAAGTAAAATCGCGGCTTTTTTGTCCACTTTTCACCATTTAATGGTCGTTGTCCACTACTTACTGACCATGTTTTTATTCGTCTCTCAAAGTCAGTCAGTAGAAGGCACTTGCCTTCGTCAATTTTAATTATACTTTTGAGTATGCATGGCGTAAAAATGCCCTAAAGTTGAATTAAAAACCTTAGAAACTATTCCAAATTTTAGTCAGAGTTATAAGCAATTCAAGTGCCATATTTTATCTAAATCCATGCAGCCATTTCCGAGTGGAGAAAGGTCTCGCATAGTGTCGGTTTTTAATATCATCCCATTTAAAATCCGCCTGTACCGATAAAGAAGTTCTTACTTCAAAAATCAAAATCTTATCGCACATCGACAGGCCAAGTCCTTTACTGCGACCACTCATATTTAAAAGAACGGTGCAAATGTAATGACCTTGGCATTCATATTTTAATATTTCGTAAATATTGGGTATATTTATGTTAACAAAATTCGAGTTTTAATACAGGTAGAAATCTTTTTCGAAAGTATTTGCAAACCACAATCTTCTTACATCGCTTTCGTCTAATCTATATATATAAAAATGGTGTGAAAAATGTATAGTAATTCATCAATTGAGAACGGTTGGACCGATTTGGCTAATTTTTTTTTCAGTTGTTCGTAATTCTAAGGAGAAGGTTTTTACGAAAGAAAATTTTGGGAAACCCCTCCGGTGGACCAGGGACCGATCTATTCGAAAATATCGTATTTATGGTCCGATTTGCTTAAAATTCGGTACCTAGGTAGCTTTTTGCCTATGTTAGCATATAGGATCCTTTTTTCCGGGCAGTGGACCAGGGACTGATCTATTCGAAAAAATCGTATTTATGGTCCGATTTCCTTAAAATTTGCTACCTAGGTAGCTTTTTATCTAGATTAGCACATAGGATGCTTTTTTTCCGGGAAGTAGACCAGGGACCGATCTATTCGATAAAATCGTATTTATCGTCCGATTTGCTTAAAATTTGGTGCGTAGGTAGGTTTTTGCCCAGATTAGCATATAGGATATTTTTTTTCGGGAAGTGGACCAGGGACCGATCTATTCGAAAAAATCGTAGTTATGGTCCGATTTGCTTAAAATTTTTGGTACGTAGTTAGCTTTTTGCCTATAAGATTCTTTTTTTCCGGGTAGTTTCACTTCTTCTTCTTATCCGCCATATTAGCTATCTGACAGAAAACGTGTTTCGTATTTTTTGTTGTACCAACTTTTTCAAAAAAAAGTCCAGCTTTTGACGTTGGAAAAATAAAACAAAGGAAAGCCAAACATATAAGTAGAGAATTTGTCTAATATTTTTAAATCATTTTCTTCATAACTGCTGCTTCCGTGGATATTGCAACACACGGAATAGATGTAATAATGCAGCTATAGGAGCCACCTCATACCACAGAATTTATCGACCGCCTATTTAAATAGTAGGGCTCCTTTGAAATATGTACCTGAAGATGTATGGATGTGCGCACACTACACCAACTTGATCGCTCCGACCAATTAGTTGTGGTGCAATGGAAAGACTAGCAAGCCCAACTAAATCGGCGGCCGATAAAGTCCGTGGTGTGCGATGGATCTAAAACATTCTAAACAAGAAATATTGCAGTCACATTTTCGTTTTTAGGATTTTTATTCATGTGATTAGCAGTGGGAAGAATTTATGTATGTATTAAATACGTATATCTATATATATAAAAATGGTGTGAAAAATGTATACTATTTAATCAATTGAGAACGGTTGGGCCGATTTGGCAAAATTGTTCTTTTAGTTGTTCGCAATTTCCAGGAAAAAGTTTTTACGATAGAAAATTTTGGGAAAACTTTCCGGGAAAGTCGGGAAATTGGAAAAATCGAAAATTGATTTTTTTGTATGGAATTTCTTGCGCAATTACTTCGGGATGGCTTTCGAATGGTAAAATAGGAAATTCTGGAAGAGTCGGAAAAATCCAGAAGAACGCAAAATATTTGAATTTTTCTACGAAATTTTGTATTTTATCGCATGATTTGATGATTTTGGACAATGTTAAGGTGGAAAATTCGTTGTGAAGCTTGGAAAATTTCGGATAATTGTGAAATTCATTGTGAACATGAATCAATTGGGAACAATTTTCTCCTAAATATGTTTCATAACCGATTCGAATGGTTGCTGCTTTTTGGTGTTTAGAAGGAGTGCACAAAGTTTTAATTTTTCCGATACGTGGGGCAAGGGTCGAGCTACGCTAAAAAATGCATTTGGTACGTAGGTAGCCTTTTGCCCAAATTAGCATATAGGATCCATTTTCCCCGTTAAGTAGGCCAGAGACCGATCTATTCGAAAAAGTCTTATTTATGGTCCGATTTGCTTGAAATTTGGCACGTAGGTAGCGTATTGTGTATATAGGATACTTTTTCTGATAGGTGGACCAGATACCGATCTATTGAAAAAAATCTTATTTATGGTGCGATTTGCTTGAAACTTGGCAGGTAGGTAGCTTATTATCAGGGTTAAAATATTGGTTACTTTTCTTCTAATAGTTGGACCAGGGACCGATCTATTTCCAAAATTCTTATTTATGGTCTGATTTGCTTGAAATTCGATACCCGTATTATAGATATGCGTAGAATAGAATTGAGTCATTGTTTTACAGTTCGAAAAGTGTTTGAAGGCGCCGCAAACATGCTTGATTATTTTGATTATTTAACAATAGTTAGTACACACGCCAACAAAATAGAGACAAATTTGATGCAGCTAATGTTAACGCTATTTTTGACGTAAGCATAAAGTTTCCGTCAGCTCTAGATTTTAAGAAAAACAAGGTTAGTGTCAAAGAATCGCGATTTTGCAATATTTGAGAAGCTCTAGCAAAGAAACAAAGGGTGGTAGAACCTCCCACTTAGGCTTAGATTAAAGAAAGAAAATCTCAGCTACTATCCCTGCAAATTCCTGCACCTTTGCTTGATGGTCACTTATAGTTATTTGTTGAACAGGAAAAACTGATTTTGGGAAGTTTGAGTACCTACCGCAATTAAGCGAAATTCCACTTAGGCTTAAATTAAGGCTTGGACTTCTGACTTCAATCCCTGAAAATACCATTCCTGCACCTTGACCCTGCGGCCCTTGCTTTACGTTGACTAAACAGAATGTGGATCAATGATACTCACCAGTTTGGAAATTGCCACCAACTAGACTATACAGACTCAAGAACGATTCACTATCGAGGTGCAAGGACTTCTTCCCGGTATAACGCTTTCATCAGGTTATTTAAGACGGTAATGGAGGATATGCCTTCTGTTGACCACAAACCAAACGAGAACGTGAATTGCTGGCGAAAACGTTGGACCAAATATTTCAATAAAAAAATTAATTTTGGGCGGGACGAAGTTCTCCGGGTAAGCTAGTATTGTTATAAATATTTCAATTAAACTATTAATTATGTTGAATTCGATTTTTCAAAGCCATGGCAAACCTGCTAGCTATTGATCTAAATTTCATCTAAATCATCTAAATTTCTAAATAATTTTAATGTAACTTTTTAAACATGTGACAACCCTATTAAATCATTATAAATGTTCAAACTAAAGGTTTCTTAACACATTTTAATTAGACACCCGTAATTTAATATTTCTTATAATTTGTATTTAAGTTAAGTAAGTTCAACTTTTTAGGCAGGTGGCAACCCTCTTCAAAATTTTTTCAAGCTAAAACCCCTTTAAATAACCTTCGTCAAACATGAAATCATGAAATCGTGTTTTCAAGCAAGTGGTAACCCTCTTCAAAATATTTTCAAAAACACCTCCTTAAACTCTTTTCGTTTGGCGCTGCGATATATATATATATTTCTATGACCTAGTTTCTAGGGCTCGTAAAATTATCCGACTATTCGACTAATCGGTTAACCGA
>NW_023458561.1:22379295-22405276 GCF_013731165.1 Rhagoletis pomonella
CTAGGCGTATATAACGCATTAGTTAACAGATAGGGTTCTTACTGGGAATGTCCTTGGTTTTTAATTGACGCCCTTCAAGATTATAGTAACGGCTTATAATAAAATTTCAGCAATTCTTCAAAAATTTCAGTGGAGTGAACACCCTGTGATCTAAAACAAACTTCGCACATAGATGTCGCTTTCAATTTTGGCAATCAGCTGTTTTATCGATTGTAATTCTTTGCACACGACTGTTGGCATGCCAAAAAATTTTGTAACAAAATTTGTGGAATACTAATCAACAGCAGAAAGGCAAATCCGCGACACACGTTTCAATAGCGTTGCGATAAGAACTTCAAGGAATCCATGTCATCGCCGGTTTCTAGAGGGGAAGACAGGGGAGAAACCCCACAGATAGCTGAAGAAATAGGTGAAAGTACAAGTGAATTTGAAGAAATTGAACGCTTGGAAAGTGGAGATGAAGCGCTGCCAAATTTTGCATTCCCCTATCTTAGAGGTAAGCTTAAACCCTTGAATTTGTCTTCTCTCAAACTAAGCGTGTGCACGTGGTGGTCGGGTATACTGCACCCACGTGAGTCGAGTCTACGTAACCGGAACGACCCAGATTAATATCTGGCCATGGACTGTCACTCCAGCAACACCCCAAAAGTTCTTTGGTGAATATGTATGCTGTTATAACAACAACAACGTGGTTGAATTTCGTTTCCACGACAATCGGTTGTACATAACCGGAATGACCCATATTTATATCTGGCCAAATACTGCCACATCAGCATCCCTCCCCAATAACTCTTTGGGGAAATTTTATGTTGTGTCCATAACTAACCTCTTTTCCTTGTAGATGATCCGGACTTGCAATATCATTTCAAAACGGACGATGCCGACACGATCGGTGTTAATGAATATTTGGAAGAAGCCATTACGAGTAATTTTAGTTCATTAGAATTCAAATGGCATAGTGAATGTCTGGTATTTATTTGGATTGCTGGAGCATGAACATGAAGAGGGCGTTCTAAATGTTATCCATTTTTTTTAGATTTGCTCCGAGCAGTTTGAAGAGTACCAAGATTTACTACAGCACTGCATTAGCTTACACAGGAATGAGTTTGATGAATATACATGCCCGTTGCAGGACTGTAATGTGGTTATTGAAAATGAGGATTTACTTGCCAGGCACTTGGTATTACGACACGGTGATTTAGAAAGGTAAGCAATATAACGGTGTCGCATAAACCGTTTGTAGCGGCACCGTTAAAGCGTCGCATAGTACCATGAACGAAAGACACAAGATCACGCCTTCCCGAAAGAAAGAAAAAAGTTATTTTCTAGCTGTTGAAATCCCGACGCCATCTTTGTTGTAAGAAGTAAACAACGAAGAGAACAAAAAAACCGCGTAATTGTTGAACGCATGAATAATCATTTTTATTATGCAAATTCTTCTATAAATCATGTCGTTGTGTTAAATTATTCTTTACCTTATGTGTGCACACGTTGTCACAAGCGAAAATTAAGAAAATTGCAGTAAAAAGCCACCACCAAATTGTAAACAACGAACAAATGTATAGTCTGTTCCTTTGAACTTCGAACTAAAACCTGTGGAACTGTCAAACTACAATTTTACGCTCTCAAATGAGAGTAAAAGGAGAACAGATGCAGAAGTGCATAGGAACGCAAAAAGCACTATTTCCTGTAAAAACGTCAGACGTTTTGTTTACATGTCATTGGCACTACACTGATTTGGCTGAAATATCACTAAATAATTATTAAAATCTATACATATTCAAATATTTCGTTGTTTACTTCCATTTTTTAACAAATATAAGGTTCTTTGCTTTCACCGCTTTCTGTTTTTGTTTGCACATGTAAATCAGCTGATCGTTTGACACTTTTCATGAACTTGCAGGAAAAAAAACTCGGGACTAAATCCTGTAACTTCTGACAAGGAACAGTTGCTCAGTTACTCTCTCAAATGTGTTCCCACTTACAGGTTTTATGTCAATAGGAACGACTTCCTGTAAGTTCTGACTAAATCCTGTAAACCGGACTGCTATTGGAACAGACTATTTATGTCAATAGGAGCGACTTCCTGTAAGTTCTGACTAAATCCTGTAAACCGGACTGCTATTGGAAAAGAATTAGTCTGTTCCTTTGAACTTCGGACTAAAACCTGTGGAACTGTCAAACTACAATTTTACGCTCTCAAATGAGAGTTAAAGGAGAACAGATGCAGAAGTGCATAGGAACGCAAAAAGCACTATTTCCTGTAAAAACGTCAGACGGTTTGTTTACATGCCATTGGTACTACACTGATTTGGCTGAAATATCACTAAATAATTATTCAAATCTATACATATTCAAACATTTCGTTGTTTACTTCCATTTTTTTACAAATATAAGGTACTTTGCTTTCACCGCTGTTAGTTTTTGCTTGCACATGCAAATCAGCTGATCGTTTGACACTTTTCATAAACTTGCAGGAAAAGAAACTCCGGACTAAATCCTGTAACTTCTGACTAGGAACAGTTGCTCAGTTACTCTCTCAAATGTGTTCCCACTTACAGGTTTTATGTCAATAGGAACGACTTCCTGTAAGTTCTGACTAAATCCTGTAAACCGGACTGCTATTGGAACAGACTAACTAGTAAACAAACGGCTAATGTCAAAGTCGCCCAACTTTTTTCCTAAATGCGATTATAACGGGCTACTAAGAAGGCGTGGTCTTGTATTTTTGGTTCATGGCATAGTACCATTATCTACAACAATAACAACAACAACCCTTACCTGACTAATTAATTGTGGATTCGTTAGCTTAAAAATATATGGCACTTGCCCCTATTGCGATCTGCGGTACTCAAATTTTCATCATCTCAACAAACATTCCTGCTATAACAAGTTAGCCCGAAAAGCTTGCAGGCAATCTTATTGTCAATATTGTAAAGAAGAATTTGTGTCACATAAACGGTAAATACTCTTTTAATTTGTAATATCATTCGACAAAAATTATATATTTGCTCTGCTTTAAGATTTATTTTCCACCTGCAATTTCATTTGACTGAGCGGCGGTCTAAGGTGTGTTTGATTTGCAACAAAGACTTCACGGATGTAAATGAATTTTTCGTGCATGTCAATTATGAGCATGATCCACCAGAAAAACTGGCATGTAAGATGTAAGATAAAAGATAGCAATGCTATTTAATTGTTACTGTTTTAATACTTTCGCAAATGATTTAACGTGCTTAATGTGGCCACGCCAGCTGCGATCGCATATTTACAGATACGGAAACGTTCGGCGCACATCAGAAATTACATGAAACGGAACCAAAATATAAGTGTGATGAATGCAGCAAATCTTATCATATTAAACGACTGCTGTTGAAACATAAAGTATGCTTTAAAAATGTCCTGTTAATTATCTTAAGTAATACCAAATAATTTTTAGGAGGATTTCCATACCAATATTGAGTACAAATGTGACTTATGTCCAAAAATATTTCCTACTTTGCCCATCTATGAAAATCACCTTAAATGGCATGATACTGACGCCGAGGTTCATGTGTACATCTGTTCGAATTGTGGTTTGATTGGAAGTGATAAAGAGAATCTTGAGGTATCTAAGAAAACCAAGTTTATTTTATTTAGTTCGATTTTAGTTTTCTCCTTACTACAGAAGCATACCTCAGACTCCTGCTCGGAATGCTTTGATTGTGAAATTGAAGAGGAGATACTCATAGCAGCTTATAGATGCCATTTCTGTGCACAAGATTTCAAAAATAAGGACTCCCTCAGAAATCATCGTGCTACAGGCTTGCACGACAATGGAAAATTTTGCTGTCCTGTGTGCAATGAAGAGCTTGATAATCTAAAAGCGAAGCGCATACATATGATATCAGTGCATAAAAACCAGAAAAGCTCATTAGAAAGTCTACCGCTCAAGCGACTTCTTATGTGTGATGTTGGCGTAAGCACAAAATTTATTTTATTTATACTTACTATTATGCATATGTTATAATGAACTTATACGTCAAAATTTACAGGAATGTGAAGAGTGTTATACTCAATGGCCTGCTCTGCAACGACACAAGAATCGCCTACACAAACCAAATACTTGTCCGAAATGTAATCAAAAACTTGCGAATTCTAATGAACTAAAAAAACCATATTGAACATTGTCGACCATCTGAATTTATCTGCCAATTTTGTGATAAAGTGTGTCCAACAAAAATGTCATTGGCCGTACATGTGGCTAGAAGGCATAATAATAGTATGTAACAGTTATTAAAATTCGCTGGTTTTATCTAATTGCTAATAATGAACTATTCGCCTTGTAGAGAATATATTCTGTCCGCATTGCTCCTGCGCATACAAAAATGAGAAGGCGTTGCAAGATCATATCGACTATTCACACGTGCCTGTGCCTTGTACGCATTGCGAAAAGGTGATTAACTGCAAACGATATTTGGAGACTCATATGCGAGTGGTGCACGAAAGTGAATGCAGATATTATTGCGAACATTGTAATAAAGGTTTTTTTTCATCGTTCACAAAAGGAATTGCATGAAGTTAATGTAAGTTTAAAATGCTAAAGTGGCCAGCCTATTTTCTTTTTTTTTCATAAAGAACTTTAGTGATCGAAATTTACTCTCACTCTTTAGTTTCATCCAGACTCAGTTTATAAATGCGGCGAATGTAATTTCACAACAAAAAAACGCAAAATCACTAGAAATTCATATTGCTATTCATTTGAAAAAGTCTGAATTCAAATGTCCGTATTGCCCGAAAATATATGGCCGTAAAAACGCATTGAGTTCGCATATTAAGCGGCATAAAGATGAAAGGCCGTAAGTGTTTGCCAAATAAGAAATAATTAGTTATATGTGTTGAACACCTTTTTTCTGTTACAGTTTCAGATGCTCGGATACTATTGTTGATGGTTGTGATGCTACTTTCATCGAAAGTTATCTACTCAATAGACACATCGCAAATAAACATTCCCTGCGACCCCAAAAAACTAACGAAAATAGCGCAAATAGTAAGCGAAAGAAAAATGCCTTATACCAACGAAAATTAGGAAGAAAAAATAAAAGAGAAGCGCAGGCGTACCAGCCAGCAATGAGAACTGGAGCAATTAAATGTGAAAATGCCACACAAATGAATGATGTACTTTTCGAAACGAATGTAGCCAGCTTTCCTGGAGTGGGGGTGTCAGATGAGAAAGTCTTTATTAATATGGACGGTTTGCAAAATACAACCAGCGGCGAGGATTATATGCTACTAGTAGTGGACGACGGTGCGATGCCATTGGTTAATACTACAAATGGACAACTCTATGTGCTGGACGACACAGAAATCACTACAAGTTGAATACTTACATTATACGCATTTCTGATGGGTCAATAAATAAATCAAATGTTTTATATACTGCTTACGTAATACATTGTAATGTGTATTTATTGTTTTGGGTTTTAAAACTTGTTAAGTAACCAATTGCATTGCATATACTATAAATTACAAGTTCTGTGCACATTATTATTGTTTACAATTGGCGCTCAAAAAGGAAACGAAAGGAAGTACAGCGCAGTTCACAAACATCGGCGATCCATATTTCACACGCGGCCGTATGCATGCATGCTTGTTCTTACAATAAACCAACGCTGTACATGTGCGTTTTTTCATTATTTGATTAAATATTTGTGCATGTACAAATGTATATTTTTCGCGCTAAAAACCACTACAAGAAACTACAATTATAAACATATGTATAAGTTAAGTTACGTAAGTATGTATGTCTTTTTGTTGCATAGCCAATTTGTATAGATATTGCATTTACATATAAGTTTTTAAAACACACTACAAATTACTGTATCAGAATTTACTTAATTGCACGCAATCACATAAATTTGACTGCATTTACATGCCATCAAACTGCAGCGTAGTTAACAGCGTTATGAAGAAAAATTGGCATATTCCAGTTTCAAATGTTTAATTCGCAATTTCATTTGTATATATATTGTATATATGTATTATCTAAAATCGTCTACTTTAATTTGTCTTTTTTGATTTTTTGGCTTGTTTAGTTTTTTGTTTCTCCTGCCTCTTCAGTTCCTTCTCCATTAACGACTTGTACAATTTGTAGCCGAAGAGCGCTGTAAATAAATTAAGAGAAATAAAATTAATTTATAAGAGTTGATAGGAACGGTAAGACTAAATTAATAAAATACAAAAAAAAACGTTTTTAATATACAACGCTTTTATAAATGGACTAAAAATTAGACAATAATATTTCTCATTCCCATAGTATTTGTTTTAGTTATAACTTTTGATTTTGAAATTTTAGCAAGTCATTATAAACCATTTGAAGGGGTTAGAATCAAAAGGATCTAAGTAAGTCTGACATTGTTTTGAGATAATTAAGGCTAAAGTTCATTACTTATTGTAAATTCTGGGTAAATGCATTTGGAACCATTCTTGTCTAAATGAATGCAGGTTAATTAACTAATTCAAAGAATGCTTACTGCAGATGGAAAAAACTGAAATATATTTTTTTGTGTCACTTGGATCCTTTTACTTCTAAGTACCTACTTAGCTAAATTTCTGTAAGAAAATAAATGGAAAAGCTTATTTTTATGAAAATCTACATTTTATTATGTAAAAATGTTATAATATACTACATTAACTCTACTAAAATATATCTAATCATCGTAATCTGACACAGCGCTGCCGTGAGCTTGATCTGATTCTGTATTTTCTTCTTGAACTATAATCGTCTTTTGACTTTGCTTCTTAGAACTCTTATTGTTTGCTTTTTTCTCATGGGGAATGTTTAAATAAAAATCTTGTTGAATAGGTGGAATAAATGGTAGAAGTTGAGTTAAATTTTCCCATTTTAAGTACGGAATATTCGGTGAAGTTGGATGTAAGGCCGTAAACACATCTTCATGACTTAAAATGACTTGGATCTCTTTGTCACCAAATAAACACTATATTTAACTATACAAATATGGGTACGAGAAACATGGAGCGCATGCAATACAAGGCATTAGATTTAATTGACAAAAGTCAAGCTACATAACATAGACCTAAAATTTCTATAGCGAAAGTACAAATTTCAGATCGATTTTAAGCGGTCGTTATTCATATACCCACATACATACATACATATATGTATTACCTTTCATATCAATTCAAGTCTTATTACATGCGGACCACGCTTTTCATTTTCAATCTCATAAATGGTTTATAATGACTTGCTAAAATTTCAAAATCAAAAGTTATCAAAACAAATTCTATGGGACTGAGAAATATTATTGTCTAATTTTGAGTCCATTTATAAAAGCGTTGTATATTAAAAAGTTCTTTTTATTTTCTACTTTTTAGCCTTGTCTGTATAAAATTTTGGAATAGCTACTAAATAATTCAACTTGCAGTAAAAAGAGAACAAAAGACTATAGGTGCGTTCGACAAGTCAAAAATTTGTAAGTTTTTCCAAATTTTTACTGGATGGCGTTCGATAACGACAAAAAATTATCCAACACACAAAAATTGAGAGAGCAAGCGTTCATTTTGATTCAAGATAAGCGTTCATTTTGTACTAGCAAAATTTTAGTCAGCAAAATTTATTGAATTTTCCTGAGTTTTGCACAAAGTTTAGAGATTTTGTTTTTATGTTTTTTGGTGAAGTACGAACTATATTTTTATTAAAAAATATTGAAAATAAATTAGAATAAAAAACTTTGCATATATTGCGAAAAATTCTCTGTGCCAATACTTTTGTCCGGCACTGTATATTAAATTATCACAAAACATATGGTTGCAATTCTTGTAAACAAACAAAATTGCATTTTCCGAGTTTTGGTATTTATATGCTTTTTGGCTGCCTGCTATGTGACTTTATGATAGCGCCAACTAGTTTTTACTTCTAGAAATGATCCTGGCGAACATTGAACGTTCACTTTCCTTTTTTCTTCTATGGAGGCAACATGAATTTCAGTTTGTTTACAAATAAAACATAAACAAAGTCAGCTGGTGTGTCTTCTTCTTCCGGTTTTTGCAAGTAATGGCTAATTTCCTGTTCGTTTACTTTTTTGCTTTTTCATCTCTTTGGGAGAGAATTTTCGCTTACTCTCTTGATTTTGATTGTTGGCTGGTGTTGGCTAATTTTGTTATCGAACGCAACTATTGTTTGCTCACGTTTAGTATAAACGTACACACCCCTCCCAGTAGATCATTTCAGGAGTTAAAAGCCCTTCCGAAAGCCTTTCTTTTTTGTATGGAATGGCACAAATTAAAGGGCTTTTTCTTTCGCTACCCATGGAAGGATTTCCAGAAGGCCTTTTATAGGACACACTTCAGAAGGGCTTTTAAGGGAGTTCTTTTAAAGTTGCTTCTTTACTTTATAAAAATCATACATCTTTGAAGTATTTATGTTTGCGGTTTATATCAAACATGTGTTATTGCAACTTAAAATGTTTATTGAAATTCATTTTTAATGCTAAATAATATAAATGTATGCATTCGCGTTAAATGTAAATGGATAAGCCCTTCTAGAAAGCATGCAAGGAAACACTTTTTTCAACCCTTCTTGGGTAGGCCTCTTAGAATGGCTTTACTTAAGAAAGCCTACCTAAATTATCGCCTGGGCTATTGCGAGTGTCGACTAGTGGTATATAAACGACTTTTTCGATTATAGCTTCTCTATGGTATTGTAAATGCCGATTTCTCGTTCAATAAGCGAATGCGAATAGTTTTTAATCGCTCATCCTTCTACAATTGTTTGTTTGTAGAAGGATGAGCGACTATAAACTATTCCCACTCACTTTTTGAACGAGAAAACGACTTTTAAAATACCACGGATAATCGATAATCGACTTATCTAGTACGAGTCGCTTATCTAGTACGAGTCGACACTCGCAATAGGGGTAACATATGTGCATACATACAATCATTTAGCAGCAGTTAATTTCATTTAAAGAAATGGCGTGCCGTCCATTTCCGCTGTAGCGTATGTAAATCGTGCATTTATTTAGGCGAAATATTTAACTTCTTCTGGCGGGGCGGCATCTATAGTCTTCTAATTGTTATTCTTTGATATGATGCCTACAACGAAGTTGATATCTAGAATTTGCCATAAATAGCTTTGCTACATTTATAGTATAAATGGTGGTCTGGCCATACAACATTGCAAGTTGAGAAAAGCGTTGTAATAAAAATAAAATGAAATGTCGTTTGCTGGAAGAACGCCATAGCTCAGAATTTCAAAGAGGCTTTAAAGTTTTGAGTTAAATTTTACGCATAAAACAAAATAAATAATGTGCATATGCAATGATAAAGCAATTACGGCAATTAATCGCGCTAGAACACGAAGAATAGCAAATTCCTTTCTTTACCGGCATGTGCTTCTGCGCAGTTGGGAAGCGAAGTAGAAAAAATTATACTTGGCTCTCACTATTACGAGGATGTTATTGGGCCTGTACCCTAGCTAACAGATTGTATGTTACTTACAGCAGTTTTTGGGAAATCGCGATTGAAGTTTGGATGCAATTTCTCAAAAACGCGAAAACTAAAGGAGACATACAAATACCGAATTTTTCGGCGTCTAAAATTGCTCCAATAAACTATTACTCTCTTTTCCTTCTCGTCCATGAAAAATCGGTTTCGGCCGGTATTAAAAGATTCTCGAGATTTAACAGCCCACTACAAACAACCACGTCACCTACACAAACTTGATATCATCGATCGAATTCCCATTTTTCTATATATACCTCAGATTTTTTTACCTTGGATAAGCAACTCTACACATGCTATCTTATCGCCGATTTTAAAACTGCTTTTGGGATAGCAAAGAAAACATCTTATAGCTCCGTTTAAGGACCTCTCCGAGCCGTACGAAACCAAACGAGATTGTAGGCAACAAGGCGATTCATTATTATGCGATTTCTTCAATTTGAAGTTGGAAATACGAGCTGCCCATCTAACTGCAGCGGCATCATATCCAAGAAACGCACTATGCTGCTTCCGTATGCAGATTGGCGATATTAGAACGAGCGCTGTAAGTATCTCCTGGCAACACACAAAAAGCCTCAACACACGTAACTGTTGGAACTACTTTGAAAGACCGCACATAACATCAGCCTGGAGTTCAACCAAAGAATAAGTCTGGCCAACAGGTGCTAGTTTGAGTTCGGTAGGCAATTGAAAAGCCTAAGTAGGCAATCACGCTGAGACGACTTTGCGGGCTTTCATTAAAGCCGCCAAATGGCTGTGGGTTGGACGAGTTGTGGAATCAAAATGGCAAAACTTGCTAATTGCATGTTGTCAGGGTGACAATTCTCTTAAACCCAACCAAGACGATAGACAAGCCAAGGGCAAAAGGACCTGCCCACACAGAGTGAGAGAAACTGGCGTACCACATAGTACATAGCAACGACACGATTGCGGTTTCAAATAAGAAAAATAAACAGATAATTCAATTACTTTCAATGTCATTGCAAATGACGCCAGGCGGAAGTATATTACTTCATTAAAGTCCTTAATTTATTAAAAATTTAACAAATTTTAAAAAGTATAAAACTTCGTTTATTTGGGGACCAGCATTAACACATAATAATGTCAGCCTTGAAATCAAACACAGAATCACTCTTGCCAACAAGTGCTGCTTTGGACTGAGTAGGCAATTCAGGAGTAAAGTCCTCTCTCGACGTACGAAAACCACACTCTTATAAGTCCCTCATCATGCCCGTGTTGGTATATGTCGCAGAAGCATGAACAATGACAACATCCATAGAGGCGGCTCTTGGAGTATTCGAGAGAAAGATTTTGCGGAAGGTTACGGGCATTTGCGCGTTGGCGACGGCGAGTACCACAGACGATGGAATAATGACATGGACATAGTGCTGCGAATTAAAATACAGCGGCTCCGCTGGCTTGGCCATGTCGTTCGAATGGCCGACACTCCAGCTCTGAAAGTATTCAACTCGGCCAAAATAGCTTAGGCGGTTACAGCGCCAATTAAGAAGAAGAAGAAGAAGTAATATAAACTTCACATTCGCCTAAATTGCAAATAGAAAAAAAAACTTCTAGAAGCCATGCAGCGAAGCACTCTTTTCAGCCGTTCTTCGGTAGGCCTTTTAGGAAGGCTTACCTAAATTAAAATTCACATTTTTGAAGGAGTTCTTCTAAAATTGCTCTTATTTAAGGTTTCGTATCAAATGTTTTAATGCAACTTAAAATGCATTCTGAAATTCATTTGTAATGCTTAATAATGTAAACCTATACGTTAGCGTAGATTACAAATAGGAAATGGCCAAATAGAAGGCATATTTACAGGCAGCAATTCTTTAAGAGCTTCGTAGGTAAGCCTTCTTAACGTCAAGTTGGGCGATAAATTCCGTGATAAAGTAACTCTTTACCTATAATTTTTTAATTCATATACCTACATATGCAATTAGAATGAGTTTTGTGCCCTTAATTCAATTTACAATCTGCAAAATAAGGCTTATGTGGATTAAAACGTACGCCATTAAGCATAGTTTTTACTTTCCGATTTTATGGCACGCCGAAGAGAGTTAAGTTAATTATTTCATCTAATATTTGAATTAAAATATGTTTAATATTGAGCTGTATTTTTTATAATAATAAACATTAAACCCACAAAAGAAAATTAGCCAAAATGTCGTGTCCTTATTATTTTTTACATGACTGTATCTTTTATTAAAAAAGTCACTGACTTTTCAAATTGGCTTCGTATACTATTTACTTTTCTGACATTTAGGGAGTTCACAAGGTGTTGTATACTGTCGTACTGTTGTATGTCATAAACTTTAAACGGCTAAAACTCTATTTAAGGAATTCGCAAGCTAACATAAAAGTTTTATTATGAAATTTCACACAATTAAAAAATATTTGGTGGTGATTTCAAGTCCTCTAAACATTTATTTAGCCGTAAAAAACTTTACAACATACAACAATACGACAAGTACGACACCTTGTGAATCACCCAATTGTAAATGGCTATTCAAAATTAAAATGCTTACCCAAGACGAGCTGAAGAGTGCTTCCCTAAGTGCTTTCTAGAATGGCCTTTTCTATTTATTTACAATGCACGTGAAAGTGTAAGTTTATATGAGCCGTTTATTTGGAAAGTGGCATAGGTCATTTCATACCTCTTCATACCGTCGCTTTTTTTGAGCTTCGAACCGAACCATGAACCGAACCATTATTTTGAAATGCTAAAACCGAACCGAAAACCACACCCAAAAAATGGTTCGGTCGTTTCAAAATCCACTAAAGCATTTTTTAAGTTTTGTTATATGTACACAACTTTGTCTAAAAATAGGTTTGTTCGTCGAGCAAAAAATTTGTACGAATTTGTACGAATTATCACGATTTTTGCCGAAATCGCGTTCGTGCAGACCAAAAAATTATCCAACACTCAAAAATTGTGAGAGCAAAGTGACAGTTCTCTTGGAGAGAAGTTGCAAATTCTTGCTGGAAAAAATTTTGCCAGCAAGAATTTGCCAACACGAAAAACATGTGGTTGTGGCGCATGGTTGCATTTTTGTCTACAATAATTTGAATAAATTAGTTCGTTAAAATTAAAAATTTATAAACACGAGCGATTTTTTTATGAAAAAAGGAAGTAAATAATTGTTGATATAATTAATTTAGTTAATTCCAATGATTTGAACTTAATTCGGCTGAAAAAATGGTATTCGCAATCGGAATGCAATTGCAACCAGAGTCGATTATGAAACCCGACAGCTAGTACGATGAAGAAATTGAAATGAATGTTAAAGAAAGTCAGAACAACAAGAAATATACATGTATATCCTGCCATCCGAAAGAATTTTAAAAATTCTATAAAAATTTTTTATGTTTGAAATGCAAACGTGGACGCCAGCTGGCAGCGAAACTTGCAAATTCCTGCAAATTTGCGTTCGTGCAGAAATTTGCAAGTTTCTCAACATGAGAGAGAATTTGAGAGAATTTTTTCTTACTCTCTGATATTTTGAGTGTTGGATAATTCTTGCTGGATTTTCGACGAACAAACCTAATGCAACTTTATGGAAAAAACTGCAAACATTTTTGAATTTTATGGCATCTGTGTGAGTTATAATTTCGCTAATATAAAAAAATGCTTGAAATGTTTTCATATGGAAGAAAATGCATATAACCAGCAAAAAAAATCAAAAACTTATCATACTAAATTAAAGTTGAATGAGCTATAAAACTGCATCCTCGGATTTTTTTTATTTCTGATTTAAAGTTTGAAACTATAATGAAATTTTGTCGAGGTTTGTAGATTTTTTTTCTACTTTTCGTAAAAAGTTGGATATTTGGATATGGTTGTTGTTATATAAGGAGCCATACTTTTATAAAAAAATAATGAAGATTAAAGAATCGCAAGAAAAATGGTCAAATATCGCACTCATATTCTTTTGACCAGAGGTATAAAAGTACATACATATGAGGTTAAGTGTTAGCTTCAACCTACCGGAAATGAGGGTTTCAACATTAAGCTTAGATTTTGAGTGTTAATTCAAAATTCTGAGTGTGTTGTTTTTGTCACGACTTGTCCAAATCTTAAATATGTATATGTTTATTGAAATTTTTATAATTTCGCAGTGATCGCGTTGATTTTAAATAACTGTTTGTTGAGTGTATTACTCTTTTTTTTTATACAAAAAATGTGTTGAATATACAGTGCACCCTCGATAATGTGTGAACTAATTAAGACCAAGCGAAATTGTTCACTTTTGCGAATGTCATATTTAAGACAAAAATATCCCTCTTTTAGCCCAAATATGCATTTTTAGATGGATATTTACATCTTTGAAACAAAATGTAATGGTTTTATTCAAAAAAGAACTGAGTACAGAAATAGTTTTATCAAAACAATTTTAAGTGTTCATTTTAAACTAAAATTCTTTCAATAAAACTAATCTTTCATTCACAGGAATGAAACGCGTTATGTACCTCCTCAGTAATTTTTTTCTGCTTTTTCTTCATGGTTATACTTGTTCCTTTTTTTCAGACAATCTAAGATGTCTGATTTTCGGGTTCTGAGCTAATTTTGAAGTTTCAAGTCTCTAGCTCATCGGGAAGTTTGTTAAATATTGATTGCAAAATTCTAGGACATACATACATACAAGTGAAGTTAAATAAAAGCTTGTAAAAAGTGTTCATATTTTGGGGTATTTAGATTTTACAGTGTTCACATTATCACGCGTGCACTGAACATGTATGGAAGAGAATCCGTTAAAAAAAATTGCCAAAAATCAACTTAAAACTTAAAATTTTTTCCAGAAATTCTTATTAAAAAGTTTGCAAGTTAGATGAAGCTTTGAACAATTTTTGCACAAATTTTAAAACTTGGAGCTGATAGGTTTTTATTGGACGATGCACTATACTTAAAACATTAATCATTAAATAAAAGATTGCCAAAATTTTGAAAATGTCGCGCTTATTTTTCCACCACTATACACGTGGATATTTGAATTTGATCTAAATAACAAAGCCTTTTATTTTTATATATGTACGTAGATCTATCATATTTTTATAATATTTGTATCCTTTGGCATTCAAAAAATTGAACATTTGAACCAAACCGAACCGCGGTTCAGAAATACTCATGAACCGCTTCTTGAACCGGTACAAGCTTTTTCTAATTGGTGCGAACCACTGAACTGAACCGCCCCGTTTTTTTGCAGCCCTGCACAGTACAAGAGATATGAGGTGACTTATGCCACTTTCAAAATAAACGGCTCATAGTATTTAGCACTAGCTTTTACATGCAGGTTTCACCCCACATATTTTATTTATACAAATATGAAATATAATTTATGTAAAGATGTTATATTTTATTTCTGCTCTAATTTAACTATAGTCGTGATAGCAGAATACGGTAGGATAGTTGTATAGCTTGGGTGTTATGGAATGAAATTCAATAATAACTTTTTGGCACAGCAGGCTGTTTATTTGCATTAAAATATCTCAAATTATATAATAGTAGAAATACCCACGTTGTAATATTTAAATTTCATCCATCTAATAACTCTAATATTATTTCACAACACGTTTTTAATACTTCAAAGAATAAACGCATTTTCCAAGGGAATTATCATACATTTGTTTTTCGATAAAAGTTTGGGTTTTATTTTAAAGTATTTCTTGTTTACTGTCATTGCAAAAACTAAGCGATCTGGAAACCGCAGTCTTGTAAATTCGAAAGGCATATCAAGAAGGCCTTTTGGAAGGGCTTTTAGCTCCTCAAATTATCTACTGGGAGTATGATGGATATCAGAAGGCCTTTAATTTGGGTCACTCAATAGAAAATAAAAAGAAAACAATATGCAGATTGGAAGGCCTCTCGACCATCAAGATGTCCTCTTGGCAGTGCTTTCAGCTCCTGATAGTATCCACTGGGTGGGTCTTGCTCACATTGTAGCCATTTTTTCCCAGATCAAGTTGTTAATTTACAAAATACGGATTTGGTTATTTTCTTGTGCTACCTAACTACATATTTACCCTAAATATTTTATGCCAGAATAATGTATTAGAGGTTTACATATGTATGTATGAATTATTAAACAAATATGAAGATAGAGCTTAAATATTGGCCGAGAAATCACAGCTTTGTGCGCTTCAAAACAAATCAGTGATTTCAAAACTTGGCTACTACGTGCCGAGGCCGAAAACAAAACATGCAATAAAACTCGTCAAACTACTTTCTTTTTAAAAGTTATTCGTTTAAGAGCACAAAGCCGAAATGCAATCAAAACACACGCATGTTAATTCTTTGTTTGTCTTCACCTTTTTCGGTTACCAGCCAAGAAATGCTTTGAAAATGACTGGCAAAAAAAACTGTGGTACGTCTGGTACTTTCGCAGTTAACTGAAAAAGTTTGGTAGTTAAAGTTGGTATATTTATATGATCTGAAGTAAT
This sequence comes from Rhagoletis pomonella, assembly GCF_013731165.1. Classification (NCBI taxonomy): domain Eukaryota; kingdom Metazoa; phylum Arthropoda; class Insecta; order Diptera; family Tephritidae; genus Rhagoletis; species Rhagoletis pomonella. Next base: position 22,395,235 of record NW_023458561.1, read on the forward strand.
TACAGTATTATTGTAGCAATAAACTTTCACTGTAATTACGATAACCTTGCCTTTTTCAAAGAAAAAAAAAATACATACAATCATAGGGCAAACAATTTCTTCTTGTAATATTCCAATGAATTATAATAGGTTTGTTATTTTGTTCGTCCCTGACTGCCCGAAACTACCCATTTTGTTTCTTTGGTGGATTCTCGGGCTACTGAGAGCCACTTTGAGATAGCAATTTTTGGTTCTTACTAGCCCAAGAGCGCCCGAAGTATTTTTCCAGGCGAATTATTGAAAACTGTTGATATCCGAGAATTTCATACTTATGCTCATTTGCCTGAAACCAGCCCGAAAATGTAAAAATAACAAACCTAATATTAGTGTAACCACTTGTAGTCTTTACAGTCTATCAAACCCAATACACAGAACGTGTGGCCATAAAAAACTAACACAAAATGAACCTTTAAACCCAACGATACTAGAAAATCACTGTTCTCCCCTACATGCGAGCTTTTCTAATAAATTTGCAAAGCATTTCGTGTACTTATTAGCACAACAATCAAACTTAAAACAAAGAAAAATTCAAAGCAACAATTAAGCACAACACATAGTCAACGCACCGATAACTAACAGCACCGTAAATATCACAGCCGCCACGATCGAATAATTGTAGGCCTGCTGAAAGTTCGTATATTGCATTAGCTTCTGCTCGGCATGTTCGATAGTATTACGCAAGGTATCCTTAGCATTGTGTAGGAACTCGATACGCTCCTGCCCGGATAGTGACTCGACCTTCTCCTGCAGCGCGTGTATTTTGTTGAGGAGGCGTTGGGCATAGCTATTATCACCCCCGATTTGTCGTATGATCGATTGTACAGTGCTTTGTAGCTGATCGATTATGTGCAGATGTTCACCGCCACCGGTAGCCATAATCGCTCAGAGCATGTGCTCCCTGCCGTATTAGCAGAATCTATACACGAATTTGTGGGCTTGTACACGCCAACGAGCGAGTTATGCTAAAAACAACTTTGATGTACGAATGTGTTAAGTGTTTGCGTTCGACTGCCAACAAATGTGAGTTCAACAAGCGGAGAGACCGACCCGACCGTCCGCTTTTGGCGGTGTCAAACACTGGGAGCTAGCGACTGGTTGTTTTTTGAGGCAAACAAGCAAGTGCAAGTGGGAGAGCAAAATTGCTAAGAATACTGATAGCCGCATAGAAGTCGGAGCGCTTTGTTGTTTTCAATTCTTTATTTTTCCATTTCTATTTTATCTTTGCTCATATTTTTTTTTTTACTTTGTGTGCATTAATCTTATCGGAGGCCCTGATTTCCCTTTTAACAACGATTTCAGTCTACAAACTAGTGGTTTTTATGAATACATGCATATGTGTGTATGCATGTAGTTTATTGCATTGATATGGTCGATGAGTAAAGCCTATGGAGACAAATGAAGTTGTTAGCGACAGCGGTTTAAAAGAATTTCGAAAACTTCAGACTTTTTAATTTTTGGTTTCTCTGTATCAAACAAACAAACATTTCAGTAAATGTTTTTTAAAAACTAACTTGGAAGTAAGTTTGCTATAATAAACGTTAAACAGTTGTTTTTAATATTAAATTTATTTAAAGTTTTTGCAAATAAATCTTCAATAAGTGTTGAGAGCGAATGTTTATAAATCACTTAACCTTAAAAATAAAATGCAAATGCCAACGACATGAAGCTGTTAATATATTCAATTGTAAGTGCCGTGTTTACGTTCTTCAAAATATATTTTAATTATAATTGTTAAAAGAAAAAAAAAATTTCGCGTTTAAAAAAGAAAAAAAAAAGACAGTGTAATGAAACTATAAATTGCTTATGAATAGTGAAGTCGACGGAGAACAAATCGAACATGACGTTACTTACAATCCCGAACCCGCTGAGCTAATCGGTGGAACATTCGAGCCTTCAAATGATGAGTTCTCCTTATCCTTGGTTACTTTTACATTCAATTAAAAACGTATTAAATTTTTTTCAGAAACCTTCATCCATGAGAATGGTGACGTAGAAGCGGAATATATTTATAGCTGCACTGAAGTCGTATTTCGAATTTGCAAATAACCGCATGTTATTGAAAGCTGCCGCACGTAACAAGACTTCATTAATTTAATTGACTTACCATATTTACACCCAAAAATACCGCCCACAACGCACTACATATTGGCAAGTTATAATTTTTTCCTTTTTTTCGTTATTTAATTTCAGTTACTTTTTTGATTTCTTAGAAAGATTTTGAGTCTACAGCTTTGTAGTCCATTCAATACTAGTAAAATGAGGTGGAAGTATCTAGGACTTGCCGTTGATTTATATAAATCTTTTGTTTTTCTTCCATACGAAGATTTTTTATATGGAGCAACACCTTCCACAAAAAAATTGCCAAAAATCACCGGTAAGTCCTAGCTACAAAACTGCGTTCTCAAAATATTTCTGAAAAATTGAGTCAAGAAGCTCGAAATTTTGGCCAGAATTTGTTAGTTTTTTTTTTTTAATATTGCACAAAATTTGAAATTTGGATCTATATGGTTTTTGTAAAAAGTACTAATGCATAAATAAACAAATATTACAAATGTCAGAAACTAAAATATAGACCTTTTATATAGAGAACTTTTAAGAAAAGGATTCATTGTACATAAACAGGCAAGGAATGAAAAAATTATAATTTTGTTGTCCCCGTTGAAGGAGTCTGATGAGGAGATGTGGTGATCTCCGAAATAGCAGCTATAACTTCTACCAAAATGTAAATTGTTGTGTTTTCCCCTAAAATTTTCATTAAAATAACGGCCTCAAGCTCAATATTGTTGAATTTTGTCAAAAGGTAATTTTTTCATTTGAACATGTGCAGGCTCGAAATTCCGAAAATACTATGCGATTTTGTAAAAAAAAAAAGAATCGACCCACCCTAATGGACATAGTATGTATATGCATATACTGAAAGTCGAGAGTTCAAATATACATACATACATACAAAATTAGCCAACAAGAGAAAAACTGTCACAATTGTTATACATACATATCCTGTCGTTATCCTAACAAATAATCGTTTTCTACCAAAATCCTACTAATGTTTTGTACACAATTTCGAATTCACTAAAAATTTAATATGTTTCTGCCTTTTATAAGTTGCGAATTTTATACCAATTAATAATTTTAAATAAATTGGTTGATGGCATACAATCTTTCCATTTTCATTGGCTTACCAAATACGAGCACGATAACCGCAATCATTGCAAAGAAAATCGTATAGTCCCAGGAAGAGTGCACCGGACCCGGTTGTGCATAGCGTCGCATAAAATCTTCAGCTGTGCCCTCTTGTGGATTATAAAGATTCTCCTTCAAATTCGCCTTTTCCTCATCGCTAATACCCTCCATTTGTTCGATCAACTTCCAAACCTCATCAACACTGGGCATTTTATAATCACCACCGATATCGCCAAGGTGGTCACCTGAACCGGCAGCAGCAAGTGCTGCAACATCCTCGGCAAATTGTTTTTGATTTGCCGGATCATCAGCCATTGTGAGCAAAGTATTTGTCTGTCAAAAGTGTCTTGCTTGCGTTTGTTAGATATTCCTTATGCAATACGCTTAGCACTTGTTTGAGAGATGTTGTTAATTGGCACTTTAACGAAATTCTAAGGCAATACTTATTTTACAGTACATTGGATTTTTATTTAGGTTTGTTTTCTTTAGGTAATTATTATTTAAATTGGAAAAACAAAAATATTTTATTTAAAGGAAAGAAATTCGTTTATATTATACATCCATACATAAGTATATACATATTAGAGTGGTCTAAAAAAGTTTAAAATGTTAAGCTCTCACCCCCTAGAATGTATCCAAATGGATTGCAAAAATACCCGTATTTTTTGTTCGAAAAAAATTATTTAGAACTGCCTCAAAACCATTCTACGAAAGTGTTTTTTCCCATATAAAATATGCATGTATGCACGTGAAAAACTTCATGGGCGTTGAAAAAATCCTAGAGAGCTTAACATTTTAAATTTGTTTCCCGCATTTATTTTTGGACCACCCTGGTATACATATACAGATGTATCGAGTTCAAGTGGGATGTGCTTGCAGGGAGGAAGGGACGAATACATCGTACGATCATACAAATTACAAAAACAGTAAAATGGTGTAACGTTTGTATGATAAATATGTTATATAGGATATCTGATTAGCAATACGTCTGTAAAAATAAAACTCCCTCGTAATGTTCTTTCTTATTTTAAAATAATATCGAGCCCTAACCGCCAAAATAACGTAAGCGACATTTTTTTCAAAATTTTCTTTTTGATGCAGAAATATTCCTAGAACATATAGATACATTTCTGCACCAAAAAGAAAATTTTGGAAAAAATGTCGCTTACGTTATTTTGGCGGTTAGGGCTCGATATATCGTCGTTTAAAGTGAAAAACCGCGTAACTTACATTTGCTGCCAAAAATTGGATTTGCTCACACAAGCTCTGGGCTCAATCGCTATCCATTCGTCCTGAAATATACTAGCCAGAAATGCGATTTCTTTATAAAAAAGAGAACCTTTTTGAAATATAAGTGTTTTAACTCTTTAGAAAATAATTTATGTAACCTCACATACGCGATTTTTTACTTTAAACGACGATATGTACGTATATAAATTTTTACCGGATTTAAAATTTCAATGCACAAAACTAAAAAGTGCATTTTCAATACACATGAGCTGTTTATTTAAAGTGTTATTATTATTGTGAATTGAACTTGAATTTGATAAACGAAAAAAAATCCCGCAGCAAATCAATATTAGCGAATTTTCATTTGCTATCGTCTGGCAGTGCTGGTATTACGCTATAATATACACAAGAGATAAAACGCTAGCGAAAGCAGCTCACTCAAATGGTATCTTAAGCAACGGCGGCCAGCAAGCAGTCGTGGCCGAGTGGTTAAGGCGTCTGACTCGAAATCAGATTCCCTCTGGGAGCGTAGGTTCGAATCCTACCGGCTGCGAGAATTTTTTTAATATTTTGTAACCGAATTTTTTTTTTGTTTTTAATGATTACTTTAAACTTTTGAATCTTCCGATCTATTTTTTAACGCAAGTTTATCTTATGTGTAATAAGTTAAAGGCCGAAAAGTCTGCGGAACATTATAATAAACACTACATTCCTTAGGATTAAATTAATATGTACTAGATTTTTTAATTAGCGATTACAATTTAGCTTTGTAGTTATAAATAAATTTAAAAAAATAAAAATTCAATCCTTTCTACAGATCACAATCAGCCACCAATGCCAAATTAATGTTTTTGAACAAGCGCATGTACATATCTTCTCAATTTCCACTTAGTTTATAGCACTGTACCAATTAAAACACTTACTACAATTAATAAATAATTACAATTCTTGCAAGCACAGCCACGTAGTAGTTCATTTACCAATGTACTGATTTTCTTTAAAATCAATGTGCTCGCAATTAAGGGTCAGGCGACGTATTGGCTTATTGTGCTTTGTGCTTATTGTGCTTTATTGTGCTATTTAAAGCAAAAACAGTACGTGCATGTACTGATGCTTAAGCAAAATGCAAAGAAATATAACGCTAATCAGCTCAAAAACAATAAATAACTATGTATTTATTATTTATTTGAACCGTGCAGACTTTTTGACAACGTCAGCATTCTGCTGACCACCAACACGAGTGCGGTGGTCAGCAAACACAGTGTATAAATAAATAGTATGGATGTATGTACATACGTATGTATGTAGGACGCTGAAGTTTTTAATGCAAAAAAAAAAATATTTTTTGGTATGAGCACAAAATTAAAAGGAAGGAATACATATGTATGTACATACATATCAATGAATTGTGATAAGATATGGAAAAGCTCTGCCTTTAAAGGCGCAGCGATTGTAGGCAATGTGTTCGACCTTTATATTAAATAAACGGCACTCTTTATCAGCTTAAATATGTCTGTTCACACATCTCAGCATGCAGCACTTATTAAAATTAAAATCTGAGCAAGAAAATGTTATACTGTGCATGTACACAGGTACGTATGTACATACATACATGTACATATGTGTACAGATAAGACCATTAATGGTCTGAATTCAATTTTCAATTCAAAATTCGAATATTGATAGCAATAACGCGTTGACTTATAACAGCCGCGTTGCGCTTTTAAGACCACCGCCATGTATTTTTCACGATCAAAACATTTAGGTTTCAAATTTAGCATCTTTTAAAGATATCAGAATAGCGCTAATTTTTTGTAGCCATAATAAGCTATTTCATACATTCTATAACTAATTAAATGTATACTTAAACTGCAGCCTATGAATGAAGTGATAAGAAATATAGAGATCGAGCAGGACAAATAACAAATCATCAGACAAATAGATGCAAGAACTCACTACGATGGAATAAGAGCAGAACTTGCATTGCTTAAAACATATCTATGATCTTGGAGAAAATATTTCAATATCAAAGGAATAAAAAGAATTAAAAAACATGCTATTTCTACAAACTATAGTGTGAATGACCGCAGAATCCAATAAGAAAAAGAAAACAACCGGTTTTCGGCTACAACACACTAGCGTAATGCTTATTGGCTTTATTTTTGATTGGCAGGTGGTTTCCAATTATGAGAAGCATCCTAGCACAGACGCGCAACGTTGATAAAGTATTATTACTGCATGCATATAATTGTTTATGGCAAATATTGCTATGTAATTTAGGATATAATCTAATTCATTTCCATTCACTTACCTGCCAGCCCAAAAACAACAACAGCCGGTACATAGAATGCCAAATTGGGAATGCTTTGCTGGAATGGTGATGATGAATCAGTTAAATCAACCATGTTTTATCACTGTTCAATTCAAATAGGAGCAAAATAAATGAAATTATTAATGTTTTAACTGTATATATAATAACTAGCACCCGGATTGACTGAAACTTGTTTGTTTGATTTATTTATAACTCAAAACAGATTCTGTGATCTTAAAATTAGTGAAGGGAATTCAATGATAAAGTGCTGGAGAAAAGTACAAAAATCATTCACAATAGCACACAAAGCGATTTAAAAATCGATAAATACAATCGTGAAGTTGAATATAAAGCTGATGCCAGATGAAACTGTGTGGCTTTGCGTGACATTTATAACTTTGCCAGCAAAGCGCCAGACGCAAAAGGTGTAAGACACTGAACGCCAAGAAAACAATTGTGTACTGCTGTTTTACTCGTCAAAATTGTTGTGGATTTTTTTAGCCTTAAAAATACCAGCAATGTAATTAAATTTTATGGCTCTGCATGAAAACTCGATTTTGGACGAAGCCAAATAAATATTAAACCGGGTGACTGTCAACGCGCGCAAAAATATGATAGTTGGCCATATTTTCGCTTGGCGCTGCAGCTGCCACGATCTATATGGCATGCTTTGTGAATTTTCATACAATTCATCAATGACAATTTTCTGTCAAAGCGAATCTGTCGCGCAAAGCGAAGCAAGCGTTTTATCTAGCATCAAATTCGCAAATGACTTTCCATACAAATTTTGACATTTTATTTGCGAGGGTTTAAAATTGCACAGTTTGCCCAGTTTGCGAGAGTTTTGCGCTTTTGAATGACTACCCTTATTGTGGCTGCATTTCTTTATTCATTCTGAACGTTTGGAAAAATTTGTTTGTTTACTTGTTTTTTAGAACGTTCCTTATGATATGTTTACGTATATTTCAAACGCATTCTGTTTATTCTGGCTGTGAAATGGGATTATCTGGAATGTATAAAGAAACGCAGCCTGTATGTAGATCCGGCCATCTTCACGTGCTGGAAAATCTTGCTGCTGGAAATCATTAAAAAAATACAAAGGTGTTCTCTGCAAAAGGTGTTCAGCTCCTTTTCTTCACAAAACAGAAAGGGAATTCTACTGCCTGAGGGTTATATTCCCTAAGTGCGGCCGAAGGCCGCCTACGCAGAAGGGTGTTCTCTGCAAAAGGTGTTCAGCACCCCTTCTTTGGCAACACAGAAAGGAGAATTCTACTGCCTGAAGGTTATAATCCCTAAGTGCGGCCGAAGGCCGCCTACGCAGAAAGGTGTTCTCTGCAAAAGGTGTTGTTCAGCCCCCCTTCTATGGAAACACAGAAAGGAGAATTCTACTGCCTGAGGGTTATAATCCCTAAGTGCGGCCGAAGGCCGCCTACGCAGAAAGGAATTCTACGCAAAAATACATTTGTTAAAAAGAACATTTTTTTTATAAAAACTTGTTTTTTCTCTTTTTAATTAACTTTTTTATTATTTATTCAAAATCACCCGATAATTTCTTTTATTAAAAAATCCCATGGTTTCTGTTAGTTGGGTCATATTCCACTTCAATCTGCTCAGTGTGCCTAAGAAAATTCCGTTTTTCCCCCTTTTTCAAACGGTTCCCTAGGGGACTGTGGGAGGAGCCCAAGGGGGGAGTACGCCTTTTTGGAAAGCGGGGACTGTCCCCCTTCCTGGGGGGTGTTTAGGGGTCCCCGCCTTCTCCCCCTCCGCCAGTCACCCCAAAAACGATGTGAGCGCTACTAAACATTTCCCTGGTAAACTGCTGATGTAATTGATTAGATGATAAATTTATCATTTTGATAAATGAACTGTCAAACTTTGTATGGAAATCTGTTTAACTAAAGTTTAACACTTAATTAAACATTTTTGGTGGATTAATGTATAAATTTCAGCAAAATTAGTCCCGGACCAGCTGGTGGCTATTGCTACGAACACGTAAAAAGCAAATGAGCACAATGGACGAAATAAGAATGAAATGTAACTAGCCATATAAGTTAAATAATAAATAATTTTATGCAACTATTTGCAAGGTGCGTTCATGCAAGAATGCGGATAAACTGATAAATGTTATCAAATTATCACTTTAGATGAAGACCCCTATTAAATTTTATCTTTATTGTCACAATCGATTTACATTGTCCATCTTTATTTTATCGATATTTTTTAAATTGCTCTTTACCTACTGTCATTGATTTGATACTCGTTCTGACAACAGCTGTTACTTGACAATTGATTGTGTGAGTGGGTAAAACGATTTCTGTGTGTCCTCTGAAAAACGCTGGAATTATTATAAAAAATGAAGGTTATCTACAATACATTGTTCAAAAGGACATCCACTTATGCCGTTGGTATTATGGCATCTGTGTTTTTCTTCGAACGCGCTTTTGATGTGGCTTCCACTACGATTTTCGAGTCTGTCAATAAAGGAGTAAGTTGTGATCCGCACCTGCTCAATTATGTAAGACTACCCATTTGACCATGTAATCTACATTGTATCTTTCTAGAAATTGTGGAAGGATATCAAGGACAAATACGAATAAATTTCCCGGAACTTTGAGAGGTTTTGGTCCATTGTTTTGGAAAATGTGTTGCCGATGAATTAAAAACATACATTCAGTTAAAATAAAATTAACAATTTATTGCTAACAAAAACTGTAAATAATCTATTCTTTCTTTGTGTTCACATCTTTCTTTGGCTGTTGATTGGATTTTAAATGATCTTCCAACACCTCCCACGGTTTCTCATGTCGCACAGCATCCCATGGCAATGGTGCGACAAAGCGTTCAGGTTCCTGTAACTTTACCCCGTTTTCTTCTAACGTTTTTAGGAATTTGTCCACCTTACCGCCAGCAACCGCATTGATATTGCAGGCCATTTCGGTAATACCAGATTGTAGGCACCTCATTGCCAACACACGAGCAAGATTTACAAAGGCAGGTGTGTCAGACGTTTTGTATAAATGTTTTTTTAATCGCCCATTCCGACGTACTAGCGCCGATAATGGGTCCGTTCTCGAAGTGTCTTACTTCCGCGGTAACATATCGCCCACTTATGCTGAGTTCTAACTTATGCCAAAACGAGCGGCCAGGTTTTTCCAAAAAATATCCGTTGGGCTTATGTGCAATACGCAGCCGTTCCAGGTTGCGGGGATTACGGTTAATTACTACAGGCTCACCAGTTGGTTTGCTAATTTCTTTGATTTTGCGCAACACCCGTGAGGA
>NW_023458561.1:22420276-22435837 GCF_013731165.1 Rhagoletis pomonella
TGTAGCACAAAAAATTCCTGAAACCCCAAGTTATTTTAACATATTTTTAATAATACTTCTTATTCATAAACAACGAGAAAATTTCGTTCGAAAATATTAAAAATTCTGTGCTATAATTAGTAATGAAAAGAGTAGCGCACTTTCGACGACAACGACAACGATCGGGTGAAGACATCCACAACGGCAGCTGAGGCAGGGACGGCCGCAGCAGGAAAGCTACCGAAATTAATTCCTTAAATTTATACGCTTAGTTATGAGAATGGCGCATGATTTTGCTACTTAAAAGCGGTAAGTTACATTAAAATGTTATAAAATTTATTGAAGTGACAACGAAATAGAAGCGAAAAAATATAAAATTTTCGTCGACAGAAAAAAAACGTACATACATACATATGTATGTTTAAAATGCAGAGTTATGTATGTTGTCAAGTTCGCTTAGCACTCGAGAGCGCGAATGGACATTATAAATATGTATATTCATATACACCTAAGTATGTATGAACATTAGGGCTGTGCGATTAATTGATTATTCAAAATTTTAATTAATCATAAAGTAGATAACTCAATTTAAATTATGATTACTCAAAAGTTCAATTACTCGAGTAACCAAGATTTTGATTAACCAAAAACAAAAACATATGAGTAATTTGATTTATGATTAATCAACATTATGACTAAAATGAGTAATCAACATTTCAAAGTACTGTTTACATATAAAGCTGTTGAAGTTCCTTGATACTTTGAAAACAACGTTTCTGTTTGCAAAAATAATTTTTTCATTTACAGAATGTGAAAAAGAAAAAAAAAACATTTTCCAAAGCAAACTCATTTAACGAGCAAAATTAATTTTTTTGAGCAATCATATATCAAGTAACTCGATTAATCATCGTTTCGAGTAATCAAAATCTTAATTAATCGAGTAATTGATTAACCGGAAAACTGATTAACCACCTTGGTCGAGTAATCGAATAATTGCACAGCCCTAATGTACATAGATATTGGTGTTGTATAAGTAACATGCGTATGCTGAACTCCCTCTGTGGTATCAGGAAAGTGTGACGTTTCAATGTTTGCTGCCTGCAAGCTCTCGTTATCAGTTGTCATTGTTCTCACGCATGCTGGTTGAGATAAAATAAAACGGCTCGGGATGTTTAAAGACCTTTTTAAACTGTGTAAATAAAAAGGAAAATACGCTCACATCAATATTTCATTAATGAATATTTGATTTTGTGGCTGCCACCTATTAGGTACTTAATTAGTAGTGCAATACTTCTTGTTAAATTTACTACAAAACTGTGTTTTAGTGTTTTCAAGAAATATGGCACTGTAACCGCGTAAGCGATTTTGGCCGAGATTAGCAAAGCACGCCAGTCGTTTCTCTTCTGTGCCAACTGACGCCAATTGGAAATGCCTAGTAAAGCAAAGTCCTTCTCCACTTGGTCTTTCCATCGCAATGGGGGCCTCCCTCTTCCTCTGCTACCACCAGCGTTCCGAGTTGAATACTTTCAGAGCTGGAGCGTCGGTGTCCATTCGAACGTCATGGCCAAGCCAGCGGAGCCGCTGTATTTTAATTCGCTGCACTATGTCTATGTCATTGTAAAAATCATACAGCTCATGATTTCATCGTCTGCGGTACTCGCCGTCGCCAACGCGTAAAGGTCCGTAAATCCTCTCTCGAATACTCCAAGAGTTGCCACATCGGATGTTGTTCATGCTTCTGCGCCATATCCAGCACGGACATGATGAGTGACTTATAGAGCGTGGTTTTCGTACGTCGAGAGAGGACTTTACTCCTGGATTGCCTATTCAGTCCAAAGTGCCACTTGTAGGCAAGAGTGATTCTCCACTTTCGCGAAATTATAACTGTCAACAGTGACGTAGGTGCCAAGACGCTAATGCCCTGACTGTTTGTTTGATGAGAGGTGATAATTCGTCTTGTGCTCGTCGACCACCAGACCCATTCGCTTTGCTTCCTTATCTAACTTAGAAAAGGCAGAACAGACTTCGCGGTTTTTGATACCGATGATGTCGATGTCATCGGCGCACTAAGGGGTATTTGAGGCAAAAAACCGGTCAAAAGTGGTTTTTCTAAAATTCATAAAATGACACAAACAATGCATGTTTAAATAAGTACGATAACCGGTTCACCGCCCCCAAACCCGCGAGTTTTACTGCGTCTGGCCACATAATCAGTCGGAACCTAGCCTTTGTGTGTAACGCGTGTCTTTGTTGTCGGCGCTTTTGATTATTTTACATGTTTCTCTGTGTTAATATCTCTTCGTATGGTGAATTACCAGAAAATTTCGTACTGAATATGGATGTTGAAGGTAATTTCTCGTCAAAGTTCCGCATTTAGACTTATGTTGAAAATTTCCTTCTTAAAAACGTGGTATTTTTAACAAAAGTTTAAAACAATAGTGTTTTTGTTTATGTGTCGGGCTTTGTTACCTTACATTTAAAATGTGATAATAAAGTTTGAACCTTTGCCTATCTGAATGAAAAATAAAACCTCCCCGCGACCCACCCCAACCTTTTTAAATTTTTTTTAGTCAAAGACAAATTTTTTCAAAAAATATTTTTTTTGCTTAAATTTTTTCTTTTATAATACATTGAAAACAACGCTAAAAATCTGAAGGAAACTGTAGACAGTGAAATATCAGTGAAAATCAGTCACAATATTTTGCTGACAATGGCAGACGGAAAGGTCTGCAACTCCGCAACGGAAACTGCATCAACTATGCGATGTTATATATGCGGCCAGACATCAAAGGATTTGAACAAACTAGAGAAAGGTGCTGTTAAAAAAGAAGCCCTAAAGTTTGGGCTCTCAGTACACAGGAAGAGAAAAGGATTGTTAAAGAAACAAAATAGAAATTACGGAAATCTTTCAGAGAAGAAATAAGTCTACTTGTTGATGTTCCTAAAGCTGGCTTTGGAAACAGCAATGATGGGAATACGTCCAGGCGGGCATCAACTTGGAATCAATCAATAAGTTTGAAGTGATTCTTGAGGTAATCTCAAGTGGCCATGAGGTTGATCACCAAAAATTTTATGATTATGCCCAAGACACTGCCAAACTGTATGTGGAATTGTACGGATGGCATCTAATGTCGCCTACAGTCCACAAAATTCTGATGCACGGATCGCAAGTGATGGCAGAAGCAATTCTGCCAATTGGACAATTGTCCGAGGAAGCCGCTGAGGCGAGAAATAAGCATATTCGCAAATATCGGGTAGACTTTGCAAGAAAATTTCCGAGGACTAAGTGCAACAGAGACATTTTAAATAGATTACTTTTAACATCCGATCCTCTCTCAGCTCGAGTCGGCCAAAGAATAAAAAGAAAATCTTGCCATTTTCCCCCGAGGCAAACACCATTTTGATTGCTGCAACGAACTTAAATAGGTCGGACGACAATACTGTTGAAGATATTGATGATGATGAAGAGTATTCGGATGTTAACAGCGAATTGGATGGCAACAGCGAATCGGATGGCACTGACTCCGAATAAAATCAAATTTTCTAAAAATTTTACTTTAAAATTTTTTTCCCTTTTTTAATGTATTTTTATTGATAAATGCAAAATATTGATTATATATTGTTTTTATTGTATTTTGAGATAATATAGGCCCCTAAATAATTTTGACCGGGTTTTTTGGCTCAAATACCCCTTAGTGCGGCGTACGCCAGCAATTGCACGCTCTTGTAAAAAAATGTTCCTGAGCGGTTCAGTTCTGCAGCTCTTATTATCTTATCCATCAGATGAAAGAAATCACATGAAAGGAAGTCACCCTGTCTGAAACCCCGTTTGGTAGAAAACAGCTATAGCTTTCAGCGCGTTCTGGACAACTGTCACTGTACGCCATTGTTGTTCTTGCAAGAGTCGCCCTGGTCTTAAAACCTTCCGTAAGTCGCCTAACTCTTTCGTAAAATTTTCGGGCGTTTTTCCTGTCGTTTCAAGCTCTTCGCACTCACGCACTTCGGCCTCTCTCTTATTGCGGCAAATACGTCTCTTATTGGTGAAAAAGTTTAAATTTATCAATAAAAAAATTTTTGTCATTGATACAGAATTAAATAAATGAATTGTATGCTTTCAGAATGCTTTTTTGTAATTGAAATTTATTTGGTAGGTTGTAAACAATTTTGGTCGAATTTGGGAAACAAATTGGTAGGGGAAAAAATTGTTAGTAGCAACGCTGGTCCACATACAACCTTGGCGTTGCGTTTGCGCTGGCGTCGCTTTGACAGCAGCGCGAGTAACGCCCATGCTTGCTACAATGAACGCTTAGCAGAGAATACTTTGGTTACTAAATTAACATACTAGCGGCAGATAAATCAAAATTTTAAATCAATAATTTCATTAAAAACTATATTTCTTGCCCGCATTTGGTTTAAAAAGGAAAATTAAATCACATAATTTTGATTATTTGGACAGCTGACTGACGAACGACGCACGCGAAAAGTTGAGAGTTGGCCATCTTTCTGCGTTGTGTTGGCGTTGGCTTTGCCCAACTTTGGTCATGTGGAGAGTTTCTTATAAATGCATGTATTCATAGTCAGCTGTCGAAGCGACGCCAACGCCAACGCAACGCCAAAGTTGCGTGTAAACGGGCCTATACGTAAACGAACTGCGGCGCTGGCGTTGCTCGCGAGCAAAAATTGCCCACCTACAAATGTTGTAGAGGTTAACTAAAGGTACACGCGCGCCATACAGCAACACCGATTCTTTTGAAAACTTAGCTGAAGAGGAAAATTCTGTGTTCGTTTCTTAAAATATTGCACTCCAATAAGGCCAAACGGCTCATCCTCTGCCCTTTGATGCTTTGTCAGGGGAGATGGTTGCTCTGAAAAGTAGAAGGTTGCTTAAAATGACAATATTATGAATGGCGTGAGCCCGATAAGGATAAGTAGACAAAACATGCACTTTTTTCATAACAAAATTTGTGTTTAAAGGGAAGATAAATTTTAAAACCTATTTGAGAAAACGGCCCTAAGTATGAGTAGGCGCGTGATGCGTGTAGTATTTAAAATACGGTACAATTAAATAACTGTGTACTTTAGCATCTAGAATAATAAAAAAATATATTCAACGAATTTTCTGCTATAAAAGTCCTTGTGAAATTGTCAGAAAAAATTCTATATTTTTAAAAAATATTACGCGCATTTATTTTGTCAAGCAATTTTAAGCATTCGCCCGCGTTACGTTGACGTTGTGCAAGACGTAATTTTTTGCATTTTTCGTTTGTGCAACAAATTAAGAGCAACAACTTATGTATATACATTAATAGATAATTTTTCCGGTACTGATTGATTTTAAGTTATGGTGGAATTATTATTTTTATTATTACGTCATAATTTTAAGTGATTTTTGAAAAAAAACTATAAATGCAAATAAAACCCGCGAAAGCAATTGTTTAATTCATCATTTGTTAATTTTACTGTGTTTTTCTATTATTTCTTCAATCATCCCAAACTCATCACCAACAAAAAAAAAAAATAAAAAATAAACAATATCGCGCCCATCATCGCTTTCGCGCTGCGCCAGTTTCACGTTCAGCCTCAGCAAGAGCCCCGACCACAGCAGCAACTCGCCATGGGATATAACATCGATTGGATATTCTCTCGTTTGCGGTGTCCTTCAGGCTTATGGTATATTTTTAGTCAAATTGCCATTACAGCGGTGGGATTGTTTGCCAAGTTCGTGCTGGGTAAGTGGCTATAAAAGTAATGAATGAAAAATAATAGGAGTTATGTGATTTTCAATTACCATAAAAGTTGTTTTAAAGCACTTATTTAGTTAACCTGTATACCTCAAACATTAGAAGCATTTATTTTTAGAGGATTTTCCAAGGCGAATTTATACAAGGTGGTGTTGGTGGCGAATTAAATTTTCGCCGCGGTACTACTGAATGTCAAAATGATGTGTTTGTTGTAAACAAGGCGAATTCATTTTACAACAAACACATCATTTTGACATTAAGACGTACCTCGGCGAAAATCGAAATTCGCCATCAACACCACCTTGTATAAATTCGCCTTGGGATTTCCTTTGGAAGTGAAAAGTGAAAGACTCAAAACCCGAACGTACATTTTATAAAAAAAGGTTTAAGTATACAGTACAGTATTTCCCGGCACTTAAGCACACCGAATAAAATTATTCCCCTTTAAGTAAGAATAAAACAACTACAATTGTGTTTTTATAACCAAAACGTACCGAAACTATTTCGATATACTATTCTCGCCACTTACAAGCACTTCCCGTTTATTAGCGCGAGATATATTTTACATCACAGTATACTTACTTCTGCGCATACATTTAGCTTATAAAGTATTCCCCGCTTAATTGAAATCATTTATTTCTTTCCTCATTTTAAGTACGTACGCACCTAATTGTACTTTGTCTCATTTTTAATGGCACACTTCCTATTCAGTTCAACTGCGAAATAAACAGTTTCGAAATAATCACGCAAATGTGAGCCATGGACAGACGCTATGCAAACATGTATGTGGCAAAATTAATACGATTTACATTAAAAACATGTGTGCCGTATCAATATGCAAATTTAAACATACATACATATATAGGTACCTTTGTACATTAATTTTTTGAGTATAAGTATGTAGTTTGTTCGATGGCCTTCGTGATTTGCTATACTAAATAATGACTGAGTTTCTTAACTATAAGTCGCACCAAGTTCACACTGCAGCGTCCATGAAAAATGACCTAGTATATGGAAGCAAACGAGAACGAAAAAGTAACGTTCAGAAGAAGAGAAGGCAAAAAGTTCAAGCGCCCCGAAATGAATATTCAGTGTGCTTATTTAGCTTTACTATGGTTTTTGTTGGGTTAGGTTATTTTGGTGATGCAACGAAACACTTCAACAATAACAACATAAACAAGAGCTGCACATTAGAGACCAAATTTTTGCCAACAAGATTAGGCACGGCTAAGCAGAAAAAAAGATGCAACGCTATAAATATGTACGACCTTAAAAGCGTCTAGCCTGCACATCAGGGTTAGAACTGTGGCTAGCCTAAAACGTAGTAAATGACGTGAGAAATCGTAGCAGAAAATAAAGTTCCGTAGTCGATTTTTTATATAAGTACCCATCTGCTATGTACATAAAATAAATAAGCGTTATAAAAAATGGAAATGGAAATGGAGGCAGGTGTAGATATTTATGTCTTGTCAATGTATGAATCTGATTCAGCAATCAGCCAAAAGTGGACGCCTCTCTGGACGAGATTCGTTTTCGATGGCAAAAGTGCTGCTTGTCTTGGCCCTGATTGTGTTGTATAAAATGCAGGTAAAATTGAAGGTTCCAGTGCAAATACATAGCATTCATATAATTTGGTATATAGATATAGTAAATGTTTTCGGTTAGTCAGTTTTAAATGCAAGAAAAGGGAACTGTTTTAGAAATAAAATAAATGTGTTTGTTAAATTTTCCAAAATTTATTAAATTTAGTACTTAGAGCCAAAAGAATTTTGTAGAAGGCTCGGTGCCATAGTGATAAACTCTTCATTGCCTTCCAAAAAAAAAAAAAACAAATTGGCGTAAAACGGGCAGGGTACACCAAATCTCATCAAAATATAATATTTTAACATTTTCTCCTATTTTTTAAGTTGGTGGACGATAATATTAACTGATTTTGACGTTGTTTCAGATTTATGCTTCCCTGGTTAAAATCAGCATATACTATGAATTTATTAAAAACGGATAACATATATAATTTTCGCATACAAGAGGTATGGGCGTTTCACTGCGTCGACTTATACCATTCTCCACATTTCTTCATTTTTAAGTATAGAATTTCAGCGAATTTGTTGTACGGTTACTTCTTTTGGCCGCAGAATATATGGGGACGTCCCACTGTGTCACTTCAGAAAAAAAAAATGTCAAAAATCAACGGGTTTTTAAGTGACATCATACATCAATTCCTGGTCCGAGCAATATCTAAAATTAGCAAAAGTTATTTCTAACACCAATCGCCCCTCGGCAGGGAATGGCGAACCTCCGAGTGTATTTTTACCTTGAAAAAGCTTTTCATTAAAACCATTTGCCATCCGGAGACGGCTCAACCAAACACAAACATATTATGTAAACGTCAGTCTATTATTATATGAAAAAAAATTTCCAAACTTGTCAAAAGGTCGTGGCCCTATTTTATCGGGAATCAATGTATATGTTGTTTACTGCCATACCTAAACAAAAGCGTTGGGCGGAGCGGTTTCTGACGCCTAGCGTTACCGCCGATGTGCCATACCTAAACAAAAGCGTCAACGCTACGTCAAATGCGGAAATAACACCAACAATCAGTATAGGTTTGTTTGTGTGTAAGACGAAAATGACAGTTTCGCCATTTTCTGCAGCTAACTTCAATACCTAACGCCCTGTCAAAATCGGATTTCCAAACCGCCCAGCGTTGACGCCGCGTTGTTTCGGTATGCTTCATACAAATTGTATGGGCATGAGAATTTTTTAACAGCCAGACAACGCTAACGCTTTTGTTTAGGTATGGCAGATAGTTAAGTATGCAAAAATGGTTGCATATCATTCTTTTATGTTCTACGAAAAAGCGTCAGGATATCTTTCAATCAGGTCCCTGGTATTTTCTCCATTACACCTTAACTAGAAGACAAGTACTCTTTGGTCGAAGGAACGAACCAAATTAAGATTTGATGATATAGCGTTATCCTCTTCTATTTCAAACAAGTCTAATATATTTTAACAAAAGAGCGGAAAAAAATTATCTTAAAAATTACGATTCAACTCAGTTCGATTGAACTAATCTACGGTAACAAACCCCAAACTGGATTTCGCAAGGCTAGCTCGCTTTTAAAACATATTGATGATGAAAATTTCGCTCTTGCAGCGCATTTAAAAGAATTTCATTCTCATTACTACAGTTATATTTAATATGGGAAACCATTTTTTTCTCCACTAAATAAATAAGAAAAAAGGCATTATTAGCAATTTTAGTATTTAATCAGCTCTCCGTATTAAGAAATTTAAACTATTCGTAACATGTCTTTAACTTCTGTGTCTTCATCCTGTAGCGTAGTAAATTTGTAATTTTCTCGAAAATCAGGTGACGTGACATTAATAAATGCCATTGACATTAATACATATTTGAAAAGTGAATTAATGTCAATGACATTAATACACAAACCAAAAGTGAAATAATGCCAGAAGAATTGTATAAATAATGTCATTGGCTTTAATACACAGTTGAAAAGTGATTTAATGTCAGAAGTGTTAAAAATCATGCAAGCTTTACGTTGACGTGAAATAAGGCGCCGCGGAAATAACGTCCATGGACACTATTTCTTATCGTCCATTGACAACAGTATTACCTTTTCGAAAGTACAGTAAAATCCATGAACATTATTGACATATTATACAGCTTTAAAAGTGCATAACACCTCGTCAGCCAGCGTTCGCTAGTTTAAGTCTAAATAACAAACATTATTTTTATAACATTACAAACTTCAGTGTAAATCTATTCCAAAGCGACTAATGTCAATTGACATTACATATTTCACTTTCGGTCTGTGTATTCATGTCATTGACTTACTACAATCGTAGTAAAGTTCTAACCCTACTGTACATCCACAACAAAGCAGACAACGATCGCAAGCACAATGAGCGATGTTCACATGCATCGATGATGATACGAGTAGTGTGCAATAAAAAGTCAGAGCCCGCCGGCTGCATGTGCAACAGTAATTACTACAACAATAATAAACACATCACAATGTTAAACTTGTGAATAAAAATAACAATATTCTACGTTGGTATATTTATATTTTAAATAATAAAGCAATTGTTGCAATAATTTTCATAAATCTAAATTAATAGTACGAAAGGGTAAGCTATAAATAGCTAAGCACACGACTTTAGAGTAAAAGTATGTATTTCCACTTACGTATATTTGGTATAAAAATAGACATATTTTCTTGACATCTGCGAAAATAGTTTGATAAATTGCAATGCACTAGGCATACACACAACCTACATCCATACAGTGCCGTGCAGTTAGTAGTTACCATTACGCAGAGTTGAGCGTAGTGCACTAAATACTAAGTGTGCTAAGGGCCGATTTCTCAATATCTTGTTAACACTAACCGGAGGTAAAACTACGTTTTAATATGTTTTCAAAACGAATTCTTTATCCAAAATCTGCAGCGTTTTAGAGGTCGGTAAACGGTTTGGAAAATCGCGGTATGCCAAAATTGCATATATGTATGTATTATTAAAGTTCCGTTTTCGCATGTAAATTTTAAAATTTACCTGCCCTTTAAACACATTTTATTCAGAACAAAATTTGTGTTTGAATGACAGATTAATTTTAAAATCTATTTGAGAAAACGGCCCTAAGAGTATCATGATTTACGTAGTCTGGTATTAAAAAGTCCCCAGAAACCAGTTTATTTATTTGCAAAAGGTACCTGAATTAGAGACATTTTCTCGAGGTCCTTTCATATATGTAAATCCTTATATCCATAACAGAACGTTATGTAAAATCAGAGCTCGAAAATAACTATTGACCAATTCAAATGTTCGCATAGTAACACTTACCGAAGTAGAAATCGTCTGCTGAGTGGAAGATCGACCTATCTCGGCAGCCAGTTCGAAAACGCCCTATCTCAAAAAACTTTTCAAGAACGCCCTGTTTCGGAATTTTATTGAATAACACCCTACCTCAGAACTTGGTTGAAGAACGCCCTATCTCAGAATTCGGTTCAAAAACGCCCTATCTCACTTCAAAATGTATTGGAAATGTGAATGAGATAGGGCGTTTTTGAAATGAATTCTGAAATAGGGCGTTCTTCAGCCAAATTATGAAGTAGGGCGTTCTTGAAAACTTTTTTGAGATAGGGCGTTTTCGAACTGGCTGCAGAGATAGGTCGATCTTCCACTCAGCAGTCGAAGATTAACTGAAACGTTTTTAACGATGCTTTATTGATTGCTCTCAGAGGGAAGCCTTTACCGATGCGAAAAAAAATCTTCTCAGTCAAAGAGGAATATATAAATGAGAAATGAAAATAAATCTCTTTCGGTTGTATACGTATGTATGTAAATTTCATATGTAAGTTCAACTTAACTTGTACTTGCATTGCATGATGGCTGGCTATTGTTGGAGCATTCAGAATAGCTCTCTGGCTGCAACTTCTGCAAGGAAGTCAAATAAAATGAAGGTTTTTCCACCTTAAGATCGTAATATAATTAGATTAAGTAAACTGGCGGAAAAAGTATTGGCACACATAATTTTATACAACATATGCAACAATTTTTATTTTAATTTTTTCCGCTAATTTTTATAAAAATATTTTTCATACATAACCCACTATTCGACAACGTAGGAACCGGTTTTCCTATGAGTGTACACCGTACACTGTACAAGGGTGTTGCAAGACTTAGTGCATGCGCCTACTTAGTAAATATGTAGGTTGACTCAGGTGCCTTTGTTCTTTTCGATCAAAGCAAATATTTAGTGGTAATGAATGCAAGTACAATGACTGCAGGTTATGGCATTTCATTCAGATTATTCTTTGTTCTATGAATATGTACTTCAGTAGCGACAAATATTTACTTATCTAACTGATACGATTAACTGTATCGTTCCAGTTCATAAAGCAAACTTTCTTCAAAAGAGTATTAACTTAAAATTTCCCATTTCTTAGAGACGCGAGAAACGGCTGTGGGCTAATTAATTTTGGTTGGGACAAATGAGAAAAGACATAACTTCTTTCTGAGACTCGATTTTTATTTATAACGGTTAAGCCTTTACGTGTGTAATGTCAATGCGGCACGTATGTTTTTAGTTAATAAACTTATGTCAACGTACATATCGCTCAATTACTAAAAGATTGCCACAACTCCACAAACGAGAT
This sequence comes from Rhagoletis pomonella, assembly GCF_013731165.1. NCBI lineage: Eukaryota > Metazoa > Arthropoda > Insecta > Diptera > Tephritidae > Rhagoletis > Rhagoletis pomonella. Next base: position 22,432,176 of record NW_023458561.1, read on the forward strand.
TTTTCAAGAGACGCGTTTGAAGTCCTCCACTTGTTACCAAAATGTAGAAAAAAGAGATGCATATTTATTGCCTTCTTACGCGAAAACTACGCACGATTTTAGCACAAAATTTGTACACACTATAAATCATGATAATTGTGCTTCATTTGCTAAAAAAAAAATCGTTTTTTTTTGGGTTGTGACAGTCTTTTAGTAAATAAGCAATATGTATTTATGTGTAATATATACACACATACAACGCTATTTAAAAAAAAGCGACATGACATTTTGACCATTTTTGGCGATTTTTCTTGTCTCTATATAATGTTTATTGATTACACAGTTGTTGGAAGGGTAAAGAAGTAGAACCACTAACGTATATTGCCAAAGGATTTTGGTGCGCTGAATCTGCATCTGGCCATAGGGGTGCTCTATCAGATTTTTTTAGGTATCCTATAGGATATGAAAGATTTTCTGTTTCAAACGCCGTTGAGCTTGCTCAAATATCTTTTTTTCGCCAAGTTATAGCATCTTTAAATTTAGGTTAGGATATCTCAAAAACCTGACGGGTTATAACAATTCTACGGCCAGATTCGGATTCAGCGCAACAAAATTATTCGGAATTGCATATTAGTGTTTCTGCTTCCAGAAAAAGATTTAATTTTATTGGCCTGTGTTATTTACAAAAGTCTAGCTTATTATATAACAAACGCCAAATATCAAAATTTTTGTACAAAATTTAGAAAGATTCAGCAAACTTTCACCAAAATTTCAAACTGTCTTATCAGAATTCTTAGGCAAATCCTTGGTATGCAGTTTGATAGCCCACTAAATTCTAGTACAAAAAAGTGCGAGCGTGTAATTTCAAAAAATTGCTCCCATTTTTGATATTTAAACTCAGCAAACACAGTTTCAACCATCTGAAAACTTTATTCTTAATATCAGATATTTTTCTCAAATGATTCTCAAGTTGAAAACAAGGTTTATATTCTGCAATTTTTTATTTACTGTATTTCACATTTTTTTGAACATACTTTGTATGAAAGAAAATATGCGAAAAAATTATTTTTTTAGTTTTTGGGGTACCTGTAAAAAATAGTTAATTCTAAATAATGGTTAAATAAACAATTGGGTATTGTTATTGGAAGTCTCCGATCGAAAAATATTGATTTTCCAGAATTCTATAACATTTCTACGAAAAGTTTTTTTTGTCCATATAAGGAAGTTCTAAATATATATATATATATTTTTTTTTTAACAACAAAATACTGGTATTCTCTTTTCTGTTTAGAAAAATTCTAGGGGGTGAGAGCTTTACATTTTAAACTTTTTTCTGCGCATGTATTTTTGGACCACCATAATGCCCCTACATACCCTGCAAAAAATACGACTAATCCAGGATGACTCCGGGAGCAAGCGTAAGGGAACATGCGACTAATACCACATTTGATCTCTTTATATGGAATGAACTGATCGCTTTTGTTTGAGCATGTCCTATGAAGATATCTACTAATTATTCCCCGTTATACCCGAACGGGTCACTTAAAAAAAATTAAAATTAGCTCCACCTGCGACTTGAACCGGGGTTCTCAGTTTTGTTAATCGAATACTCGCTCTCTCTCTCTCTGTGCCAACGCCGCATATGGAATTTCATTGATTATGTGCGTAATTGATCTCCAATTATACCCGTATAAGACTAGTTGCGACTAATTAATGCCCACTAATTGTACCCAATTGAGAGTAATCTTGAAATACTTTCCTTAGAGATTAGTCGCACAATTTTTTGCAGGGGGGCATATGTAAATAAATCGTAGCTTGTGTCGTCTGGTGCGCTGATAATTTTTATCGCACAAGCAAAATATGTGTTTGGAAATGTTGTTTTTGTTGTGCATATTTAAGGCTTCTCCAATACAATCGTGCGACTGGCGTCATTCGAACCGGCTACTATTAGATGGTCAGTAAACTTGTTGAATTGATTCTCTGAATTTACTTTTGCTGATTTGTTTAAATCGAAACTAAGCTGGATTAGTACATTGTTCACTGCTTTCGAAAATTTCATTATCGTTCCAATTGTGAATAAACAATTAGGGGATTCACAAGACGTGTTAACCGTCGTAAAATCTTAAGGTTAACATCTTTTTTAATTAAAATGGTTTTAGGGGATTTCTAACTAAACCGAAATTCTTTTAAACTGATAAAGAATATATAATTAGCCAACCCCCCAACCATTTTAACCGCTATTTTACATAAACAAGTGTTAAGCTTAAGATTTTACGACGGTTAACACGTCTTGTGAATCCCCTAAATGTTGCAGTGGCCGCTTTATTGCATTTGCATGAATAAATTACACTTGCTCATTAAAAATTTGTGTTAGCTGTCACATCTTACATGTCTATTCTGCGCGGGTAACAAAAATTTTGTAACCGGTAAATAAAGATGCTGGCCATTTTTGAACCCTTTTCGCATTCTTGGACTTTCGTAACCGCTAACTATTGAACCGTTTTATATAAAAAAAATCGTTATTTTCGTATTTGGTGCACTTATCTGTTTTTCCATCGGAGTTACATATCGTCGATGGTTTTGCAAAACCGCCCATCGACCAGTTGCAAAACCGCCTAAATCGCCATTGTGAAAAAAAATGAGATTTGGTAACCCTGAACTCCAATAGCACTAATGAAGCGCTTCTGGCCCCATTGGGAAGCTTGAGTACTTTACTCCAAATATGTGAAGAGATATGCAATATGAAACTTTCAGTCAGTATGGGACGTGCTACGCCTCATTTCCAAAACCGTCCTTTTTCTCTGTGAGTATGAATCTGATTTCACATACAAACATATCTCCATACCAAGTTCCAGTTCTCTTTCACAAATACTTCCAGAGATATGTATGTATTATGAAAGTTCCAATTTGTATGGGAGGGGCGTTTAGTTATCAGAATTACTTTCAATATAATACCAACCATCCTTGTGAAAACCGTAGTAAATGTGCCAAATTTCGTTCTAATTGGGAAACCGGTTAAGGAAGTAACCTATTTTTCAATCCTGGTCATAAACCAAAAAACTTGTGAAATTTCATTTTCAAACAGGTGGCAACTCTTAAAAAAGTTTTACAAGTTTTAGTTTGTTTTACAACCTAGGTCATTAACTATCTGCGTGCAAAATTTCATGCAAATCCGTTCAGTCGTTTACGCGTGATGGTTTCCCAAACATCCAAACACAATTAAAACAGGAAAACTTTGTAAAAATAACGTATTTCTATGTATTTTTCCACCAGTGTATATAATTCTTCGGTACAGTGTTACCAAGTTTTGAGCTTGAAAAAGCACTAAAACCCAAGAAAAGTGTAGTTTTTCCTCGAATAAAGCACCAAATTTTTGTTGGATTATTTAATGGAATCTGTATGCATGAAAAATTGTATTGTAGGGACGCCGCGGCGCGCCGGCTCAAATTAATAAAAATAATTTTTTTTTTGCTCGAAGGTCGAATTTATTCTATTTTCTATAAATTCAAGTATTTTCGTTCAAGCGAATGCTGCTACATATTTTTTGGGAAACTTATCGCACAACTAGATCTAAAAGGCGATCAACTCAAAAAAAAAATTGTGGGCGTTTTTTTCATAAATTTATTCATAGCACTTACATCCAATTAATAGAAATATGTTTTCTTCATGATTATATACGTGAA
>NW_023458561.1:22435937-22439219 GCF_013731165.1 Rhagoletis pomonella
TTTTTTTAAAAATTGTTTTCACTTATTTATTTGAAGAAAACGGGTATGTTACAGAAATGTTACATTGCTTTAAAAGTTATGAAAATTTTATTATAGGTGGTATTGACGGAAATAGTTATTAGTTTTGTTGTAGCAAAATGCAACACCACATTTTTCGCACAATGTTTGTGACACGCCTTGACAATTTTGCATTTTACAGCGTATTCTCTTTTCAGCCCATATTGGCCAATGACCAACCTGGTCTTGACGCACAGCTTGTGGTGGAGCATGTTGAGCGGGTCCCTTGGACTTTTTTGCTTGTATATCTGGTTCAATTGATCTTGTTCTTTTCAAATTTGATTTGGTATCAAGCCTTAAAAGAGTTTCAGCAATGTGCAGACGAAAGTCCGCCGACGGTAGCAACTTGTCTGTTTTATTGGCTGCGCAATTTTTTTTATATAACAGCCATGAGTTCGCCATTACTAAATCTAAGAAGTGATAAAATAATCAAACTTGCCACCGTTTACTGCGAAGTTGAATTTTGTATCTTCCCATAATAGCGTCAATGAGATCTACACCTCCCATATGCGCATTGTATTGGCCAACAATGGACGGACGTGCTATTTCAATATACTTCTTTTGAGCTTTGTCGTATCTCTTTACCGGTCGTTTTGGAATTTCACCAACGAAAGTAGATGCTGGATTTACAACTTTGTTGTCTTTCCATGAAACTGTTGCAATTTTAATTCCTTCGACGCTACAAACAAACTCCACAGAAGATCCTCTGTTGTTTTTCATCATCTCCTTTTCAGTCGGAAGTTTACAGTTTGAGGTTCGGTTTCTTCTTATCGTTCCAACGCTGAAAATTCCTTCTTTCGCTAAATATCCAAGGAGTGGCAGAGACGTAAAATAATTGTCGAAATAAAGTTGAAAATTTTAATTTCTTGCAAAGATTCGCGCCAATCTCATGACTACATTTGATGATGCGCCCAAATCTGGTTCGTTGCCCTTAATGACATTTTCTTTCCCGGTTTCTGGCTCAATTCTGTAAGCAAATCCTGAAGAACCACATAATACATAAATCTTATAACCCCATTTATGAGGTTTGTTAGTGATGTAACGCTTTAGAAAATTTCTGGCTTTGGTAGACCACATCTGCTCATCAACGCAAAGATGTGGTTCTAGAGGAACTTTACCAAAATTTGTATTGAGTTCATCTATGACTGGCCTCATTTTAAACATTCTATCATAATTTTTGTCAGTTGAATCACACGTCTGAGTTTTTCAAATTTCTTTAGAGGCATCGCTTCTCGAATCATAGAGGTCCCGATGTTGTTGCTCCAGTGACTCGCTGCATTTGGAAGTTTTATCAACGACATCATGTACACAACACCAATAAATGGTTGAATATCCATTTGTGACACCCGAAATCTATCATTGACTTCCTTTTGAATGATATACAAATTCGTTTGATCAGAAATGTACTATAACATTTCCTTGGAATGGAAGTAAAAGAAATATTGTATTGGAGTGTCAAGGCTTTTTATCTGTTCGGGCAGTGTTGTATTTCCTTTGAATAAAAGTTGTTGCTCATTCAGAACAAGTTTTTTCTTTTTCCAAAGAATGTTCTCATAACCAGGGTTGCCACTTTGGTAAATTGTTACCAAAATTGGTAGAAAAAATTTGGGTTGGTAAAAAGGTAAATTTTTTCTCATTTTGGTAGATTTTTGATGAAATTTCCGTTCCCGATTTATTTTTCGTAGTTATCTTTAAATATATTATAAATTTCTTTGCATACTTTTTATATAATTACATGCGTATAAATGTATATCCATATAAGGCGAACATATCGCGCTCCATTCAAAACTAATTTTACTGGAATCGCGAGGAGCTTTTGATTGCCTAAATATTTTAAATGATTATTTAAATATAAAGAAAAAATTGACAGGTATGTAACTACGCACTATGATTGTTCGCAAAAAAAATTAAATCAACGCCATTTTTTATCAATGCAAAAAAAATAAAAAAATTAATGTGAATTTTATGCAGCACATTTTTGGCTATACTCAAATAGTATTTGCTTTAAAACTCCATACCTCAAATTGTTCTTAAAATTCAGAGTAAAAAATTCGAAATTTAGACGAAAATTTTTGGAATTTTTCTATACGTTGTATATAGTTTGAATCCTCGGTTTTTATGGTTTTAGTTAAAGCAACAAAAAATTTTTACCCGAAAAATATTGCGAATATTAAAAAAAACAAAAAAGTTTTTCAAATAATGAAGTTTCATTGTTGCCTTTAGTTTCATCACTTCCGCTTTTCGTTGAAGGAAACTGAGAATATGCCAATAATACCACTCAAATACCGTATAACTACTTAAATAAAAAGTTCTTAAAAACAATTTTGATTATTATTGAAATAACTAAAAAAAAATAAAAAAAAACTAGTTTTAATTAAAATAAACAAAAAAAATAACAAAACTATAGTTTTTATTAAAATAATTATAAACAAGTTATTGGTAGATATTTCCCACATTTGGTAGATTTTTTTCAAGTCGATGGTAAATATTTTTTTTGGTCAGTGGCAACCCTGGTCAGGTGTATGGCGTATTTTGCGCATTAGCAAGGCACTGTGTATGGGTTTTTGTGTGTGTGCAACCTTCTGTAAGGGAGTGTAAAAACTCTAATGTCACTAGTGAGAAACCTTTTATTATTGAATCATGGTACTTTTGTAGACAATTTTCTGCCGCCAGTGTAGTTCTTAACGGCCCACGGCGTATACGATACCGTCTCAACACAAAAAAAAGCTCTACAACTTTTGAAAGATTGTTGTTTTCGATTAATGGTGCGAGACGCTAGCATGCTTTTGGGGGTAGCTTGAGAGTTGTCACCCCTGCCATTGCGGAGATGCTAAGTGATAACATAAAATGTGTATAGCTGAAGTGTGTGCGCTAGTATCAACAGCTGACTGGCCACAATGAAACTGCTCTTCGGAGCACCAAAGCACACCCGCTGGGTGGCTCGCTCTTTTAAGAGATTTTAACTAGTTCGCGCTAGCAGCTACTTACTGTCTGCTTTGCTGGCATTTGACTGTCAGTGATTGTTGCTAGTTCCCACCGGTTGAACGAACATTAGAACGCGCGCATGTTTGTGCAATGAATCGCGTGAAAAATAATAGGAATTTCAAGTAAAATAGTTGCAAAGAAAGAAAAGTTGTGGTGAAAAAACAGGAACAAGATTTTGTTATTATATAGCTGTTGTAGCACAAAAAATTCCTGAAACCCCAAGTTATTTTAACATATTTT
>NW_023458561.1:22439319-22446713 GCF_013731165.1 Rhagoletis pomonella
CTTCCTCCAACTTATGGCCTTATATATTGGTCTCTTTTTAACCAACGTAAAATTTGCAAATGTGTTAGTAAGATAAATGAGAATGTGTTAGTTTCCATCACACAATTCTTGTAGGGATGGCAACCAACTACCGTTACTTCTATCAGCATTGACACTCACTTGATCGATCAAATGACAGTCATTCCCTACGGAGCCAAACTGGCATATAAAATTTTGCATATGTGTTAGTTTTCGTTGAGAATGTGTCATTTGCGTCTTGTAGGGATTATTATATATTTATTATTATTTTTTCTATTATTTTATTGTAATTTGTTATAGTAAGATTTTAAATATTAGCTGATGGGCATATAAAAGACTGCAGTGTCTTAGTTGTACAAATATTTGTAACAAATAAATTGAAATTGAAATTGAATCTTAAGCAGGGATCACTCGATTTGTACATTTCGGCAGGTACAGAGTGGCGTTGTTCGGATTTTTTTTTATTGAGGTGAACTTAAATTTCTAAACAACACCACTCTGTGTCTGCCAAAATGTACAAATCCGTACAAATGTACAAATCGTTTGATGTTCGCTTAACAGTCTCTTTACAGCGTTTTCAGTATTGCCAGTGATAGCAGAGCGTAATTTGCCGGGGCAACTACGTAGTATAGGTTTAGGCACTGGTATGATATATTAGCTCTGATCCAATACTTTTCGTGAAAAATCCTGTAAAACTGTCAAACAGCAAAATTACTCTCTGAAGTGAGAGTAAAAAGTGAGTAACAACAAAAAGTACGGGAACAAAAAACCATTTTTCCTGTAAAAAACGTCAACCAGTGATTGCTTGACACTTTTCTTGATTTTACCAGAAGAAAAAGTTCGGGTAAAATCTTGCAACTACATTCTCTACACAACTCTCCAAAAGTCGCTGTCATTTACAGGATTCTGGAGGATTTCGGAGTACGGGAATATTTTTCCTGCAACTTCCTGCAAGTTCGTGTAAAATCCTGTAAGTTCATGGAGTACTGGATCAGAGCTATTCTATTGGGAATTCTTTGGTAAGATAACATACCGGAAATTAGTCTGAATGAATCAGCTGTTAACCTTGTGATATTTCTATACGAATTTCTGTAGACCACATACCGGGAATGCTTAGGAAATCAAATAAGACACCGATTTGTTTCTGATTATGATCCTAATTCGTGACACATTGGGTGCGTTCATACGACTTACATAGCTATAAACGACAAACTTTCTTAAAAACGAAGTAAATCAGTACAAATTGTTAGTAGTTTCATTAGAGTTTGAGTAACTGCTTTCACTATTTGGCTTTTAGTAACTTTAACGAAAGCTTAACTTATTTTATTTTATTAATTTTAGCGCAGTTGTAACAAAAATTTTCTTGCCAAACAATCTTTTGTTATATGTTAAATATAAGCTTGTTTTAAAAAAATATTTTTTTTTTTTTACTATTACATTATTTTTTATATTATTTTATTTTAAATTTGAATTGAGTCGCTATTGCAGAGGACCATTGATATATTCAAATTTATATTTATTGATATATTCAAATTTATATACATATGTACATTAAAGTGGTCTAAAAATGTATGTAAGGTCGCATTTTTAATGCCGCCAGCCCCTAGGATTGTTCTATACCAAAAAAAATTATACCCCTATTTTTTATTTTGAAATAAACAAAAGATTAGGGTGTGCTCAAAGCGCTCAAAGTTTTCAATGTATTTTATATGGGGAAAAAACAACTTTTCGTAGAAATAGTGTAGAATTCTTGAAAATCAATATTTTTCGATCGGAAAACTTTGCTTATCTTCAGGAGATTCCCGGTAATAATACCCAATTGTTCCTTCCAATTTTTTCATGGTGACTATATTTTATGGGTCCTTGAAAATGCAATGGGGGACCAATAAAAAATCTTTAATCATAAAAACTGGTTAAATAAACAATTGGATATCAATATTTGAAGTCTCCTGAAGAGAACCACAGTTTTACGAAAAATATTGATTTTCAAGAGTTTTATGCCATTTTTACGAAAATTTGTTTTTTCCCCATATAAAATACATGGAAAACTTTGAGCGCTGTGAGCACTCCCTAAATATTTTTTGATTTCAAAATAAAAAAAGGGTTATATTTATTTTCGTTTCAGAACAATCCTAGGGGGTGGCGGCATTAAAATTCCGACTTTATTATTTTGGACCACTCTAATATACATACATATCGTCGTTTAAAGTAAAACACCGCGATTCGTCGTTCTGCAAAACCTCGTAACTGACATTTGTGCCAAAAAAGATATTTGCTCATCGGAAGCCCTTATCCATTTATACTTAAATATCGATACTTATATATAATAAAAAGAAGGGATAATTAGGTATGAAAGAGAGAACTGTTTTGAAATAGGACTAGCTTTACTATCCTACAAAATCTTGGCAACCTCACACACGCGGTTTTGTACTTTAAACGATGATATACAGTTTGCCGAGAAAGTGTTTTTACATCGTAAAATATTCTCATTTTTCATGTTATATATAAACCATATATAACTAAAACCAGCGATTCTAGTTTAATTTAAAAAGCTTTTCACAGCTATTTCATTAACATTGAGTTTCAAGCAAAAATAAGAATAGAAATACAGAGCAAGAATTAAATTCAGCTGTCAAGAAAATGATTCCTTTTTTAACCTAATTCTTCTTCTTATTTGGTATTAAAACCGTTTGTCAGTTTGGCAGTCCTTTGTAGAGTCCGATCGATTAATTGGCGTCGTCAGCGGCCGTTTTTGGCCGATTCTTAGCCGATTTTTTTAATTTTTCCGCAGTTTCAACAAATTTTCTTCAAAACTTGGAACTGTTTATTCAGATTTTTTAGAAGTTTTTTGAGTACGCAGTTTTTTAAATTTTAGTATAATAAAGCGCAAGTTTGAAGTAGCTAGGTAAATGTTGATTTTTGACAATTTTTTGTTCCCGCATTTTCCACAAACATTTTTCCAAAAATCAATAGTAAGTCCTAGTTACTTAAAATTTGCACTTCATTAAAATAAAATTGAATGGGCTACAAAACTGCATACTCAGAATGTTTAAAGAAAAAGTTTGAAATTTTCACTAACATGGTTTTTGTTACATAACGAGCTATACTTTCATAAAAAAATAAAAAAAAAACATTAAATAAATGAAAGGGAAATAACCAAAGAATGCTAAAATGTCGTTACTGTAAGTATTGTTTCGATTATTTTTGAATTAATCGCTGAATTCCTAAATCCTTCGGGTTCTTTTCACTGGATTGTTAAATTGTTTACGTTACAAAAATACTTTTATCATTAAAAATCTACGGTTACTGTTTATTAACAAATTGTATTCCATACAACACCTTTATAGTTAGCAGAAGCTGCATATTTTTGCTACTATGAGTACAATTAAAAAAAGTGTTTTCGAAGCAACTATTTTTTTATCATTGAATAAGAAAAAGACTATGGAACAAAGTACTGCAATGATATATATGCATAGGCGATATGCTATTTTTAATACATATTTATGTACATATGTACATAAATAAATGAATAGATTATTGAATGATTACACTGGCTTACAGCAAAAATGTTCAATGGATGCCACTATCCAATTCCTATATAGAATTGCTCCCTGATTCCGAAAGTCGAGTTAATTGTTTATTCTATGGCTAACTTTTCGAGATATTTTCAATTTACCGTTATTCAGCTTAAAACAAACATTGGTTCCACTTAATCACGTATATCTTATGGAATACGGCAATTGAAAGCCAATAAAACTCTTCATAAAACATGTATAAACCACTTTCCGATAGGACTTATAGTTTCTGACAAATTAATTAATCATTCCAGTTTTTTTTTAACTTTTAATGAAAAAAAATCAAACTTTAACAGAAGACAATTTTGAAAAATAACAGGCTTTATGCCAAATTTTTGCATTTGTGCTAAAATCTGTTCTGTTACAAAAAAGAATTAAGTTACAAGTGAAGAAAATCGATGGATAGGTAAAGAAATAATGAGTGGCCAAATGAAAATACGCAACGATTTTTTTCTATGAAAAATAAGCAGGAAAGAAAGTTGCTCATACGCCACGTAGACCTGAGTAACACGCTTTTCTGCTCATATTTCATACGAAAAATCTTTGCGAATTTTCATTTGACAACACGTTACTTCTTTATTTATCCATCGATTTTCTTCATTAGTAACTTGATTTTGCGTAACCACCCAAATCCTCTGGCAAGTGGCCTGTGCAACACAACAAATATAACACGCCTGCGAAGAAGAGATCTACCAGCCTTTCGTTGAGTAACGTTAAACCGCAGGGCTCAACCCCAGGGTTTGAGCTATGTATATTATTGTAAATTAGACGTAAGATTTTTAAACTTGTTGTTAGGCTTAATAATAAAATAAGCAGATCCAACAAATAAATACACGTATAATAAAAAAACTGTTTGTTTTAAGCTGAATAACGGTAAATTTGAAAATATCTGGAAAACGTATCCAAAAACAAAGAAAGAATTAACTCGATTTTCGGAATCACCGAGCAATTCTACATAGAAATTGGATAGTGGCGCCTGAAGAACAAAAACCAAACTAAAATTTGTCGTCCAGTGTTATTTGTTTATGTTTTTTCTTTTGTTATTATAAAAGGTTATCAAAAACATTTGTTCTTGAATGAACTTATATGTAGGTAGTTTTTTAAGGAATCAGCATCGGCATCGGCCAAAAATTGGGATTCGGTCTAGCCTTTTGCGGATTTATGGCAGTTATTCACCCCAAGTGCAGACACGTCCTTCTGTACTTGGCCCTTCCATTGTGTTCGTGGGAATCCTCCCTTCTGTTGCTCGTTCGGCTGCGCTTAATTAATTAATTTCCAATTTTAGTCCGAGATAATCGATTTTTCATGAATAATCATACATATTTAAACCCAATTCTTACTTTTTAATTGCGTGATTTTAACAATCTATCATCTTACACTAGCCGTGTAAAGCTCATTAATCTGCCTGCATTTGCAGATTACAGAGAGCTGCTAGGTATAATATTTAACGTTAAATTAATGACAGGTTTGATTAATAGCCCGGCCCTTCTGGCTGAAGTAAACTTTAAAGTTCCCTCTCGAGTATCAAGACAATTTCAAATTTTGATTTAAACGAATAGTTCCTTTGTTTGTGCCAAGATTTTAAATCTTATTTAAGCACGTTTGATATATCGGACTCACTTTTTACTGTAAAGAAAAGTATAGTGCCCTTTTCTATAAATGAAATAATATTTCTAACATACCCAATCAGGTGATGAATTTAATTCTGTGTCTGGATAGTTTTAGATCTCGCACTGAAAAATTGGAGGAAGTGATTTACATATCTGCGAACTTGACAAATATTTCTGATTTTATAACTAAACTCTTTGAAAAATTGTAAGTCCTATTTTGTTTGTCATAAAAATATCCCTAGAGAAACGATTAAATAGAACCTAGCTATGGTAATGCAAAAAAAAAAAAGTGAATCTTTAAAGTTCAGTGTAATCACGTTATTGTTAAATAAACAAGAAAACGATTGTAAGTTGGGTATGATTTTACACATGTCACCTTGATTATGATTATAATATCTACACCACACTCTTGTATGTATTAAGAATGAATTTTCAATGCCGCACATAGGGACTAATCGAGAATCTGGGGCGACAAAATTTTTTCTCCATATGCTTTTGACAGATTTCAATGAAACGTAGGGCCAGTTTTTCAGTGGCAGTTTAAATTTAGATTACGTAAACTGCGTTTAAATTGAACAGCTGGCTGATATTTGATTTACTGTTCTAAGTTTAAACCACAGCCGTCCACTGAAAAACTGGAGGTTTTCGTCGTTACTAATTTCGAAATTGATAATAATTTTTCAAAATTCAAATTGTGCTTCCAATAAAGCGGACGACATTAAAAAAAGTATAGATTACTATGAAACTTAGTATTCAGGTGTTCTCGTCATCACTGATTTCGAAATTGATATTCAATTTTAAAATTTCAAACTGGCGGACTAAATATGGCGGAAATTATGAATTGTAATGAATCTTGATAGCTAGGAACTTTCGAACTCACTCATTTCGAATTTAATAAGCTTAATTTTGCCCTTTAGATTACGATACCGTTTTCAGAAAATCCGTATCACGTATGTATTTCGGACGATTCGTCTGCAGACGATATCGTATCTGGTTGCACCTTTATTACACTATCGTTCGTCATCGGCTTGCTTTTGAAGCATTCCTTTGCACACACATCGTTCGTGATAGATAATAAGGCTGTTAGATCGTGTTCGTCTTCGTGTTCATATTGCTCCTCGTCTTCGGCTCTATTTTTGGCTTAGTAATTAGTCACTTTGTCCTTATGTGTGCCGGTAGATTCCTCTGTAATAGGAACATATTTTTGCTTGGGAGAAAAAATTAGATTTTTTAAATGTTTTTAAAACTATTTTTCGGATATATGTACATAATAGGCTTCTTCCACAAACTACTCGAGGTCACTTCGAATTACACATACGCGTTCCACAAGTAACTTTTCGAATTTCTTTGATATACGCTCACAGTTTGAACTTTGCTCGAGTTTTTCTACAAGTAATTTGTGGAATTTTTGATAACTTTTCTTCTGTGGGTATTACGCATTTTCTTCCAAAGTAATTTTTTATATGTAATAGAGAGCATAACACCGTCAGAAAAAAAATTATCCAAAATCAACGCGATTTTTTAGCAACTTCAAACTTACATTTTATTATATTAGAATTTAATAAGCTATAAAACTGCATACCAAAAATTATTCTAGAAATCAAGAAATCAAAATTAAAATGCTTGGAATTGGGATGAAAAGTTTGTAGAACTTTTATAATTTTTGTACAAAGTCTGAAATTTAGATTTGTATGGTATTTGTTAGATAAAGAACTACACTTTTATATAAAAATAATGAACCTTAAAAAAAGAAAAATAAAAATAGTCAAAAATGGACCTGCAAAGTTAAAAAATAAACTAAAGTATTTTAATTTAAGATCAAGGTTTAAAGAAACTATAAAAATATTAGCTTTTGGATAATACACGTTTATAACAAATCTATAAACCGAAATATGCAGTATTTAACGTTTCTTATTTACCATACTTGACTATATTTTCAATTTTGATCGCATGCGAGGATGTCAATAGGTACTTGTTTCAAGTTGCCTTAAGGTATATATCAAACAAATATATCAAGAGTTGACGGGTGAGTCAAAGAAATACTTTTTTTCACTCGTTACTCGTTCCCAAAATTTGACCATATGTAACCGTTTGCGTTTTAATACGTTTAAAAATAATGATGCTAACTTTCGAGAAGATTTACCTACTTGTAACGGGTGATTTTTTTGAGGTTAGGATTTTCATGCATTAG
>NW_023458561.1:22446813-22450149 GCF_013731165.1 Rhagoletis pomonella
TCGAATCATTCGGAATCGTATACTGCAAATGCCGATTTATATTAAAGGCAGCCTTTCGACATAAGCTACTTTTCCATACGAACACAGACATAATAGGCTTCTTCCACAAACTACTCGAGGTCACTTCGAATTACACATCCGCGTTCCACAAGTAACTTTTCCAGTTTCTTTGATATACGCTCACAGTTTGAACTTTGCTCGAGTTTTTCTACAAGTAACTTGTGGAATTTTTGATAACTTTTCTTCTGTGGGTATTACGCATTTTCTTCCATACAAAGTAATTTTTTATATGTAATAGAAAGCATAACACCGTCAGAAAAAAAATTATCAAAAATCAACGCGATTTTTTAGCAACTTCAAACTTGCATTTTATTATATTAGAATTTAATAAGCTATAAAACTGCATACCAAAAATTATTCTAGAAATCAAGAAATCAAAATTAAAATGCTTGGTATTGGGATGAAAAGTTTGTAGAACTTTTATAATTTTTGTACAAAGTCTGAAATTTAGATTTGTATGGTATTTGTTAGATAAAGAACTACACTTTTATATAAAAAGAATGAACCTTACAAAAAGAAAAATAGTCAAAAATGGACCTGCAAAGTTAAAAAATTAACTAAAGTATTTTTATTTAAGATCAAGGTTCAAAGAAACTATAAAAATATTAGCTTTTGGATAATACACGTTTATAACAAATCCATAAACCGAAATATGCAGTATTTAACGTTACTTATTTACCATACTTGACTATATTTTCAATTTTGATCGCATGCGAGGATGTCAATAGGTACTTGTTTCAAGTTGCCTTAAGGTGTATATCAAAAAAATATATCAAGAGTTGACGGGTGAGTCAAAGAAATACTTTTTTTTCACTCGTTACTCGTTCCCAAAATTTTGACCATATGTAACCGTTTGCGTTTTTACTCGTTTAAAAATAATGATGCTAACTTTCGAGAAGATTTACCTACTTGTATTTGTTATCTTGGATACCTATATTTTTCTCAACATAAATAATTTCGTCCATTCAAGGAAAAAGCGCCACTTTTCATTAAGGCAAAGGGACTTGTGCCACTTTCAAAATAAACAGTTTAGATAAATTACTGACCCATATACTAAGGGCATTTCCATGGTCAAGAGCTCGACATTCGCACGCCTTTAAGGTGGGAAAAAATAAAAAAAACTAATTATATGTTGATTTTTATGTTTCGATAGAATTTTAGAAGCAATATGTTTTGTACAAAAGGTAAAAACGTCGTATATACACTTTATATTTTGACTTCAGTGCCAATTCAAGGTAAACTTTTTGGAAATCTATGACTTTTATGTTTCAACTACATATGCCAAATTTCAACCTAATCGGACCCTAAATACGGTATATACCTTAGATACATATTATATGCTATATTTTTTTTTTCCGCGGCAGACCTGATGGAAACGCCCATATCACTTTTGACCGATGTACATATTTTTCTGAAGTGCGGTTACAGTGCAAAAAGATGACCCACTCTCAACTTTCCGCGTGCTTCGCTTGTCAGCTGTTCCAAATAATCAAAATTATGTGAAATAATTATCCTTTTTAATCAAATGCGAATAATATATATTATTTTTTATGCAATTATTGATATACAATTTTGATTTATCTGCCGCACGTATATTAATTTAGTGACAAAATTATTCGCTGCTAAGCGTTCACTCTAGCAAGCACTGGCGTTACTCGCGCTGCTGTCAAAGACATTTTTTTTTCAAAATTTTCTTTTCATGCAGAAATATTCCTAGAGCATCTAGATGCATTTCTACATCAAAAAGAACATTTTGAAAAATATGTCGCTTACGTTATTCTGGCGGTTAGGGTTCGATACATTGCACTAGATTTTTTAAATAATTTTTTGAGTTAATCCTACATACATACATTTGAAATTTAAAAGTCCTTTTAAAAAAATTCCGATGTCAGGTGTATGGCGTATTTTGCGCATTAGCAAGGCACTGTGTATGGGTTTTTGTGTGTGTGCAATAGGGTGGTCCAAAAATGTATGAGAGAAAAGTAAAATCGGAAATTTAATGCTCTCACCCCCTAGGATTGTTCTATACTGAAAAGAAGTATACCCCTGCTTTTTTTTATTTTAAAATCAAAATATATTTAGAGGTCGCTCAAAGCGCTCAACGTTTCCCATGTATTTTGTATGGGGAAAAAAATACTTTTCGTAGAACAGGCATAGAATCCATGAAAATCAAAATTTTTCAATCTGAAAACTCTGCTTCTCTTCAGAGGACTTCAGAGAATAATGCCCTATTGTTTATTTAAACATTTTTTCTTTTTTTCTTTTGTATATTTCTTTTTGAGTATTTGATTTTTTTGGGGATTTTTCGGAGACCCTTAAAAAACAGTTAAAATTAAAAAATGTTTAAATAAACAATTGGGCATCATTCTCTGAAGTCTTCTGAAGAGAAGCAGAGTTTTCAGATTGATAAATTTTGATTTTCATGGATTCTATGCCATTTCTACGAAAAGTCTTTTTTTGCCCATACAAAATACATGGGAAACTTTGAGCGCTTTGAGCGACCTCTAAATATATTTTGATTTTAAAATAAAAAAACAGGGGTATACTTTTTTTCGGTATAGAACAATCCTAGCGGGTGAGAGCATTAAATTTCCGACTTTACTTTTTTTGGACCACCCTAGTGTACAACCTTCTGTAAGGGAGTGTAAAAACTCTAATGTCACTAGTGAGAAACCTTTTATTATTGAATCATGGTACTTTTGTAGATAATTTTCTGCCGCCAGTGTAGTTCTTAACGGCCCACGGCGTATACGATACCTTCTTAACACAAAAAAAAGCTCTACAACTTTTGAATGATAGTTGTTTTCGATTAATGGTGCGAGACGCTAGCATGCTTTTGGGGGTAGCTTGAGAGTGGTCACCCCTGCCATTGCGGAGATGCTAAGTGATAACATAAAATGTGTATAGCTGAAGTGTGTGCGCTAGTATCAACAGCTGACTGGCCACAATGAAACTGCTCTTCGGAGCACCAAAGCACACCCGCTGGGTGGCTCGCTCTTTTAAGAGATTTTAACTAGTTCGCGCTAGCAGCTACTTACTGTCTGCTTTGCTGGCATTTGACTGCCAGTGATTGTTGCTAGGTCCAACCGGTTGAACGAACATTAGAACGCGCGCATGTTTGTGTAATGAATCGCGTGAAAAATAATAGGAATTTCAAGTAAAATAGTTGCAAAGAAAGAAAAGTTGTGGTGAAAAAAACAAGAACAAGATTTTGTTATTATATAGCTGCTGTAGCACAAAAAATTCCTGAAACCCCAAGTTATTTTAACATATTTT
>NW_023458561.1:22450249-22452411 GCF_013731165.1 Rhagoletis pomonella
TGCTTTAACTAAAACCATAAAAACCGAGGATTCAAACTATATACAACATATAGAAAAATTCCAAAAATTTTCGTCTAAATTTCGAATTTTTTACTCTGAATTTTAAGAACAATTTGAGGTATGGTTTTAAAGCAAATACTATTTGAGTATAGCCAAAAATGTGCTGCTTAAAATTCCCATTGATTTTTTTTATTTTTTTCCATTGATAAAAAATGGCGTTGATTTAATTTTTTTTGCGAACAATCATAGTGCGTAATTACATACCTGTCAATTTTTTCATTTATATTTAAATAATCATTTAAAATATTTAGGTAATCAAAAGCTCCTCGGGATTCCAGTAAAATTAGTTTTGAACGGAGCGCGATATGTTCGCCTTATATCGATATACATTTATATGCATGTAATTATATAAAAAGTATGCAAAGAAATTTATAATATATTTAAAGATAACTACGAAAAATAAATCGGGAACGGAAAGTTCATCAAAAATCTACCAAAATGAGAAAAAATTTACCTTTTTACCAACCCAAATTTTTTCTACCAATTTTGGTAACAATTTACCAAAGTGGCAACCCTGCACCTGACATCGGAATTTTTTTAAAAGGACTTTTAAATTTCAAATGTAAGTATGTAGGATTAAATCAAAAAATTATTTTAAAAATCTAGTGCAATGTATCGAACCCTAACCGCCAGAATAACGTTAGCGACATATTTTTCAAAATGTTCTTTTTGATGTAGAAATGCATCTAGATGCTCTAGGAATATTTCTGCATGAAAAAGAAAATTTTGAAAAAAAATTTCTTTGACAGCAGCGCGAGTAACGCCCGTGCTTGCTAGAGTGAACGCTTAGCAGCGAATAATTTTGTCACTAAATTAACATACGTGCGGCAGATAAATCAAAATTGTATATCAATAATTGCATAAAAAAAACTATATTTCTTGTACGCATTTGATTAAAAAGGAAAATTATTTCACATAATTTTGATTATTTGGAACAGCTGACAAGCGAAGCACGCGGAAAGTTGAGAGTTGGTCATCTTTTTGTTTTGCTTTTGCGTTGGCGTTGTCCAACTTTGGTTATGTGGAGATTTTCATATAAATGCTTGTATTCATAGTCAGCTGTTTAGGCGACGCCAACACCAACGCAACGCCAAACTTGTATGTAAACGGGCCTTTGCGTTATTTTGGCGCTTTGGGCTGGGTATGTAGTATAATATAAATAATAGTATGGGTACCAAATGAAAGAAAACATTCTGTAGAATTGATAAACAGTAAATGGTGGATAAGGACGAATAGGTATAGAAAATGCTCTTTTAATATTTTATACTTGAGTATCCTTGCAAATTTTCAGTATGTATTTATTTTTGAAAAATTATAGGTTACAAAATTCTTCTTTCATTCATTCTAGATTTAACTGAATTTTTTAAATAAGTTTTTGAAATTTCATAGTCCTTGTAACAAAATATCCTAAAGGGCCATTCACATACAACTTTCCTCGCTTTGCTTGACAGTTCAAACTTTTAAGTGAGCATACTCATGCATATGCCTACATCGATCTTATATGTCAAAGCAAAGAACTATCAAACAAAGCGAAGAAAGTTGTATGTGAATCAGCCTTAACCCCAGAGAGAAAATCTTAAAACGCAGTTATACTTTATTTGGTCCCTAGTTTTGCTAGTATATAATATATGTTTTCCTGTTTTTACTTTTTTGTGTTTTTGTTGCACGGTGTTACAATTTAATTGAATAAATAATATAAATTGTAATTTTTATATAAATATGTACGCACATAACAAACAGCACTTCAGAAAAATATGTACATCGGTCAAAAGTGATATGGGCGTTTCCATCAGGTCCTCCGCGAAAAAAAAAATATAGTCATATATGTATCTAACGTATATACCGTATTCAGAGCAGGGTAAATGCAATTACATTACAATTACAATTACATTCCTCAGTAATTGTAATTAGGATTTAATTCCTTTAGTTCACTGCAAAGGAATCGATTACTTTTTCAATTCCTTGAAGTAATTTCAAATGGAATTGTTTTTTTCTTTAATTCCATTACAAGGAATTTCATATTGTAATTGGAATAAATTACGTGCTAGTAATGTAATTTCTTTTATTTCAATTCCTTTGAAAGGAATTGAAAATGTAATTTT
>NW_023458561.1:22452511-22454048 GCF_013731165.1 Rhagoletis pomonella
ATACTAATGCATGAAAATCCTAACCTCAAAAAAATCACCCTTTATTTGTTATCTTGGATACCTATATTTTTCTCAGCATAAATAATTTTGTCCATTCATGGAAAAAGCGCCACTTTTCATTAAGGCAAAGGGACTTGTGCCACTTTCAAAATAAATAGTTTAGATAAATTACTGACCCATATACTAAGGGCATTTCCATGGTATAAAAAAACCTCTAATTATATGTTGATTTTTATGTTTCGATAGAATTTTAGAAGCAATATGTTTTGTACAAAAGGTAAAAACGTCGTATATACACTTTATATTTTGACTTCAGTGCCAATTCAAGGTAAACTTTTTGGAAATCTATGACTTTTATGTTTCAACTACATATGCCAAATTTCAACCTAATCGGACCCTAAATACGGTCAGAGCTGGGTCGTAATGATTCCTTTAGGAATTAAATTACTCCCAATTACAGATTACAAGGAATTGTAATTAGGAATCAATTCCTTCAGTCCACAGCAAAGGAATCGATTACTTTTTCAATTCCTTGAAGTAATTTCAAATGTAATTGGGTTTTTCTTTAATTCCATTAGAAGGAATTTCATATTGTAATTGGAATAAATTACGTGCTAGTAATGTAATTTTTTTTTCCAATTCCTTTGAAAGGAATTGAAAATGTAATTGATTTTTTTCAATTCCATTACCTGGAATTGCAAGAGTACTTTAGTTTTTCCAATTACTCAAAGGAATTGTAAAAGTAATCGAGAAACTGAAAGTTCATTCACGAATATACAATGTGGAATTTTTGTTGTGGTCAAAGATTAAAATCGAAAGCATACATTGGACATCTTCTATGTATATCTATATATATATAAAAATGTTGTGTTCGTATGTCACGGTCATCAAAACCCGAGAACGGCTGAACCGATTTGAATAATATTTTTTTTTATTATTCGGTATAATAGCAGAACCAATGATATCGCAAAAATTTGGTGGGTTGCCACCTATTTTAAAATTTAATTAATTTAAAATCAATGAATTATTACAATATGGGTATTAAGTTAAAGAGGTTTAAGAAAGATAACTGCTGGAAGTATTTTTGACGAGGGTGGCCTCCTATTTGAAAATTTAAACTCAGTCAAATTGTTAAAAAAAATTAAATATTGCCATGTGGGTGTCAAACTAAAGAGTTTTAAGAAGGCTTACTGCCGAAAATATGTTTGAGGAGGGTTGCCATCTGTTTGAAAATTTAAATAAATTACATTGATAAAATAAATAAAATATTACAATATGGGTATCAAATTAAAAAGGTTTGAGAAAGATAACTGTTGGAAATATTTTTGAGGGGGCTGTCACCTATTTGGAAATTGTAACTCAGTTAAATTGATAAAGTAAATGCAATGTTGGCATGTGGGTGTCAAACTAAAGAGTTTTAAAAAGGCTTACAGTCTACCATGAACACTTCCAGAAATATGCAATATGAAAGGTTCGGTTTATATGGGAGGTGCCACACGCCATTCTCCAACCATGCAAATTTTTCTCCATGAGTATG
>NW_023458561.1:22454148-22455386 GCF_013731165.1 Rhagoletis pomonella
CAATTGCACGCTCTTGTAGTAAATTGTTCCTGAGCGGTTCAGTTCTGCAGCTCTTATTATCTTCTCCAACATCAGATTAAAGAAGTCACATGAAAGGGAGTCGCCCTGTCTGAAACCCCGTTTTGTGGCGAACGGCTCGGAGAGGTCTTTTCCAATTCTGACGGAGCTGGTGGTATTGCTCAGCGTCATTTTACACAGCCGTATGAGTTTTGAGGGGATGCCAAATTCAGACATAGCGGCGTATACGCAACTCCTTTTAGTGCTGTCAAAAGCGGCTTTAAAGTCGACAAATAGGTGGTGAGTGTCGATCCTTTTCTCGCGGGTCTTTTCCAAGATTTGGCGTATTGTGAATACCTGGTCTATGGTGGATTTTCCAGGTCTAAAGCCACACTGATAAAGCCCAATCAGTTCATTGACGGTGGGCTTCAGTCTTTCACACAATACGCTCGATAAGACCTTGTAACCTATGCTTAGAAGGCTGATCCCGCGGTAGTTGGCGCGAATGGCGGCGTCACCTTTCTTGTGGATTGGGCAGAGCACACTTAAATTCCAGTCGTCGGGCATGCGT
Source organism: Rhagoletis pomonella (assembly GCF_013731165.1). NCBI lineage: Eukaryota > Metazoa > Arthropoda > Insecta > Diptera > Tephritidae > Rhagoletis > Rhagoletis pomonella. Next base: position 22,454,717 of record NW_023458561.1, read on the forward strand.
TCATCTGACCATATTCTGCACAAGAGTTGATGCATGCACCTTATCAACTCCTCGCCGCCGTACTTGAATAGCTCAGCTGGCAGGTTGGCAGCTCCAGCGGCTTTGTTGTTTTTCAGCCGCGTTATTGCTATACGTACCTCGTCATAGTCAGGCGGTGGAACGTCGACTCCGTCATCATCGACTGCGGGCTCGGGTTCTTCTCCCCAACTTTCCGTGCTGCTACCATTTAGTAGGGCGGAAAAGTGTTTCCTCCATAATTTAAGTACGCTCTGGACATCAGTTACTAGGTCGCCATTATTGTTCTTACAGGAGTGCGCCCCGGTCTTTAAACCTACCGTAAGTCGCCTAACTCTCTGGTAAAATTTTCGGGCATTCCTCCTGTCGGCCAGCATTTCAAGCTCTTCGCACTCACGGCAAAAAATTAAATGTTAATAAAAAAGTAAAAAAAAAATGTTAATTGAAAAAAAAATTTCGCTGCCCAAGGACTTGAACTCGGATTTCTCGAATAACACTATTGTGCTTTTGTTGTTGTTTTTGTTGGAGCGACGCGATGTGAACAGACACTAGCTAGTTGGTCCGATAAAACATGTCTAATCAATTATATAAATAGGCAATCATGTTTCGTTTACACCCCTTTTACGGCTAAACTATACTTCTAAGGTATAAACAA
>NW_023458561.1:22455486-22457513 GCF_013731165.1 Rhagoletis pomonella
TTTGCTAACTTAATTTTCTTTTAATACATTTTACTGTTTTAAAAAAAATATGTATGTGTTTGTTTTTTTTCAGTTAATGATTGGGATTCTATTTTAGCTTTTTGCTTTTCTTAATTTTATTTTCTTTTAATTTTTAGATTTTGTTTTTTAATGTTATATGTTTTTAAGTACTATTTTCTTCTTATATGTTTGTTTTTGTGATTTAATTTATAGATTTTATTATTTTAAAAGGTAAACACATAATTTTTTAATTTCATTGAATTTTTTTTGCTTTTTATTGGCCTATTTTTAATGAAAAATGTTTGTGGAAAAACAGCTCAAGCTCGATAAAGTTGTTGAATTTCATTTAATTTAAAAAAAATAATTATTTTCATTTTATCTTATTTCATTTTTTAAATTTAATTCGCTTTTATTTAATAGTTTTTGTTTTAAAAAGAAAAATATACAATTTTTGTTTTTTGATTTAATTAATTTTTACAAAACTTTTTGCTAAAATACGGACAGCATAACGCTAAGGTCTCCACGAGATTATTTCCACGCTTCTATAAAAGAAAATTTATAGTTTGTTCATATTTATATGCTCATTACTGTAGTATTATTTTATTTTTATTTTTTTGCGCGCGTGTTGCACCACAAATCTGCGTAGCTTTTGTTGTCATGCGCTTAGCTATCAATTTGGCAGCTTAGGAGGTTGCTGTTACTTACTTGTTGCTGCTGCTGTTGCTGTTACAATTGCTAGCGGCTGCCTGTTGTCGATGTACACGTACGTCCGATCGACAGTCATTGCCCTACTTAATTTTTTTCCTCCATCTCTGTAATTTTGTAGATACTGTATTTGCTGCTTTGATCGATTTGTAGCCATCGAGATTTTGTTATACTCGTATTTGCTTTCATTTGTTGTTAATTGAATGATGATGATAAAATTTGAAAATATTATGCAGCAAGCTGTTGGACAATTTATGGATGGCTGAAATAGATGAAATTTTATGTTAAATGTAAACGAAAATGGAGCGGAAATAGTTATTATAGAATATTTGAAATCACGTTGCGCATTTTATAAATATTAGACATGTTCAACAAAAAGAACAACAAAAGCACAATAGTGTTATTCGAGATATCCGAGTTCAAGTCCTTGGGCAGCGAAATTTTTTTTTCAATTAACATTTTTTTTTCCTTTTTTATTAACATTTAATTTTTTGCAGTGAGTGCGAAGAGCTTGAAATGCTGGCCGACAGGAGGAATGCCCGAAAATTTTACCAGAGAGTTAGGCGACTTACGGAAGGTTTAAAAACCGGGCGCACTCCTGTAAGAACAATAATGGCGACCTAGTAACTGATGTCCAGAGCGTACTTAAATTATGGAGGGAACACTTTTCCGCCCTACTAAATGGTATCAGCACGGAAAGTTGGGGAGAAGAACGCGAGCCCGCAGTCGATGATGACGGAGTCGACGTTCCACCGCCTGACTATGACGAGGTACGTATAGAAATAACACGGCTGAAAAACAACAAAGCCGCTGGAGCTGACAGCCTGCCAGCTGAGCTATTCAAGTACGGCGGCGAGGAGTTGATAAGGTGCATGCATCGACTCTTGTGCAGAATATGGTCAGATGAACGCATGCCCGACGACTGGAATTTAAGTGTGCTCTGCCCAATCCACAAGAAAGGTGACCACGCCATTCGCGCCAACTACCGCGGGATCGCCTTCTAAGCATAGGTTGCAAGGTCTTATCGAGCATATTGTGTGAAAGACTGAAGCCCACCGTCAATGAACTGATTGGGCCTTATCAGTGTGGCTTAAGACCTGGAAAATCCACCATAGACCAGGTATTCACAATACGCCAAATCTTGGAAAAGACCCGCGAGAAAAGGATCGACACTCACCACATATTTGTCGACTTTAAAGCCGCTTTTAACAGCACTAAAAGGAGTAGCCTATACGCCGCTATGTCTGAATTTCGCATCCCCTCAAAACTCATACTCAGAACTGAACCGCTCAGGAACAATTTACTACAAGAGCGTGCAATTG
>NW_023458561.1:22457613-22462182 GCF_013731165.1 Rhagoletis pomonella
CAGAACTGAACCGCTCAGGAACAATTTACTACAAGAGCGTGCAATTGCTGGCTTATGCCGATGACATCGACATCATCGGTAACAAAAACCGCGAAGTCTGTTCTGCCTTTTCCAAGTTGGATAGGGAAGCAAAGCGAATGGGTCTGGTGGTAAACGAGGACAAGACGAAGTATCTCCTGTCATCAAACAAACAGTCAGCACATTCGCGCCTTGGCACCCACGTCACTGTTTGCAGTTACAATTTCGAGAAAGTAGAGAATTTCGTTTATTTGGGGACCAGCATTAACACCAATAATAATGTGAGCCCTGAAATCCAACGGAGAATCACTCTTGCCAACAAGTGCTACTTTGGGCTGAGTAGGCAATTGAGAAGTAAAGTCCTCTCTCGACGTACGAAAACCGCGCTCAATAAGTCACTCATCATGCCCGTGCTGGTATATGGCGCAGAAGCATGGACAATGACAACATCCGATGAGGCGGCTCTTGGAGTGTTTGAGAGAAAAATTTTGCGGAAGATTTACGGGCCTTTACGCGTTGGCGACGGCGAGTACCGCAGACGATGGAACGATGAGCTTTACAACGATATGGACATAGTGCAGCGAATTAAAATACAGCGGCTCCGCTGGCTTGGTCATGTCGTTGGAATGGACACCGACGCTCCAGCTCTGAAAGTATTCAACTCGGAACCCGCTGGTGGTAGCAGAGGAAGAGGGAGGCCCTCACTGCGATGGAAAGATCAGGTGGAGAAGAACTTGGCTTCACTTGGCGTTTCCAATTGGCGTCAGTTGGCACAGAGGAGAAACGACTGGCGTGCTTTGCTGAACTCGGCCAAAATCACTTAGGCGGTTACAGCGCCAAAAAATAAGAAAGAAGAAGAATTTTTTGTAACTTATTTAATGTATTTTTTATCTTTTTAAATTTATATTTTTTTCTTTCTTAATTTAATGTTCTTTTAATTTTTAGATGTTATTCTTTTAACAAGAAGAATGTTTTTTGATTTCATTTAATTTAAGAACTTATTTTAATTTTACCTTTTTAAATTCATTTTTTTTTTGTTAATTTTATATTAATTTTTATACTTTATTAAAAAAAAATCGGTTTTAATTCAAATTTTAATTTGTTTTTCGTTTTCTAAGTTATTATTTTTTCTTTTTAGATTTTCTTTCCAAAATAAAAAATAAAATTTTGTAGCTTATGGTCGTCTCTTGTCACCAGTAGAACTGAAGGGTAGTGCATGCATACATATTTCTGCCAATTTAATGTTTCACAGCCAAGTGAAAGTTTCTGTTGCTTTGCTGCCACTGCGCTGTCGTTGTGCTTTCACAAATTGTTTTTTAACTGTCTGGTTGCTGTCGAAATTTTACAGAAAAACGACAGCCAAAGTATTTGCTTTTTTCTGAATTGCTGTTGCTTTGCTTTCGATATCATACATGCCGAAGTCAAAGCACAGCAAAAGCAAATTAAATTAGAAAATTACAGCATTTTCAAACCCTGCTTTTTTCTCTTTCTCATTCAATTTTAGAATTCATATTTTTATAGAGAAAAAAAAATTTTTTTTTTCATTTAATTTTTAAAAATATTTAGATTAATTTTTGCCTTATTGTTATTTCATTTATTTTTTTTTATTTAATTTTCTTTTATTTACTAATTTGTACTCTTTTAAAAAGCAAAATACAAACATATATACATGGTCCGATGTTTGTAAGTACCAGAATAAGAAGATATAGACCCATTGTCCGTCACTTTTTTCAGCCCCTCTTGGGTAGGCCTCTTAGGATGGCTTTGCTTAAGAAGGCCTACCTAAATTATCTTCTGAGTTCTTTGGCGACTGCCACATGCTTGAAAAGAACCGTTAAATTTACTACACTTTGAACAAAAATATGCAATAAAATTATAAGTACTATTGATTACAATGGCAAGCAATTACATGTAATCATTTCGATCAAAGGCCGTAGACAATGTGAAACAATGCCAAATGTTCGAGTGCCAACAGGGGCAAATTGATATTGTGTAAAAAAAAAAAATTTTTATTTTTCCAGCGTTTGATTTATTGCTGTGGGCGTATAAACGATCTGATAGTACAGCAGCACCGAGCGCTAGAAACAATAAATCATACAAAACCAAAATAGATACAATCAAACGCACAATTCAAATCAGTGCAAAATGATTTGCTCGAAAGGCGTCTGTTTGAGAAAAAAAATCGCACGGTTTTATGCAATAAAGGCGCACGCACATTCACACACAGAAACTTAGCTATGCATATGGTGATCAAATTATAAAATAATTTCATTTATTTTCGTGTTGTTAAAAATCTAAAAAAAATACAATTATCTATTACATACACGCACGCTAACTTACCAACTGAAGTAGTAAGTGTAAACCAAATTAATTATATGCTATTGTTTTCCATTTAAGGTGCGTGAACAGTTTGGGCCATTCACTGCACTTTTCGCATATCGCAACGAGCAATCGAAATTTTCAAAACGTACAAGATAATATGATTAACTAATAGCACACAAGAGAAAGATTCACATTCCGCACAATTTTTGGGGAAAATTGGGATATCAATTGTCTGCCTGCGAAATAACTTCCTACATGTGAGTGAAGTGAGACTACCAAAAACGCATACAAATACTAACAATTGTGTAAATGTATGTACGTACAACATTATATGTAATTACTAATTTTTCACAATTTTTTATTTATTTTTTAATTTTTTTATTTTTTTTTTGTTTGTTCAATAAACATGTATGTCTGCGGTTCCCATCATTCACCAGCATCTAAGAGCTTTTGTTAATTTTCTCTAAATGCGCATTTCTTTAAATTTTATATGCTTCATCTGCAACTAGAGGGTATTCGTAATTCGGCTTCAGTAAAAAAAAAAAAAAAAACTAAAAAAAAATTAAAACAATAAATTATCTCACACTCAACCACATTTGAAGCTTAATGACGCAGCTACTGTCTATTTTTTATTCGAATCTATTATTTTTATTGTATTTTACCTTTTTTAACGCCTCGTTTGCAGTTTTTCGGCGTTTATTTTTTTAATCGCTGATTTTCACAATGTTTTATTTATTTTCTTGTAAACAATCCGCTGATGAAGCCGTCACTGTCATAATGCACCTGTGTAAAATTTTTTATATGCGTAAATATATTTATTTTCCACCACATAAACAATTATACAATCATATAAAATTATGCTTTAGCACCAGTGGAGTGCCTTACCATCAGACTAGAAATCCAATGTATGTACATATGTAAGTACATATATGTATATGTGCATTAGGGTGGTCCAAATTTTTTTTTCGGACACCAAAAACGCATAAAAAACTAAATATCGAAAACAAAGTGAACAGAATTTTTTATTTTGAAATCGGTTGATACTTAGCAATGACGCTGGAGCTATGAAGCGTTCAATATGCATATTTTACATGAGGAAAAGTTCATACACTTGATCGATATAGATAAAATTAACTCGGACTTAATCCGGATCAACTGCAATTAATTCCCGAGTTGATCCGGATCAACGCTGCCGTCTGTTTATGCTTTTAGACATTTCCTGCTGCATAACATCGCATAGATATCTCAAATACTCATTTCGTAAAAAACTAATTTAAATAAGCCTAGCGTATTTAAATTTTCAAATGTTTGCCTCGTTTATACTTATATTTTTTTATAAAAATCTGTATTTGCTTAAAAATACTGCCTACAAAGGCGCTAATGCCTGCGAAACACATGTGGTATAGAAATTACAATATCAATATTGTAGTTTTTCGTTGCTACCTAGTAACTACAATAATTCGTAGTATGAGGGTGACGCACATGTGGTATAGGTCGTAGTATTGATACCATACTACGATATGTGTCTCTAGCACAAATAACTTCAGAATCTGATGAAACATATAATTTTCTACGACACTCACAGTTTTTAAGTGATTCATTCTTTATTGTGTACACATTTCAGCTGCTCTGATCCAATACTTTTCTATTTAAAATCCTGTAAAAATGTCAAACAGCAATATTACTCTCTGAATTGAGAGGAAAAAGTTAGCAACAGCAAAAGTAATGGAACAAAAAAAGCATTTTCCCTGTAAAAACGTCTACCGGTGATCGCTTGATACTTTTCATGATTTTCAACTTAATTTTATACACATCTTTTCAAAAATCGCTCTCATTTACAGGATTTCGGAGGAATTTGGAGTACGGGATCATTTTTCCTGTAACTTTCTGCAAGTTCGTGTAAATCCTGAAAGTTCATGGAGGACTGGATCAGAGCTTTTGTTACAGTGATGAAATAAGGATGATTTTGTCTGTTTACAAAAATGCATTTTTAGTCACCTTTTTTCCATAAAGTTATTTCCCTGTGTATTTCTTGATTACCCTAATGCACATACTTACATATGTATATAAGCACATACATACATAGATACTTACGTTTATGTTGTTTGCGCTTACGGAAAATAATAAAGTGGTATCGCCTATTTTACGCCGCTCACTAAAGCATTAAATACTGTTTTTTGTTAGATACCTTGTAACCGATGGAAAATAATCTTTATCGTTGCAAGAGAT
>NW_023458561.1:22462192-22462439 GCF_013731165.1 Rhagoletis pomonella
ACATCCAATTAATAGAAATATGTTTTCTTCATGATTATATACGTGAACTAAAAAACCACTATTATATCTGTTTTTGTATTAATTGCGTTTAATCTGTACGATCCTCAAGCAGTTAAATTACCCTCTATGAATTTTGAGTTAGCTCACTATAGATCTAGGTGTGCGATATGCTCTCTCGCTTATGATAGTCATTGTGACATGATTTTGTTTAGATACTTTGTAAAGTGGCATTGGAAGGGATATGAAG
>NW_023458561.1:22462539-22467874 GCF_013731165.1 Rhagoletis pomonella
GCATTGGAAGGGATGAGAAGGCATTGGAAGGGAAAGGAACGGATTGAAAGGGATACGAAGGCATTGTAGTGATAGGAACGCATTGGATGGGATACGAAGGCATTGGAAGGGAAAGGAAGGCAGTGAAGGGTATAGAAAGGCATTGGAAGAGATGAGAAGGCATTGAAATGGCTTAAAAAACTTACGATTGCTATAAAGTTTGCCTATTGCAAAAAAAAAGAGCTGCAAGGTGGCGCTGAAGTCACGTTACTAGTAAAAATCGTCAAGTGAAGTCATTCGGAGACGCCAGGGATCAAAGTCAAATTACCACTGTTAAATCAACTACCAGAACCATTGCGGTCCTTGCTTTACGGCTACTAAACAGAATAAAGACAATTCTTGATAAATGCCTACAAATACAATTGTAAGTTATTTAAGGTATTTTGTCTGAAATAAGTCTGTGTATGTATGTTGGATTTCTGTGGACCAATGATACTACCTCATTTTGAAATTGTCATCAACTATACTATAATGATTAGGACAATGCACCATCGAACCCGATCATTGTTGCCGCAAGAACTTCTTCACGGACATAACGCTTTCATTAGGTCCATTAAGACGGTAATGGAGGATATGCCTCCTGAGGACCATAAAACCAAACGTCAACGTGAATTGTTGGTGAACAAGTGGGACCAAATGTTTCAATAAAAAAACTAATTTTGGTCGGGCCGAAGTTCGCCAGGTCTGCTAGTATATTTTATAATTCCGGTAAAAAAACGCAACTTTTGCTTGTGAGGCACCCTAATGTACATAGAATTAGCAAAACCGTGAACAATTTCTTTCACCCGAAATGGAAGTGGAACGATTTTGGGTGAACGGTATTTTACATAGAAATTTCGAAGTTGAGATAACAGCTGTCAAAGCCATTAAATAAAATTTCAGTAAACAAACAGTTTTTTAGCGTACGTATGAGTATTTCGTAAATTTGTTAAAATTAATACATATAAGACTTTCACTGCCGCACTCAGAGTCGTTTAATAATTACTTAGGCACATTAATGTAAGTACATCCATTAGTTTAGAAACAAATGTTTCTTATTAGTTAAATAATGACTGAGAAAATGGCCCATACATATTTACTTTTATATTTGATTTCAAACTAAAAGCGAACAGTGAGTGATGCCACAAAAAAGACGCAACTGTAGCCATTTTATTAAATTTTTCATTAACTACTGAACCCACACCCTTTAACTCTTAGAGGAAACATTAATAAACAGATTTAACGATTATTAGTTAAGTGCTCATTAGAGCTAATTTAATAAATGTTTCTGAGTGCAGCTGTTAGAATTTCTTTCTTTGGAATTTATTAACATTTTCTAAATATTTCATATATCGTCACTAGACACGAATAAAGACGCGAGCTCAAAAGTTGACGGCGAAAAAGACGCATGAAAAAACTTTAGCGTCAAAGACTCTTAACATTCTTCGCCGAAGTTTTTCATAAGCATCTTTTTTCGCAAAATTCTTTTACGCGCCCGTTTTCGCCGTCAAAACACTAGCGCGCCTTTATTTGTGTGTAGTGACGATATGTACACTGAGGGAAATAATGCGTAGTAAAAATGAATACTTTATATTTGATTATCGTTTAAAAATGTTCGTATTTAAAAATAATATTTGACTGTTCACATCTCAGTATGTATATGTAAGTGTACATACGCACCCCAAGCATGCAGAGCGCCTCTCTGAGAGCGGTGACAACACACACACATACATAGTACATGTTTATCCGTACAAATCGTGAGCTGTGGTGTTGATGGATATTCAACAGTTGAAGGCAAATTTATATGCCTGGGTGTAGCTGAGTGCGCAAAGATGCTTGCCACAACTTGCTGATATCCGGAGATGGTCGGGTTCGAATTCCACTGCATGCAAATTAAATTTTTTTTTTTAGTTTTTGTCTTGATTATTCACTTTACGGATGCTTTTTCAGTACGAACGCGGTCATTTTAATATGCGCATAATTGCATTGAATATTTACCAATATACAGTACTTTCGTTGACGTTTATAGTAAGATCAATTACGTTTCCATTTGATTTTAATATTTTTTTCCCTCAGTGTACTACTAAAGTTTTAACTACATCTTGTGTATATTTTTTCTAAGTAAAACAGTATTCTAATTGTATAAAAAAGTGCAGTGATTGCTTTAGAATCTCATTATTTGCCTAAGGGCCAAATCACACGTTCGGTGCATTTGTAGTGATTAGTAGATTTTGACAGTTACAGAGTGGTGTAGTCGCACTAAGCCAAAGTTTAAAATGAATTCGGAGAACAACCACACCTTCATATCTCAAATTAATTTTATTTGTGAAATATATTTCAAAATACTTTTACAAAAACTGAATATTATATTCACAAGCCTGTGCTGAATACAACACTTGCTGCAACAGTTCGATTTTTTTTAAATCGATTATTATTTGAAATGGGCACAGAAAACAGACTACAGTTATAGTGAAAGCGATCCTTAATATATCGATGTCGAAGTAGAGTAGGGCTGCCATAATCCCTAACCCTTCGACCAGGACACTTATTCCCTATAAATACAGTTTCTTTGGTTCTGGCATTGCATTATTTTGAAGTATTTTAGCGCTTCGATAAGCACTGAAACATTGATAAATATGCTTGCAAATATGCTTGCAAAACAACATAAATGAACTACAGTTTAATGTTTTGTTTTTTTATTCAGTTTATTTCAAGGCTTTAAAAATTACAATGGACACACAAGTGTTGCTTGAAATTCTCAAATAATGGATCTCTGCGCTGGTCGTTTTAATTTCTTTTTAAATATTCGTTATTTTCCATTTGCGATACATAAATTATTTTTAATTCCTTCAATAACTCCAATGTCTTCCCACAGAGACGAACCATTGGTTTTAATTTTTTGTATCCAAGCAGAAGTTAATAAAAATCAAATCTGTTTTTATGTTAATAGTTGAAAACATTTCTTTAGTTCGACGAATGAAAAAACACCAAGAAATGGTCAAGAAAAATTTATTGAGCCAAACTTTCTTAAGCAGTACAAAGTTCTTAAGAAATTTTCTAAGCTTTCTACTATGGTTTGCTAAAGTTTGTTTGTGAAGGCACTCTTGTTTTCAACAGAAATAAGAAAGTGAGAGATCAAAAAAAAGTATATCAGAGGTCAAAGCTCCTCTGACACTACTATTCACACACACGAAATAAAAGCCATTTATTTCTTGATCGTTTTCTTAAATGGTCCGTACTTAGCTTTATACATTGAAATAAGCAAAATAAGCATGATTAAGCTTGTAAACCCTGAATAAGCAAAATAAGCTATTCCAAGAAAGAGCTTAAACTTTTCGGCCCTGATTATAAGCAATGTAGTTTTGTGGCACAATCCGTAGAGCTGAGTGATTGATGATGATGAAACGCTCAAGTTCTGTTCATAAAGCGTTGACATAACTTGGAAAAATGTTTGGTGCTTTTAACGTGGTCTTAAATGCTTGCCTTACCACCGTTAGCCAATTTCCACATATCCTACAATGCGCTTCATGATCATTTTTACCATTTTGTATATGCATAACAAAGATAATTTAGATAGGCTGTCTGAAGTGAAGCCATTCCAAAAGACTTACCCAAAAAATACTGAAAAAATGCATGCTTCCTAGAAAGGGGTTTCCTGTTTACAATTTACAATGCACTTACAATAGATTACAAATGGGATTCAATCAGTATTTTAAGTCTCAATAAAACATATTTGCGAAGATTTAAATTCCTTAAAGAAGTATGTTTTTTATGAACAAAAAAACAGCATTAAAAGAACTTCTTCAAAAGGCTTTCAGAATACGTCCTACAAAAGCCCTTCTGGAAGCTTTTCTTTGAGTAGCGAAAGCAGATGCCCTTCATTTTGTGCCACTCTGTACAAAAAAAGGAAGGAGAAAGAAATGACTTTCCGTAAGGCCTTTTGGAAGAGATTTTAACTCCTGAAATTATCCACTGCGTGATATGTGTGACCCCCACTTTTTTAGCATACGCCTGAAGATACAAAATTAGATTTTACCCCAAGTAAAGAAGGTAAACTCACCAGATATTGTTCAACATGTTAGGAAAAAATGTTTCATTATCGATTTTCGACTGCTAATGCTTTTTTTTCAAAACAAGAATCTGCTAAAAACTAGATGGGTGTCTGCATTGACCTTCATTAAAAAACCAGGGCAAATTAATGTGGACCAGGACACAGGACAATTTGTTTAAATCAGGACAAATCGTAGAAAACCTAGGACGTCTGGCAGCCTAAAGTAGAGCCAATTCTCAAAAGTACTCGATTCTTTCTATTACTAGTATTAAGCAGGGTTGGGCACGCTGCACTAAATATTTAATGCACTGAGCATTTCATTACCACTATTTGTGTAGTGGTAGTGAAATTTGAAATGCAGTAGCACTAAGTGCAAAGTGGTAGTGACAAACTGGTTTCACTACCACTATGCACTTAGTGGAAATGCATTTCACTACCACTACATGGTTAGCGGCTATAAATTTTTGAACAAACCTGTTGTAAGGAAATGGGTATTAAAATCACAGATCGCCAAATTTTCCTAAATTTGTAAACCAGTGTAGTTAGTCAGTGATAGTGAAATTTTCGTTCCCTTACCGCTAACCAGGCAGTGATAGTGAAATTCACTATGTAGTGCTAGTGAAATTTGAAATGCACTATCACTAACCATATAGTGGTAGTGAAATTGAAATGCACTACCACTAACCATATAGCGGTAGTGAAATTCGAAATGCACTACCACTAACCATAGAGTGGTAGTCAAATTTAAAATGCACTTCCACTAACCATATAGTGGGAGTGAAATCCTCGATTTAGTACAGCGTGCCCAACCCTGGTATTAAGTCGCCGAAAAATACTACTTTCGCGAACATAAATATCGTTTTTAAAATGCTAATTAAGTTTTCTTAAATATAACACAATTCCCTATGTATTTTTTTGCAGTGTGTATGAACAAAACAATCGTGTACAACAAAGATAGACTGATAAACTTGATAGAGAAACGTCCAGCTGGTGTGCCGTTAGTAACAGTTTCAAATCATCACTCATGCTTCGATGATCCGGGATTATGGGGTAAGCTGTGAGCATTAACAATTATCAATTAATTAAATAAAATATAGTTAAATACATCCAAATATTCAATAAAATAAAAAATAAAAACTCTCATTTTACAGGTGTGCTTCCAGTAAAATATGTATGTAATACCTTCAAAATACGTTGGTCGATGGCAGCGCATGATATTTGCTTCACCAATAAATACCATTCGAATTTTTTTATGTACGGTAAGTG
>NW_023458561.1:22467974-22472448 GCF_013731165.1 Rhagoletis pomonella
AAACAGTAGCGGGGAAAGGACACCACCCTGAGGAACCCCCTGTTTTAATTTTCGCTGCTTACTCGTTTTGTCTCTGAACATTACCGACGAATGTCGACCACTTAGATAATTTGCCGTCCACCGTTTGAGCCTCTGTGGGAGAGAGGAGGCCTCTATATCTTCTAGTAGCGTGGAATGGCAGACGGTGTCAAACGCCTTTGACAAGTCCAACGCTACTAGAATCGTTCTCTCACAGGGACGGTTACGGTTAAGGCCACGAGTTATCTGAGTGTTTATGGCGTTAAGTGCTGTTGTTGTGCTGTGCACTTTACGGAAACCATGCTGATGCTTCGCTGGGGTCAGGTGATTTGTGAAATACGGGAGTAGCAAGGCCTCGAGTGTCTTCGCTACCGGGGAAAGGAGCGTAATCGGACGATACGAATCTCCTTTGTTTGCAGGTTTCCCCGGTTTGAGCAGTGGGACCACTCTCCCCATCTTCCAGATGTCTGGGATGATGAGAGTGGCCATTGACAAATTGAGGACCTCCGTTAGGTACGCTACCCCCGCAGGACCCAAATTTTTCAGCATCAGCATGCATATACCGTCGGGACCCATGGCTTTGGAGGCTTTCGCCTTCCCGATGGCCACCTGAACTTCACCGCAAGTGAAAGCAAGGGGGGCACAATTTGTTGGCAGTTTGTGCAGCCTTCTGGTCACTCGACGCTTGGCTTTGTCCACCGGAGGATGCAGTATGAACTGCCGGCTAAAATAGCTCGTGCATCGCTCCGGGTCCGACGAAGCATGGTCGCCGAAGGAAATTTCGACTCTGTCGTCGTGCTTCGTCGGATTAGACAATGACCTCACGGTTGACCAAAGCTTGCTCACACCAGAGGTGAAGTTGCAAGTCTTCAGATGCTCCGCCCACTTCTTCCGCTTATGTACGTTTACAAGTTGCCGAATCTCCGCGTTGAGATCCCTGATACGGGGATCTCCGGGATCGGCCTGACGAAGGCTATCACGCTCAACAGCTGCTTCGGCAGGGAAGTTTGGACGTGGGTCCGATATGCACCCTGCCGGTATGAAGCGGGCTGCAGCAGCAGTGATAGCCCTGCGGAACTTACGTTCACCGAGGTGGACGTCGGTTGGTGTGGGGAGCGATGTGAAGGTGTTTTCAGTAAACTCCGCGTAACCTTTCCAGTCAGCTTTAGAAAAGTTGACATAGGTCCGGTGTTTGGCGGAGGCAAAGTCGGTTGGTTTATCAATCGAGATGACTATGGGTAGATGGTCTGATGCTAGAGTCAGCATAGGTCGCCACGTTATGCTGTTTATCAGACCAGCGCTGACTATTGTGATGTCTGGCGAGCTACTGCAGTTACCCATAATCCTGGTGGGTGCGTCGTCGTTCATTGTGCAGAATGTCGAATCGTCTATCTGCTCAGCCAAGTCTGTTCCCCTACGATCGTTTGACAGGCTTGAGTGCCAAAGATCGTGGTGCGCATTAAAGTCACCTACTACCATACGGTTTTCACCTCTGAGGAGCGCACCTATATCAGGGTGATATCCTGCCGGGCAGCAGGTGACAGGGGGTATGTATATATTAAATATTTCGAGCTCGACATCGCCTGACCGGATAGCGATGCCCTGACATTCTAGGGTGGTATCCCTGCGGTCGATGTCTGCTTCGATAAGACGATACTGCACGGTGTGGTGCGTGATGAACGCTAAGCCACCACCATTATCTCGCTCGCGATCTCGACGGTGCACGTTGTACCCGGCACAATTCAACAAAGTTGAATTGCTGTGCAACTTCGTCTCTTGGACCGCAGCTATTAATATACCATGCCGACACATAAAGGCGGTTATCTCCTCAATCTTGCTCTGTAGCCCGTTACAGTTGAATTGGAGGAGCTTCATGTGGTTCGGGAGACGTGTTGTGATGTGGGGTGTGAGTGAGGTGTATGTTCTTGCCGCCGTTGGCTGTGTGTGCTGCTGGGGTAATTGCCTCCCTGTGGTGGTATTGGGGGGCGTCGCAATTGATGCCAGCGACCGGGCAGCGCAACACGGGCCCTCGAAGTTCCCCGTCCAATCTCGCGTGGTGCGCAGACCTGAACATGCCCTAAAGTGGCACCAGCCAAGGCAGGTGTTGCACTTGACTGATGTCACATTACGGAATATTCTGGTCTGACATACCGTGCAGATTGTAGGGGGAACCAAGAGTTGTTGGCGGCGGCGTGTGGGTGGTGGTGCGGTTGTGTGTGTTATGTGGTCTGTGGTGGCTGTGGTATGTTGTTGTGTTGTGGCGACTGTGTGTGGTTGCTGTGTGAGTGTGTGGGGCTGCACGGGCGGACTATAGGTTGCCGTGGAGGCTGCTCTATTTGAGCAACAGGGGGCCACGTACGACGTGGTCCACTGTCTGTGTGTCCGTAGTCCCGAGCAGACCCTGAGGTGACTCCACCCCTCGCAGGCATTACACTTGACTGAGGTGGAGTTGTGGTGTAAACGTCTTCGGCATACACAGCAGGTGTATATTTCTGGCCCAGGGTTTGACTCGATGCCAGCCCTGAGTAGGAGAATGCGTAGTGAATGTTGCCCTATGGACGGACAACTTCTGAGATACTTCGCCGACCTAAACGGGGTTAGATCGCCGAAACAACAGCCCTTGGTCGGGTGAAACCCGAGTCATTCCGGTACGTAGAACCGGCTGTCGTGGGAATGTCCTTCACAGCGGTGTACTTTTCAGAAAAAAACCACAAAAGGCGCCACTGAAATTCAAATGGATATTATGAATAGCAACTATAGCTAAGTGTTATAAAGAGGAAGATAATAGAACTTTGAAATTCCAGTTTCCAGCTTTCAGTTTCCAGTTTCCATCTGTAATACCATTTCAGCCACTGACAACGCAACTGAAGTTCGTTAGCCATTCATCATAGACCCACCAATTTACGTTGTTTGCAAAAAAGTTTTAGTGCGTTTTCGTTTTCGTACTCGTATATTTATGTATAATACTTAAAAATTTGACAGTGATGCTCTTTTCTAATTATAATCATTATTATTATTAATAAAGGAAAAGGAGAGAAAGATCACTCCTTTACCGAAAAAGGAGCACTAATATGACCTTCGGCTCTCCTTTCTAATTTATTATTTTTTTTTAACATATGTTTTAAACGTTTGCGTTCATTATTCGACACATAAAACAATATTTTACACACGATTTGCGCAACACTCAAACGCAAGCAATCCTCTTACAGTTGAAATATATAAATATATTTTATTTTTAAACATACATATAAATACATGCATTCATCAATATATCTAATTCATTATATTCATAAATTTAGGGCGTCGGTTTTTATGCATATCTAAAATCGTATTTACATCATTTACTACAATACTTTTTACAATATATCTGTACGAATACTCGGTTTCTAGTAGTATATTAAATTTTTTGTTTAGTTTTTAAGCGTATAATATTATCGTTGAATATTCACATAAAACTAAGCAAATTACAATAATTATTTTACAGTCAAAAATATATGTACTACATAAATATTCAATAAATTGCACATTGCATTTTTAACATAATTTGTTTTACGGAATACGTCGTTGTTTTCACTAAGAAAAAGTTAGCGTCTTTATTTCTACAGCAATGGTATTTGCAAGTAAAATAAAGGAAAAAATAATGTATTTTCGAGCGATAGCTGTAAAAATGATAATTTCACACTTTTTGTGGGCTACTCTAAGGTTTTAAACATAATATTTTCTACTTTTCTGTGTTTTTCATTTATATCTAACTAAATATATAATAGCTAAAAATTGTATGCCTCTTCGTCCATGAGTCTATGAGTAGAACGTTAATAAAATAATTTAAAACAAATTTACTTAATTACTATTGCCGTTTTTTATGCAGTTCTACAGTTTCTTTACGTAAATGCTGCAAAGACAAAATAATTAATATTGAGAAAAAAATTTAATCCCGCCTTCCAAAACTCACATGAAACACATCTTGTATTTTGTCGGTTATCAATTTCCTAGCCTCCGACTCAGGCACTTTGCGATCTTTGAGATCCTGTATAAAATCATGCAAGTCTATGGGTTGGCCAATATTCAGTGTGACCTTTTTGCCCCATTTCAACATGTAAGGCTCAGTGTTGGGCAACACCTCATCCATGCCTTCATGCCACATAGGTATAATAATTGGAATTTGTGGCGATTCGTATATGATACGACCCACACCCCACTTCAGACGCATTTCCTCTTTGGTCATGTTAACTTTGCCTTCCGGAAAGACATGCACCCAATGCCCGAGCGCGCACTTTTGTATACACAAATCAACTGCATCCTGATAGACACCGGAGCCACGTATCACTGGAATACATTTACCTGCAATCAAATAAATAAATCCAATTAATTTCTTATAATTGGTTAGTGTAATTTAATTGTAAGCTTTGCACTTACCGTACATAAAAAAATTCGAATGGTATTTATTGGTGAAGCA
>NW_023458561.1:22472548-22476871 GCF_013731165.1 Rhagoletis pomonella
TGCTTCACCAATAAATACCATTCGAATTTTTTTATGTACGGTAAGTGAAAAGCTTACAATTAAATTACACCAACCAATTATAAGAAATTAATTGGGTTTATTTATTTGATTGCAGGTAAATGTATTCCAGTTATACGTGGCTCCGGTGTGTATCAGGATGCAGTTGATTTGTGTATACAAAAGTGCGCGCTCGGGCATTGGGTGCATGTCTTTCCGGAAGGCAAAGTTAACATGACCAAAGAGGAAATGCGTCTGAAGTGGGGTGTGGGTCGTATAATATACGAATCGCCACAAATTCCAATTATTATACCTATGTGGCATGAAGGCATGGATGAGGTGTTGCCCAACACTGAGCCTTACATGTTGAAATGGGGCAAAAAGGTCACACTGAATATTGGCCAACCCATAGACTTGCATGATTTTATACAGGATCTCAAAGATCGCAAAGTGCCTGAGTCGGAGGCAAGGAAATTGATAACCGACAAAATACAAGATGTGTTTCGTGTGAGTTTTGGAAGCCGGGATTAAATTTTTTTCTCAATATTAATTGTTATTTTCTCTCTTTGCAGCATTTACGTAAAGAAACTGTAGAACTGCATAAAAAACGGCAATAGTAATTAAGTAAATTTGTTTTAAATTATTTTATTAACGTTCTACTCATAGACTCATGGACGAAGAGGCATACACTTTTTAGCTATTATATATTTAGTTAGATATAAATGAAAAACACAGAAAAGTAGAAAATATTATGGTTAAAACCCACAAAAAGTGTGAAATTATCATTTTTACAGATATCGCTCGAAAATGTTAAGCTATGTAACTCTTTAGAAAAAATACATTATTTTTTCCCTTTATTTTCCTTGCAAATACCATTGCTGTAGAAATAAAGACGCTAACTTTTTCTTAGTGAAAACAACGACGTATTCCGTAAAACAAATTATGTTAAAAATGCAATGTGCAATTTATTGAATATTTATGTAGTACATATATTTTTGACTGTAAAATAATTATTGTAATTTGCTTAGTTTTATGTGAATATTCAACGATAATATGATACGCTTAAAAACTAAACAAAAAATTTAATATACTACTAGAAACCGAGTATTCGTACAGATATATTGTAAAAAGTATTGTAGTAAATGATGTAAATACGATTTTAGATATGCATAAATACCGACGCCCTAAATTTATGAACATAATGAATTAGATATATTGATGAATGCATGTATTTATATGTACGTTTAAAAATAAAATATATTTATATATTTCAACTGTAAGAGGAATGTTTGCGTTTGAGTGTTGCGCAAATCGTATGTAAGTGAACCAAAAAGTACGATCTTGTAAATGAATATGTGTAAAATATTGTTTTAAAACATATGTAAAAAAATAAAAATTAACTAGAAAAGAGAGCCGAAGGTCATATTAGTGCTCCTTTTTTCGGAAAAGGAGTGATCTTTCTCTCCTTTTCCTTTATTAATAATAATAATGATTATAATTAGAAAAGAGCATCACTGTCAAATTTTTAAATATTATACATAAATATACGAGTACGAAAACGAAAACGCACTAAAACTTTTTTGCAAACAACGTAAAATTGGTGGGTCTATAACGAATGGTACTTCAGTTGCGCTGCCAGTGGCGGAAATGGTATTACAGATGGAAACTGGAAACTGAAAGCTGGCAACTGGTATTTCAAAATTCTATTATGTTCCTCTTTATAACACTTAACTATAGTTGCTATTCATAATATCCACTTGTATTTCAGTGGTGCTGCTTGTGGTTTTTTTCTGAAAAGTACACCGCTGTGAAGGACTGCGAAAAAACATAATTTTGCTCTCGCGCAAAGTTAAAATTTCGTATAGAATTTAAACATACATACAGAGACGTAGTGTCGTTTCTATATACATCAGTTGCGTTGTTTTTTAAATACTAGCCAGTGAAAACTACTAGCAATTGTTACGAGTTTTCATGTAGTGGCGTTTTCGTATTTGAAAGGAAGATGTAAGTTTTTTTGTGTTCAGAAATGCATCAAGCCAAAGCATCAGACGCATTTATTTCTAAACTATAATTGATAGAAATGTCCAATATGCGCACCCACGGTTAAATGCCTAATTGGAACATAGCTGCTCAAATGAGGCAT
This sequence comes from Rhagoletis pomonella, assembly GCF_013731165.1. Lineage (NCBI taxonomy): Eukaryota > Metazoa > Arthropoda > Insecta > Diptera > Tephritidae > Rhagoletis > Rhagoletis pomonella. The sequence goes on from NW_023458561.1 coordinate 22,474,689, forward strand.
TTCAATCAGTTATAGTTTAGAAGTAAAAAAGACTGATGCTTTGGCTTGATGCATTTCTGAACGTATCCTTTTTACTGGATACATTTTTACTTGTAGCAATTTGCCAGTAAAAGAAACAGCTTTTTAAATCCTGCTTCTTGTATTTGCACAGCCAAAGGAATAAATTTTTTATTATCGCAAAGGTAAAACGGTCAAAATAAAAATATTTAATTAAAACTTCACATTTTTTCTCCGTAGTTAATCAAAATATGAAATATACAAGTAATTTTTAGGCAAGAAATCACAACCGACTTCAATTCTCATATACAAATTAGGAGTACCGTTAATTTCTTCTTGATCCAACAATCGGATCTAAACCAATTTATTATGGGACCACCAAAGAAGATTTAATTTGACTTGTATCGCCTAGTTGTCGAAATTCGATGTTGTTTTCATACACCCTTGAATTTTGTTTGTCACCAATATTGACTCCTTTATGCGAATGACGATTTTGAAATCCGCCACCATAAGTTATAGCGAATTTACTGGAAAATTGAAAACCGAATTTCTTCAGTAGCTTTCGAAATCAGACCGAGAAAGGAACCTGGATTTTTATTTATAAAAAATATGCGTATATGTTTGTATGTATAGATGAGATGCCTTCCGGTTCCTCTCTTACTGATATGTTAAACATATACAATTCAGACTGTAAATACGCTTTTCGTTTATATTGGTCTGAAAGCCTCTTGGAAGGTTAAAAACTAAATTGCAAACATCTACATAAACTTAGCTTTCTTTTCATCAGAATCGGTAAAGGTTAAGAAAGTATCTCGAAGGTGTCCAAAATATATAATATTTCCTTCCCTAATGGCGGTTTCCACACGGGGTTTTGTCAAGAGTGGGCCAATGCCCAATATATTTGCATCACACGATTGGGTCAGCAAGTTACACCAAATTTATTATTACGCAATTTTTTGTTGCAGGTTTTAATATAGTTATAATAAATTTTATAATTCAAGTGGAAAAACAGTACCGATTTTTTTTTGTAAATATGTGATGCAGTCGAATTTACATATGTAAACAAATACTAGCGGACTTCGTCCCGCCCAAAATTAATTTTTTATTTAAAGATTTGGTCCAACGTTTTCACCAACAATTCACATTCATTATTGGTTCTGTGGTCGTCAGAAGGGATATCCTCCAATATACATAGATTTATTTCAGACGAAATACCTTAGATATCTTACAATTGTATTTGTAGGTGTTTATCAAGGATTTTCTTTATTCTGTTTAGTCGCCGTAAAGCAAGGACCGCAATGGCAATGGTTCTGGTGGTTGATTTAACGTTGGTAATTTAACTTTGATCCTTGGTGTTTTTGAGTGACTCCACTTGACGATTTTTACCATAACTCAACTCCAGCGCCACCTTGCAGCTCTTTTTGTGCAGCAGTACATATTGCTCATACCGTTATCAGTATATTTATATCTCGAATATGAGTCAAATCGGACAATAAATACGATTATTAGTAATAACTCGACTCCAGCGCCACTTGGCGTTTCAAGTTGTGAGCTTAAATTATACAGGGACCCACTCAAACACATACAAAAATCATTAAAATCGTTTCGGCATTTAGGAGGGGTTCACCCACAAACACACGTACCGAATAAGTTATTTTACAGGAGAAGCAAAAAACATAAAATGAGTATGAAAAACAGGTTGCATGTGGTTATTTTTGGTACTAACACTTTACCTACCAAAATCAGTGGAAAACGCAGTTTCGAAAAAAGTGTTGGTTACAAGAATTGTGATGGAAACTAACCCATTCTCATTTATCTTACTAACACATTTGCAAATTTTGCGTTGGTTAAAAAGAGACCAAGAGAAGATCACATGTATACAAATGTTTACATCAGATTTTTCACACTGCCCTTTAGAATTTGATAGAAACTTGTAGGTAGCCAGTGACAGAAATCTCTATCAGTCTTGCCACTCAAATGATTTGTCAAATGATAGTCACTGTTCTTGCAGGGTAGTATGACATGGTGTTTGCTAAAAGCTATTTACATACAAAATTTCATAAAAATCGGACCAGCCGTTCGCGAGATTATCTGTTACAAAGAAAAATACTTCTCTTTACATAATTAGTATAGATACTTACATACATATACTTACAGTTTCTCCAAAACCTATGAAATTGAGGAAA
>NW_023458561.1:22476971-22479617 GCF_013731165.1 Rhagoletis pomonella
CGATCTGGGCGGGGTTGTTGTAGCCGCTACAACAACAACAACAACTGCGAAAAAATATAATTTTGCTCTCGCAAAGTTAAAATTTCGTATAGAATTTAGATATACATACAGAGACGTAGTGTCGTTTATATATACATCAGTTACGTTGTGTTTACATACTAGCCAGTGAAAACTACTAGCAATTGTTACGAGTTTTCATGTAGTGGCGTTTTCGTATTTGAAAGGAAGATGCAAGTTTGTGTTTGTGTTTGTGGAATGCATCAAGCCAAAGCATCAGACACATTTATTTCTAAACTATAACTGATGGAAATGTCCAATATGCGCAACCACGGTTAAATGCCTAATTGGAACATAGTTGCGTAAATGAGGCATTTCCATCAGTTATAATTTAGAAGTAAAAGAGTCTGATGCTTTGGCTTGATGCATTTCTGAACGCACCCTTTTTACTTGTAGCAATTTGCCATTACAATAAACAGCTGTTTACATCTTGCTTCTTGTATTTTACACAGCCAAAGGAATACATTTTTGGAATCGCAAAGGTATAACGGTCAAAATAAAATATTTAATTAAAATTTCACAATTTTTCGCCGTAGTTAAGCAAATTATGAAATATACAAGTAATTTTTAAGCAAGAAAACACAACAAATTAGGTGTACCATTAATTACTTCTTGCTCCAACGATCGGATCTAAACCAATTATTATGGGACCACCAAAGAAGATTTAATTCGACTAGTATCGCCTAGGTGTAGAAATTCGATGTTGCTTTCATACACTGTTGAATTTTGTTTGTCACCAATATCACCAATGTCACCTTTATACGAATGACGATTTTGAAGTCCACCACCATAAGTTATAACGAATTTACTGGAAAATTGAAAACCAAATTTCTTCAGTAGCTTTCGAAATTAGACCGAGAAAGGAACAGAAAATTGCAAACAAGGAAAGGAAATTGCAAACATCTACATAGACTTCGCTTCCATTTCATCAGAATCGGTAAAGGTTAAGAAAGTATTTCGAAGGTGTATAACAAAATATAATATTTCCTTCCCTAACGGCGGTTTCCCACGGGGTTTTCTCAAGAGTAGGCCAAAGTCCAATATTTTTGCATCACACGATTGGGTCAGAAAGTTACACCAAATTTATTGTTACGCAATTTTTTGTTGCAGGTTTTAATATATAATAAATTTTATAATTCAAGTGGAAAACCAGTACCGATTTTTTTTTGTAAATATGTGATGCAGTCTAATTTACATATGTATACAAATACCAGCGGACTTCGTCCCGCCCAAAATTAATTTTTTATTTAAAGATTTGGTCCAACGTTTTCACCAACAATTCACATTCATTATTGGTTCTGTGGTCGTCAGAAGGGATATCCTCCAATATACATAGATTTATTTCAGACGAAATACCTTAGATATCTTACAATTGTATTTGTAGGTGTTTATCAAGGATATTCTTTATTCTGTTTAGTCGCCGTAAAGCAAGGACCGCAATGGCAATGGTTCTGGTGGTTGATTTAACTTTGGTAATTTAACTTTGATCTTTGGTGTTTTTGAGTGACTCCACTTGACGATTTTTACCATAACCCAACTCCAGCGCCACCTTGCAGCTCTTTTTGTGCAGCAGTACATATTGCTCATACCGTTACCAATGTATTTATATCTCGAATATGAGTCAAATCGGACAATAAATACGATTATTAGTAATAACTCGACTCCAGCGCCACTTGGCGTTTCAAGTTGTGAGCTTAAATTATACAGGGACCCACTCAAACACATAAAAAAATCGTTAAAATCGTTTCGGCATTTAGGAGGGGTTCACCCACAAGCCCACGTACCGAAAAGGTTATTTTACAGGAGAAGCAAAAAACATAAAATGAGTATGAAAAACAGGTTGCATGTGGTTATTTTTGGTTCTAACACTTTAAAATTATTATTGAAGGTGTATTTTAATACATCCTACCAAATTCTGTGAAAAACGCAGTTTCGAAAAAAGTGTTGGTTAGGGCCTCCGTGAATTAAGGTAAGGTATGTATTTACAGATAGGTATAAGTTTCAGTATGTTTGCAAGGCGCCACGCACCCTTTTCCAATAACCCCTACTTCTTACCATGAGTATGGGATTCATTTCAATTACCTCGGTATCTGGTCCACATATCAGAAAAAAAGTATCCTATATGTTAATCCAGGCAATAAGTTACCAAGTTATGAAATTTCAAGCAAATCGCACAATAAATAAGATTTTTTTTCGAATAGATTGGTCCCTGGCCCTTTTACCGGAAAATAGGATTCCATAACGAACCATAAATAGGATTTGTTCGAATAGATCGGTCCCAGGTCCACTTCCCGGTAAAAATTATCCTATATGTTAAAAAGCTACCTAGGTACCAAATTTTGAGCAAATTGGATCATAATACGATTTTTTCGAATAGATCGGTCCCTGGTCCACCTACCGGATAAAAGTAATTTTTGCCTATGACATGGTGGTTGCTGAAAGCTATTTATATACAAAATTTCATGGAAATCGGACCAGCTGTTCGCGAGGTTATCTGTTACAAAGAAAAATACTTCTCTTTACATAATTAGTATAGATACTCACATACATATACTTACAGTTTCTCCAAAACCTATGAAATTGAGGAAA
>NW_023458561.1:22479717-22482242 GCF_013731165.1 Rhagoletis pomonella
ACATACATATACTTACAGTTTCTCCAAAACCTATGAAATTGAGGAAATACATATCGATGGCTGAGTGGCAGATCGACCTATCTCGGCAGCCAGTTCGAAAACGCCCTATCTCAGAAAAATTTTCAACAACACTCTATCTCAGAAAACTTTTCAAGAACGCCCTACTTCAGAATTTGGTTGAAGAACGCCTTACCTCAGAATTTGGTTGAAGAACGCCCTATCTCAGCTTATTTTCAATGTATTTAAGTTTGAGATATGGCGTTTCTGAACCGAATTCTGAGTTAGGGCGTTATTCAACCAAATTCTGAGACAAGGTGTTTTTCAATAAAATCCTTAAATAGGGTGAAACGTTTTCTGAGATAGGGTGTTTTTGAACTGGCTGCCGAGATAGATCGATCTTTCACTCAGCCATCGATATACTGCTTTGAACAAACAAATCGTACTTCGGGAAGATTTTATTCCTTCACGTTACAAGCTTACATGCTTCTAACCACCTTTTTATAATAACCGAGAAAATTTGAAAAATTCCACTCTGAAATCCTTGCACAAATTTATAAGATTCCTACAGCTTTCAAACTCGCAACTCACTTTTTATTTTATTAAAATGACTAATTTTTTGTTTTAAAATCTGTTTGAATTTTTTTCAATTGCAGTTCAAAAATATTCTTTTTTGTGGCTGGTAGCTTGATTTTGATAGAGATGCCATAATGCCAGCACAGGTCAAATGGCGGCCATTGCGGCCAAAGTCATTGAGTGAAACTACCCTGCTTTTGGTAGCATGTATTTTAGTTTTATTTAGTCAGTGGTGTTGTTTGTTTTTCATAAGCTAAATTTAGTTTCTTCAATATTTGTTTTATTAAATTCGCTTATTTTTTCTGTTGGTCTTCAATTTATGCGATCGCGATAACTTCAATCATTTCAACATTTATCCTTTACCTTTGCGTATGGACCATTTTGACTCTCCAACCACTGGAGACGGCTTAACTTGTTTACAACGAAATAGAGGCACTGACAAGTGAACAAAGCTTTTGTTTGTTTATTGTCAAGTAAATCAAAATATAAACAAATTTACAGGCGCATAAACAACCAAACATAAATAAAAATATTCCGTTAGCACTGCGAGCAAACAATAATAGCAAAATAGAAACGAAGAAACGAAAATCCTGCAGCAACGAAAATAAATACTAAAATGTAATTAGATAAATTATTTTTCCGCTTCCCGCAAATCTTGATTTAAATAATTTTTCACGAATTCTCCACTTATTAGGGCATTACTACAAGTGCCGCCATTCAATGAGCAGGTAATTGTCCTGAACACGCCAAATCGCAATGAGATACTCAAGGAGGGACTCCCAACGCACACCAAATATAAAATTTTGGGCCGCGGTGCCTTTGGGACCGTCTTTAAGGCGATTTATCGAGGTATGCAAAATGTTTAAATGTTTTATTGTTTTCGAAAAAATATTTACAAACAACTTTCGGAGCATCAATTTGAAGTATTTTTATTTGAAACGTAAATGTCTAAACAAAAATTTCTAAAGTATATTGAGAAGAGAAAATGGTGGTAATGCAGTGTAAGAAAAAAACTTAAAGGATTTTGTGTGGCCAAATGTAAGGTGGTGTCACTTACATAACCCCACTTTTTCTGCATGCCAATTGCGGCCATGCATTTTGGGGTAGTAGAAAAAGGGCGAAAAGATTAGGATTATTTTTACTACTTTTTGGGTACTATTTCCAATACTTGCATATATCGGTGGAGCCCAACCAGTGTAATTACAGTTTAATTTTTGCACTCAAAAGAAATTATTATTACTTAATTTTTTTTTTTATCAAATATATTGATTTTAATAATTATTATTCCGTTATATTTTTTTAACTTAAAATTATTATTTGTAAAACTTAAAGGCAACACGGTCGTACCACACACATATGATGATGGTTAAAACTTAAAAAATAAGGACTATTTTCCGTCTTTCATTTAAATATATTAAAACAAATTAAATTATACCGATCTCTTTATTTAATTATTCGTAAGTTCTACTAAAAATTACATATTAGCCCGTATGGAATTTTATTTGAATTTTTTCCTTAAGTTCTGAAGTACATGTATATGCGTACTTAGTTTTTAAATATCTTAACTTTAAAGGGAATTTTATTACGACCTTTATTTTCGTTAACATTTTAAAATTACATTTCTGAATTTTATCAGTTATATTATTTATAAAATATTATACGCTTAAATTGTTAGACCAAAGTGCATTATCGTGGCCATCCGAGGCACTGCTCCAAGTATATATTTTACTTAAAATTTGCTTACAAAATCACAATTATTGGAAATTATCGCTCAAATTTTCCAATGAATTTGAAACGAAATGTCAAAGCAAAAGCGAAACAAAAAAACAAAGAAACAGTTACTACGTTTATACGTAAGAAATAAAAATAATTTGCAAATACCTAACTCACTGTTTACTTGATGGTAAAAAATTATTTTTTAATATTGCCTGATTAAAAAAAGGCAATAATAT
>NW_023458561.1:22482342-22485117 GCF_013731165.1 Rhagoletis pomonella
CGTTCTGCGCGGGGCAGCCACTCTAACCTAACCTAACCTAACCTTGAAACTTAGACATACATGGTTTTTGTTAGATAACGAGTATACTTTCATAACAAAGTAATAAACATTAAATGTCGCCAAAGAATGCTAAAATGTCTCTTCCCTATTAATATTTTCGCTACTGTATCTACAACTTATATTTTTTTGAGGGAATTAGTATCTATTATTTTCTATTATTTCACTAAATTCACTATTATTTCACTAAATTCAAGTTAGAATCGTTACATTAAAAAAACAAAAAGAAAAACTTAACAAAGAATTGTACTAGTTATTTTTAAGCAAAAAACAAAACCGACTTCAACTCTCATATACAAATTTAAGAGTACCGTTAATTTCTTAATGATCTAATGGTCGAACCTAAGCCAAATTGGTGTGGGACCACCTCTGAGGTACTACCTTTCTTTATAGAAATCGGTTAACGTGGTCCAAAATTATGCGGTAACATACATAAAAAAAATATATTCCAATGAATTGATAACCTCCTTTTTTGAAGTCGGTTAAAAAAATTTAGAGAAGAATGATAGACTGCAATATAGCGAGAGTACCAGTTTGATAGAAAAAAACATAACCAAAGATCGTAGAAAATAAGGACGCTGGCTATGTTTATAGCCCTCTTATATTTTGTACGGGAAACTCTTATTAAATTAATAACGAAAATTCTGATCATCGGGACTTAATCGGAACAAATATGAAAAATCAAGACACTTATACGTCCTGACTTTTAAAAAAATTTTCTGCGGGACAATTTTCTCAAAATCCGTATGACCGTAGTCATAGGCTATGTAGATATATAAAAGGCGTGACAGATTATATACAAATTGAAATTTTAATACTGCATGCATCTCTCTGGATATATTTCTGTGGGCTTTTGACAAAACAACTTCTCTCGAGTGAGGTCATTTTCTCTTCAAAGCAGCAATTCATTGAGTTGTCAATGATATTTTTATGTTTAGTCATCAGTTCAAGATGCTATCTTAATGCAAGTTAAATAAAAATGTAAAATTTTTAAATAAAAGTTCCTTACAATTTACTTTAATTTCCAACTTACAAACAACACAGAAGTTGTTTTGTCAAAAGTCTACAGATTTGTAGGAGAGTACTGGAACTTGTTATTAGTATATACGAAATAAATTCCCTATTCATGGAGAAAAATTTTATTGGGTCGTGATCTATGGAATTATTTGACGTAGTGTTCTGAAAATTTTAACGAAGGTTTATGTTATCAGTACCATACGGATAAGAGGGAGACGCCACCTTTCATATAATCTAAAACCTTTATGATGCATACCTAACGCTCGTATATATACTCTTTTTGGTAGTATAATACTTTTTTTTGGGTTCCAAAAATTTAAACTGCGGTTTTTTCAAAAATACTGCATTTATACTTTTTTAGTGCCAACATTTTTTAATACATAGGCTGCATTTCTTTATTCAGTCTGAACGTTTAGAATGATCTTTTTTGTTTACTTATTCTTTAGAACGTTCCTGATGATATGTTAACTTATATTTCAAACGCATTCTGTTTATTCTGGCTGTGAAATGGGATTATCCGGAATGTATAAAGAAACGCAGCCATAGTGTTCGTGGAAACATGGCGTTAAATGCCCAAAATTGAATTTCAAAAGCCTTAGTATTCCAAATGTTAGTCAGACTTATAAGCGATCTGAGTGCCATATTTCATCTAAATCCGTTTAGCCGTTTCCAAGTGAAGAGAGGTCTCGAATAGTGGTGGTTTTTAATTGATCAAATTTCAAATCACCCTGTGTACCCCAATAAAAAAGTTCTTAATTATAAAAATAAAGCTTTATCGCACATTTACAGGCTAAGGGGTTTAATTCGATCTCCCATTTTTAAAAATCGAAAGAACGGTGGAAAACTAATGACTGTCATACAAAATGTCTTCTCGTATAATATACATACATATATACCTAGTTAGTACGATATGACTTTTCAAAAAGATGGCCAGCCTAATCAATGATATTTTCAAACTAAAGCTTTCATAAAAATCTTTCGATTGATATCCGAATTTTAATATTAATAAATAAAACCTATGTATAAGTTAACTAAATTCGACCATTCAAACAGGTGGAAATACCCTTCAGAAGTATTTTCAAACTTTCTCAAATCTATTTCGTCTGACATTGCGACAAACATATATTTCAATAAACTGATGAAATAAGTTGAATTTGATTTTTAAAACAGATAGAAATCATCCTACATAAAGGTCAGAAATAAAGGGTTTTCAAACCCATTTCGAGTGACCACCCCTTTAATAATTCATTTAATTTTTTAATTTTTTAAATATTTTCAATTTAACTATTTAAATAGATGGCAATCCTCTTGAAATACCTAAAAAAGCGCATTTCTCTGAATTTTTTAAATCATTTTTGAATTACTGACGTCAGAGTGAAAAACTAAAAACGCAATTTTACTATATTTGGCCCATGGTTTCGCTAATATATTGATGTTTGTGTTTAAAATTTACTATCGCGCGGTGTTATATGTATAATGAGCTAGACATTTATAAAAAAATATTAATTATTAAAAAAAAGAAATATTGCCAATACTGGTCGAGAAAAGGAGTTTCTATTATTTCCATCAGTGCAAATTACAAATCCCGAAAATCCCGAGATTTCTAGACTTTAAAAAGTCCGGAATCCCGGGATCCCGGGATTAACATTCCTAGTTGTGCCACCTTTGAGGATCGTGTGCGATATGTACGTTCGGGAAAAA
>NW_023458561.1:22485217-22541761 GCF_013731165.1 Rhagoletis pomonella
GAAAAAGAAAATAAACTTAAGAATGGCGGCGTATTGCGCTTATTTGCAAGTAGTACCACTAATCCATACTTATTTGCGTGATTTAGTTATTTGCAAATAAAAAATTAACTCAGCGTTTATACGGCAAATTTACCATTTTGCAAATTGCTATTTGCAAATAATACGTGCGTATAAACGTAGTAAGTGATACCTACGCATACTTTTTCACAAAATTGTCTGCTCCATTTTTGTTTCATTTTGCCCAGTAATGATATTGGAATGAATAGAGTAGGCATTACTGTAACGCTGGTATGCCGAAATTGCCAAACTTACAACACCCACCCCCTAAGTGACAACACCTTATTATTATTTCACCATGGGCCAAATGTATATAATTTCTGTAATTTGACATTGGCTACAAGCGCTTATTTGTTACATATGTGTATAAAAAATAAATAAAGTAAACAATTTATGTATGTACATAATTTTCGAAGACCACAAGGATCTGTAGGAATCACGTACAAATGTACATAAACTAATAAAGCAGCGAACTTACAAATTTATCGGCGCCTTAACATAGAAAAGCTCCACCTAACATTTGTGTTTCTTTACGGAGTAGTTATAAAACTTAATAAAAATAAATCTTCTTTTGCGAATTTCTGTAAATACTTGTATTTAATAAATACTGAAACTAATTTATTGACAAAGTACTTATTTTAAAATCCTATTAAGTCGTTAGTGAGTAATTAACTGATTTATGTACGAACCTAAATTAAATTTGTAATCAGTTTGACGGTGTGTTTAAACAAATTTTGTTACACCAACTGGTGACCAGATTTCTGTGGCAAAAAATCGAATCCGAACCTACAATTTTGTTTTTAAAATAAAAAGGCATAACATCTTTTAATACAGTTTTATTTAAAACAAAACAAAGAGAAAAACTTGTAAAATGATAGCAAAAATGTACACAATATATACTGTGGCGAGAATTTAAATAGGGAAAAGATATTTAGCAAATTCTGACTACTTATCTTTGCTTCAAAAATATTTATTATTTTTGTATGAAAATATAACCGACCATCTAAAAAAACATATAAATAGAATTTCTAACTTTGTAGAAGGTTTTTATATATTCAACTAATTTAAATAAATGTTGATCAAATTTTTAAACATTTTAATCAGATTTTCTAGAATTTTTTTGAGTATGCAGTTTAGTAGCCCCTTAAATTTTATTGTAACAAAGTTTAAGTTTGAAGTAGCTTGGACTTACCGTTCATTTATGCCAATTTTTTCTTCTCGCATATTCCTCCATATAAAGTATGTTCAAAAATTTGTATAGAGTAAATGAGTAACACCTTCCACAAAAATAATTTAGCAAAAATCAACGGTTAGTTCTAGCTACTTCAAACTTTCACTTTGAAGATATCTAATTAAATAGCTAAACATTTTATAACACTTGTCGAATTTTGCAAATTTTTGTGCAATGTTTGAAACTTAGACATACATGGTTTTTGTTAGATAACGAGTATACTTTCATAAAAAAGTAATAGACATTAAATAATCGCCAAAGAATGCTAAAATGTCTCTTCCCTATTAATATTTTCGCCACTGTATCTACAACTTATATTTTTTTTGAGGGAATTAGTATCTATTATTTTCTATAATTTCACTAAATTCAAGTTAGAATCGTTACATTAAAAAAACAAAAAGAAAAACTTAACAAAGAATTGTACTAGTTATTTTTAAGCAAAAAACAAAACCGACTTCAACTCTCATATACAAATTTAAGAGTACCGTTAATTTCTTAATGATCTAATGGTCGAACCTAAACCAAATTGGTGTGGGACCACCTCTGAGGTACTACCTTTCTTTATAGAAATCGGTTAACGTGGTCCAAAATTATGCGGTAACATACATAGAAAAATATATTCCAATGAATTGATAACCTCCTTTTTTGAAGTTGGTTAAAGGAACTTAAAAAAATTGGAAAATAATGATAGACTGCAATATAGCGAGAGTACCAGTTTGACAGAATAAAACATAACCAGAGATCGTAGAAAATAAGGATGCTGGCTATGTTTATATACATATATTCTTATATTCTATGTCTTTTTGTGATAACAAAAGTGCTGCCACGTTTGTACGAAAAAAATCTTTGGACCAGAGTATAGGGAAACTCTTATTAAATTAATAAGGAAAACTCTGAAATCGGGACTTCATCGGTACAAATATGAAAAATCGGGACACTTATACGTCCCGACTTTTAAAAAATATTCAGCGCGACAATTTTCTCGAAATCGGTACTGTCCCGCAAAAACCGGTACGAATGGTCACCATAGTCATAGGCTATGTACATAGATATATAAAAGGCGTGACAGATTATATACAAATTGAAATTTTAATACTGCATGCATCTATCTGGATATATTTCTGTGGGCTTTTGACAAAACAACTTCTCTCCAGTGAGGGCATTTTCTCTTCAAAGCAGTAATTCATTGAGTTTTCAATAATATTTTTATGTTTAGTCATCAACAGGGTTGTCCAAGATGCTATCTTAATGCAAGTTTAATAAAAATGTAAAATTTTTAAATAAAAGTTCCTTACAATTTACTTTAATTTCCAACTTACAAACAACACAGAAGTTGTTTTGTCAAAAGTCCACAGATTTGTAGGAGAGTACTGGAACTTGTTATTAGTAAATACGAAATAAATTCCCTATTCATGGAGAAAAATTTTATTGGGTCGTAATCTATGGAATTATTTGACGTAGTGTTCTGAAAATTTGAACGAAGGTTTATGTTATCAGTATCATACGGATAAGAGGGAGACGCCACCTTTCATATAATCTAAAACCTTTATGATGCATACCTAACGCTCGTATATATACTCTTTTTGGTAGTATAATACTTTTTTTTGGGTTCCAAAAATTTAAACTGCGGTTTTTTTCAAAAATACTGCATTTATACTTTTTTAGTGCCAACATTTTTTAATACATAGGCTGCATTTCTTTATTCAGTCTGAACGTTTAGAATGAACTTTCTTGTTTACTTATTCTTTAGAACGTTCCTGATGATATGTTAACTTATATTTCAAACGCATTCTATTTATTCCGGCTGTGAAATGGGATTATCCGGAATGTATAAAGAAACGCAGCCATAGTGTTCGTGGAAACATAGCGTTAAATGCCCAAAATTGAATTTCAAAAGCCTTAGTATTCCAAATGTTAGTCAGACTTATAAGCGATCTGAGTGCCATATTTCATCTAAATCCGTGTAGCCGTTTCCAAGTGAAGAGAGGTCTCGAATAGTGGTGGTTTTTAATTGATCAAATATCAAATCACCCTGTGTACCCCAATAAAAAAGTTCTTAATTATAAAAATAAAGCTTTATCGCACATTTGCAGGCTAAGGGGTTTAAGTCGATCTCGCATTTTTAAAAATCGAAAGAACGGTGGAAAACTAATGACTGTCATACAAAATGTCTTCTCGTATAATATACATACATATATACCTAGTTAGTACGATATGACTTTTCAAAAAGATGGCCAGCCTAATCAATGATCTTTTCAAACTAAAGCTTTCATAAAAATCTTTCGATTGATACCCGAATTTTAATATTAATAAATAAAACCTATGTATAAGTTAACTAAATTCGACCATTCAAACAGGTGGACATCCCCTTCAGAAGTATTTTCAAACTTTCTCAATTCTATTTCGTCTGACATTGCGACAAACATATATTTCAATAAACTGATGAGATAAGTTGAATTTGATTTTTAAAACACATAGAAATCATCCTACATAAAGGTCAGAAATAAAGGGTTTTCAAACCCATTTCGAGTGACCACTCCTTTAATAATTCATTTAATTTTTTAAATATTTTAAATTTAACTATTTAAATAGATGGCAATCCTCTTGAAATCCCTAAAAAAAGCGCATTTCTCTGAATTTTTTAAATCATTTTTGAATTACTGACGTCAGAGTGAAAAACTAAAAACGCAATTTTACTATATTTGGCCCATGGTTTCGCTAATATATATTTGATATTTGTGTTTAAAATTTACTATCGCGCGGTGTTTTATGTATAATGAGCTAGACATTTATAAAATAAATGATATAAAAAAAAACTTTTTAATATACAACGCTTTTATAAATGGACTAAAAAGTAGAAAATAATATTTCTCAGTCCCATAGAATTTGTTTTGATAACTTTTGATTTTGAAATTTTGAAAATTTAGCAAAAAGTTTTTTTTGTATTATTTATTTTCTACTTTTTAGTCCTGTCTGAATAAAATTTTGCAATAGATATTAAAATAATTCAACGATATTAATAGAAAGGTGCACACACATGCATTTACATATGTATGTACATACAAACGAGCACCAATTAATTTTATTTAAAGAAATGGCGTGTCGTCTATTTCCGCTGTAGCAAACGTAGTACATAGGGCGATATCTAGATGTCATCTACCTCGCCCTATTCACTACAGATGTCGCCCTATGCACTATGCTTTTTTATAGGAACTTTTCAAAGCAAAGGTTTTATGGTGTCGGACACACAACATTGAAAGTTTCTGGATCCACAACATTGAAAGTTTCTGGACACACAACATTGCAAGTTGATAAAAGCGTTGTAATAAAAATATTAATTATTAAAAAAAAAGAAATATAGCCAATACTGGTCGAGAAAAGGAGTTTCTATTATTTCCATCAGTGCAAATTACAAATCCCGAAAATCCCGAGATTTCGAGACCTTAAAAAGTCCGGAGTCCCGGGATCCCGGGATTAACATTCCTAGTTGTGCCACCTTTGATGATCGTGTGCGATATGTACGTTCGGGAAAAATGGATTTACCCCTTACTGCATGTAAATAAGTATTTTATAAAACTATAAATTTCTTCTAATAGACGAGTAATGGAAATTTTGAGCGTTTGACAAGTGGTTAAAAATAGCAAACCCGGGTTATGGTATGCATGGCTGGACGAATAGACAGACCGATACGGCTTAATCGAATTCTATCTTCATTTTAAGCATTTTGGTATGCATAAGTATATCCATTTGGATTCCTTTAGGCTGTTACAAACAAACTTTATGTGAACAAAGTTATTCAGGTAGGTTCTGCAATTCACTTCTGAGTGAATTTCAACCCCTTCTCAAATTAAACTCGAAGTGACTTTGGTTGAAATTCACTCGGAAGTGAATTGCAGAACCTGCCTGAATATCGTCACCATAATTCACAAATGCCCTAACCAACAGTTTTTTCGAAACTGCGTTTTTCACAGATTTTGGTAGGATATATTAAAGTACACTTTCCTTAAAAATTTGATTGCGTTAGTACCCAAAACAACGGATAGGTGCCACTTTTTAAAACGCCCTATACGTATGCATGATTTGAATTTTATAATGTTTTTGCTTCTCCTCTAAAATAAAAAATTTGTTGGTTAGCTAGCGCCTTTGTGAATTAAGGTAATAATATACTCTTCTGCCCTAAAGTAAAATAGAATTTTGATTTAGTCTCGGTGTTGATTTTTAACTGAAATGAAGTCACTCGAAAACAGATAATCTTACTAGTTTCTAATTGAAAAATTTGAATTGAAGTACTCATACATATGTACGATTTTTATATATTTTTTTTATTACCAACAGGTCAACCCGTTGCTGTGAAGATCGTGCGAAATGGGAGTAAAGCGAATGCCCAATCGATGCGTAGTGAGATGCAAATTTTAGGCTGGAAGCATCGCAATATAATAACCATTTTGAAAGTAAGGGATTTGGAGTAGATAAAGTGTATATACTTTTAATAAGATTTTTTTATTTGAACAATGCATAGGTTGAAACTACATCAAATTTTGGTATAGTGATAATGGAAAGGCTTGTGGGACAAAGTTTACAAGACGTAATAGAAGCTACGCAGCTAATGCTGGAGCATAGAATTTTGTAAGTAGCTTTATTTTTCTTATAGCCAAAGTATACAGAAACGAGATTATTTAGAATTGGGAACATTTCCTCAGACATTATGCCGTATTTCCACTGGGAAATGCAGGACAAAGTTTGGTATTTAATAATACCAGTATGTTGTTATGGACCAGAAAAACGTTAGCACAGGATTTAAGATAAATATTTATAAGCCTCCAAAACTACCTTTCTTGAAATTGTAGCTTATTTTCTCTTACGATACGAAATTTGTGGCACGCATACCTAGAGGGTCCCTAGATAATGTACAGAGTTTGGATAAATTTATATACTCAAGCTAAAAAATCTGTTTGCTCTAAAATTAATTTCTTTACTTTCATAGTTTTTATTAAAATATAGTTTATTTTACAACAAAATGCATATAAATTCAAGATGCAAACTTTATGCGATGTATTTAAAAAAAAAATAAAAAACAAGTAACTTTTAAGCAAGAAACAAAACCGACTTCAATTCTCATATAAAAATTTAAGATTATCGTTAATTTCTTCATGATCCAATGATCGGATTTAAGCCAAATTTCATATACCACCTGTGAGGCAACATCTTTCCTTTAAAAAATAGAATTATAGAAATCGGTTAACGTGGTCCAAAGATATGCGGTAGCATCATATATGTAATACTCCTATATTGGCAGTAAGAGCTAGTACCGTCCGAAAACACTACAGTACAGATATATCAATAAACACGTACGAAAGAAAAGGAACACATACGTTTATAAATAAACATGTACACAACACATATACAAAAACGGCACTCAAGTACACAATACATTAACAAAAACGGTACTAGACTGTCTCGCTTTGATTTCGGAATGCTTACACATTGAGAAGCTTGCTTACTGCCAATATAGAAGTATTACATATATGGGTAGCATACATAAAAAAAAAAATATTTCGACAATTTGATAACCTTCTCCTTTTTGTGAAGTCGGTTAAAAAACTGATACTTTTATTTTCTGAGAAAATTATCTAACATTGTATGGAAGAAGATGCTGAGGATTTTTTGTTCTCCTGTCCCGGAGCTTCTTTGTTTCTTCTGAATGTAATCATGTACATTAAGGGGCATCGCCAAAAAAAAAAAATTGTAGTTTTTCCATCGGAATTTTAAAATTTTCATTTTCTTTCACGATTGCCTCATTTTTTAACCGACTTCAAAAAAATGAAAAGGTTATCAATTCGTTGGAACATATATATGTATATATATATATATATTTGTATGTATGTTACCGCATAACTTTGGACCACGTCACGATTTCGATAATTCTTTTTCTATCGGAAAGGTGGTCCCATACCAATTTGCTTCGGATCCGATCATAGGATCAGGAAAAAATTAACGGTAATCGTAAATTTGTATACGAGAATTGAAGTCGGTTGTGGCTTTTGCTTAAAAGTTACTTGTTTTAATACCTCGAATACTGAAAAAAATAACTGAACTTGTATTTTTTATTATGTAGCTCATTTTTGCGAAACGAATGCGAAGTTGGCCAATTAAATCTTCGAATCTTTGTTAAGTAAATATCAGTGGTAAACTCTTTTAGGCTAAATAATAAAAAATATTTCTTGGGATTTTTCTTCAGAGCTGAATTCTAAGCCTTAAGATACAGTTTGTATTTGAGGTTATTAGCCTTAAGGGGCGTTTGAACCGCAAAATCTACCCCTTGTGTGCGCTAATGGTTATGAATCCCTGAGATACAGTGCGGTAGTCGGCGCACTCAGCATAAGGCAGTATTAACGTTTGCCATTACGGTTTCTCGGACCTCTCAAGCCTAGTGCAAAGCCAACTGCGAGCTGCAATTAACGGAAGATTTCATCCATCCCCTCTAGGTCGCCATGCGCCTGTCTGAGTATGCTTTTTAGCCCGACGATGGTTGCCGTTTACTCCTTTCTAAACGGTTTTGGGGAAAATCAAAATACTAAAATCGTTTAGTCAACTCGAAATCTAGAGGTCGAACCAGGTTCGTTATCGTTGAGGGAGAGTAAAGCTGAAGGCAGCAGGCAATTTTAGGTTATCTATCGCCAGGGGGGAGAGGGAGGGACCTGCACTACATGCCATCAAGCACTAGAGCAAGGGACAAAGCACTTCACCCTGAGAACTGCCCCTAAGAACTCCGCATGTGACTTATAGACCTCCTTCTGCCTGTAGATAAGTTACAAAGTTACTCCTTTCTTTTCATCTTATATGTATGACAAAGTTAATTTTTTTATGAAAGTCTAATAACATTTGCGGCCACTGTGGGGAAGTGGTTAGCAGTGCGCGCTATCATCTCGCAGTACTTGGGTTCAAGCCCGCTTCAACCCAACATCAAAAAATAAAACAAAAGTTGTTCCTAATAGCGGTCGCCCCTCGGCAGGCAATGGCAAACCTCCGAGTGTACTTCTGCCATGCTTATCATAAGAGCCGCACGCCACAAATCGGCGGAGAAGCTCGGCCAAACACAAACATATTATGTAAGCGCCAATCTATTATCATTGTTATTATTTTTATGAACAACGCTTTTCTTAAATCCCTTCTACACCTATCACTGATTAGTGCATATATATAAATTTTTAATTAATTATTCTAGCATTACACTGGATATCCTATCCGCACTTTCCTATTGCCACAAGCGAAATCTGCTACATCTTGATGTAAAGCCACAGAATGTGCTGGTATCTCTCGTTGGCATCGAACCAAAATTACGATACGAAACACAATCGAATTTCTTCTCCCGGCAGCAGTATGTGTGTAAGCTATGTGATTTTGGAGCTTCGCTGAAGATCGATACACCTAAGCCGGCACCCAAAGGCAATGCACGTGTAAATATATATTACCATCACTACTTTCTAATGCTGTATTACTCTATGCACTTTTTCAGGGCACCATGCGTTACATGTCCCCAGAAGCGTTGTGCGAAGGACCGCTTACACCTGCTGCAGACATCTACTCGCTTGGCATTACAATGTGGCAAATGCAACAGCGCCGTTTACCTTATCATTGGATCGCTTGCAATGAAGTAGTCGCCTATCAGGTGGTCAAGAATAAGCTGCGTCCCGATAGTACATTTTCTAGCAATACAAAATGCGTTGGCAATGATTGCAAAAGCGCTTTGCATTCGACTATGCCATTGCATCATAAATGCCATTGCGCCAACTTGACAGCAGAGGAGATCACCTATCACTCATTAGTGCATCTTACAAATGTACTCAATCGCACCAAACAACCCGAGGAACACTTACATTTCTCCGATTGTGGTGTGGATGAGGTGCCTCAGACGATTAGGCGTCGTCCATTCGCCTCATTAAATTCAAAAATGAATGTTATGCGTGATCTGAGTGCCGAGTTGAAGTGTAGTAAGTTGCCGATTGCTCAGCGTTCACCATTGAAACAACTAAAATCACTGGAACAACAACAACAACAACAAAAGCAGCGCACGAAAGGGGATATTGGCGATCTGTTGGCGGTGTTTGGAAATATTTTGGGCCAACAGGATGGCGACAAGGAGCAGAGCTACGAAATGCTTTGCAGATCTTGTTGGCACGATGAACCGAGTATGCGACCGTGCGCGAAAGAGTTACGCAAAAAATTAGTTGAATTGTTGAAATAAATGTTTGTTGAAAAATTTTTACTTTATGATAGATCCCAACTGTATTAAACCTGCCTTATGCCTTTTTTTAAATTTTATGGTTTTATTTACATTTTTTAAAAAGCTCACTAGTTAATATATGTAATTAGTACTTTTCTATATAGTTCTTTAGAACTGCCTTTATTGTGAAAATGTTTAATTAAAGGGGAATAGTATGCAGAAAGCATTAAACCTTTGCTGCTAAAAATCTTTTGATAAAAACTGTAAAACCAACGTTAACACATGCTCCATAAATGCGCCTACTTAACTAAACGTAACCAAATTAACTATTGAATTGACATCTTCATGTACTGCCACCGATTTTCACGGGCGTTTGGGTCCAAATGGTCAGATTTTCAAATAATCTGCTCCATAGATATGAACGAATTTGAAGATGGTCCGGGTTATGTTCACTGAAGCAAGAATGCAAGAAGAGGAAATTTTACAAGAAAAAACGTAAACATGTTGCACAAGTTGGACGTCATACAAACAGCGTTTCTGTCCAATTCACTGGAAGAGGGAAAGCGGTACGAACCTTTGTTCTCTTCATCTCTGACTATAACAGAGAATAATGGGCGAAGCAAGCCCACTTTAAACTGCCAAAAATGCATAAAAAGAGCCCTTTACGGATAAAGGACTTTGCAGGCGATCTCTTGGAAATAAAAATCAAGGAAATGAAAATATATTTGACAACTGAAGCCGGCTCACAGCATAGCATTAAAATAGCATGAAATGGTTCGAGAACACAAAAGCTACGAGGCCAGCAACTTATTGTAGAGATAGTGGATCAAATTAAAGAAAAACGTTGGTTTTATTGAGACCACAAAGTGGACTACGAATTACTGTATACACATGCGTTCAGAAAATGTCAAAAAGGGTTTACGTTAGGAATCGGTGCATAACGTTAGGAATTATGATTGCAATTTTTTACAACTCTAGGACAACTAGAAAATGGTGGTTTTCTCCGGCGAACAATTTAATTTTGATGCCTACAACTGATTTAATAATAATTTTCACGCTTTCTGAAAGGACGAACGTTGTTTGTTTCCCTTCCATGATCAAGAAGGGAGTGTTTGTCAAATATTTTCGCATATTGTTCTTGAATATTCTACCAAAATTGCGCACAGACAATCCATCTGACAATTAAAGTGGTAGGCCGGGAGATGTCCTTCATTTTTCAAAACGCCTCTAGAACTGTTTTCCGGCATGCTTCGATACATGGGAATTGAGCACGATCCAGAAAATAAAGGTCGCGCCATTCGCGGACCGCTAACCCTCTCTTCGTCGATTTGACAGCATCCACCCAATCGCTGACGTCATAAAATACTTTTGTTTACATTCACTGTTGCCAACTTGACGCTTTTCGCGCCAAGTTTAGTGGGTATTCAAAACGCGAAAATTTTTGAGTTTGGTGCTTGGTGCGTTTTTTGTGCTTTCGTTTTTAGTTTGAAGACACCAAATTAGAAAATCTTAAAAAAATGGAAGCAAAATTTATAGCAATCGTAAGTATGGTAAGCAACTTTACAAAAAATTTTAACAACATCATGGCACAGTGACATAAGCGACAACAAAATATGTGGCAGTACCTTCAATCATGCCGGAAGAAATCGACCGTCGTGCAAGAAACATTGATTTTTATTAATTTGAGTCGGAATCCTTACAATAAAAGTATGTATGTATATAAAGTCCATAAAATATACCAATAAAAATTTGGTGCTTTTTCAAATTCGAAACTTGGCAATACTGCCTTTTGTTCGATGCTTCCTCTTTTACTTGTCGAGTTCGTCTTGCTCTCTCATTCTGGTATTTTTTGACGTCACGGCCAGTTGCTCTCAGCTCGATTGGCGCAATCTTGTATTCTATCATTCTTGGGAATTGAGGATGTGTTAAAACTGTTATATAACTAAAATGAATGGTGAACATTTTTGGGCTCAATGTAGTCCTTTCCGTCTGTTGAAGCCACTGCGCTTATTCAATTGAATAAAAATAATAAATTTACCACCCTATTATGAATTTCCATTCGACAGACGATAAACGCATGCAAGCGTATCGTATGAAATTAATTTTCGTATTATTCTTTTCATATGCCCGACAGATGTATTACTTTGAATGTCAGTGGTTCTTGTTCACTTTTTATCGTTAACCGACACAAATCAGTTACGCTAACTAGGTGCAATCCCGTATTCCTCGGACTCGGACTAGTAAAACTGTCAAAAAATAAAAATTCGCTCAGAGGGCTACAGTAAAACTTGAAAAGTACGGGATCGCTTTCTAGTAAAAAATGGTAACTTCTGTCAACTTCAACATAACCTCCAAATTTTGGTTGTAAATTTTTGCTTATTTTGTATGTAAACACACTCAGCTCACACATGTAAATAACTAATAATACTTTCAAATTCATTAGAATCCACTTAAACAAGTAATTAAATACTTTTCAACATAAATTAGCAGAGTGCACTTTTCTTTTGTTTACAATTTGGCTGCCAAACACACTACAGCTGATCGTTTGACACATTTACCAGAATTTACCAGCCAAAAATTCTCGGACTAAAACTGGTAACTTCTGACAGAGAGAGAACCGTATTTACTCTCTTTTTTGTCCTCTCAATAGTCAGAGAACCGAGTACGGGATCGATTTCCAGTAAAATCTGACTGATTCTGATTATTTCTGACTAGTCCGGACTCGTACGGGATCGCAACTACTATTGGATTTGCTTCGGCAAACATCGGTTCGTAATAGGGGATAACAGAATGCAAGCGTTTATCGTGCCTCGTACGAATTCATAATAGGTGGATAATTTTTTTATGCAAATACATATCGTCGTTTCAAGTACAAAACCGCGTATCAACAAAATGCAAAACCGCGTATTTCAGGACGAATGGATAAGGATTAAGCCAAGAGTTTGTGTGAGCAAATCAAATTTTTGGCAGCCAATGTCAGTTACGCGGTTTTGCAGAATGACGATACGCGATTTTGTACTTTTAACGACGATATGTAGTTTGATAAAAAGTGGAATAAAATCCAAAGCAATCAAAGTGTTTTCTTTGTTTTCACCACATTTCTTCGAAATTCATCATTCTTCGAAATGAGAAGCGTCTCCGATGACCACAAGTCCAGATATAAGCTCAGATCTTGAGGAAAAGACGTGTATATATTCAACTGAAACGGAGAATACTTTCATTGTGCGTTTCTCAGAACAGACCAAAATTGATCATCCGGTTCTGACTAAATGAGAAAAGGCGGATTTTCCGCTCGTGTCCGGATACATTTTGTTGGTAATCTTATACGTTGTTTTCGCACTCTGTCTCTCTGAGAGCGCAACAAAAAAATGTGCTTAACACCCTTTGTTTGAATCAAATTGGTTTAGATTTTCTGTCCTAACGACTTCATGATTGACGTTGCAGCTTTCTCTTTTTGGCGTTTGGTAGCTAATTACATGTATTATCCCATGGAATGTCAAAAATTAATAATAATGCATTAATGTAATAAATCAGAAAATATTTCGGTGCTATAATTATGCTCGGGCCTCATCAAGATATTGAAAAACTCAGATTATTTTTACAAATTGTACATTTCATTTTAGATGCCGTATTCGTTATTTGGTTTAAAACTTTCCCGTCGATCATAGTTAGGAGAAAATCATACTTTATAGTAATGGTATTCTTATCCTCAGTTTCATAACACTCACTGGAGCTGTTGAAAGCTCCGAAGACTCTTTTCATATTTAAACAATATTGGGTGGCACAATTTAACTGATGAAGGCCGCAGCCTTATATAATACGAGGCTCTCGATTTTGCTGCTGGTTGGTTTGAATCAGAATATTTTTAATTATGAATTTTTGAATTATGATTTTTGATAACTTTTAATAAATTCTAGTGTAAGTTTTAAGTTGATAAAATCTCGCATTGATTTTTGATATTTTTTTTTACTGTATGCGCCTTTTTTCCATAAAAAAAATTGTCGAATTTAATCTGCAAGGAAGAAAATGAGTTAAGAAAAGTTGCCAAAAATCACCGCGTTTTATTAACAACGAGAGCTAACAAAATCGTGCTTGGAGATTTTAATACCAAGATGAGCAAGGAAAGGATATTTGGCGCGACTGTCGGAAAATCCAGCATCCAAAGAGAAAGGTCCGATAACGGACTGAGCATAAACTATCTGTCACTTTTAATGGTATAACATAAAGCCCTTTTAAAAAATGGGCCTAAAGGACCCGTTACGTTAAAAGCTACAGGGTTTAAATATTTTACAGGAAAATTGCTCGTCAATTCGACTGAGATCAAAATTTATAATCCAAGTCGTTTTATACATATATAATATTTCCGATAAATTAATTCCATTTTCAAACAAAATACGAAAACTTTAACCCTCAACATCTAAATTAGAAAAAGATTTTTTTTTAACAGCGGTCGCCCCTCGGTAGGCACTGGCAAACCTCAGAGTATATTTTTGCCTTGAAAAGGGCGTCTCATAAAACCATTTGAAGTTCGGAGGCCTCGTTAAATTGTAAGTCGCACAGTCGCAAAAGTATAGGCGCTAAATACTTATTATTATATTATGCAGTAAAACAACCAATTTTTCTATAGTTCATTATTATTATAAATTTTATTTTCCATTTTCATTTCTTGAATGTATTTATTGTGTTTTCATTCTTCATAAATGCTAGTTTTTAATATTTTATAAATAAATATTTAATGTATACATATCAATAGAAATAAGAAATATTTTAACAGAAAAAAGTGATAGAAGTAGTGTTAGATGTCTAGTATACAAATATGGGGTAGTATTTAGTAACTAACTACACTGAGAAAAACTATGCGTATTCCCTACAAATATATAATACATTACAAAATACGCACTAAATCTAAGATCTTTAACGTCGCTGCTACACTAAAATATTTATGTATATGTAAGAATGTTTGTATACAAGTAGTAGTAATTACTAATAACTAATTAATTATTAACCCATACAAATCTTAGGCTGATAGTAGTGGTAGTAGTAGTAGCAAATATAATATAATTAAGTATAGCAATTTAGTAGTAGTTTTGTTTAACATTTTGTACTGACTACGCTACTAAGAAAAAGGAAGAAGTGAGGCATTTCTTTCGCGGCAAACATGACATTGCTTGAACACGAGTATGTCCGCATAAATATCTGCCAGCAAATTTGTAAGCAAATACCTATTTGCCAGCGTAGTGAAATTATTAGTTTCGCAAGTGGTTGATTTGCTGTTTATTTCGTTGCCACTAAAAATAACTTTTTTATAACGTACCTGCATACTATGTATGTACTTGTAAATAATTATGTATTATTTATTTTTAATACAAACATATGTACATTCAAACGCCTGTATGTATAAGTTTATGCTATTGTATATGCTTAAATAATACATAAGTATGCATTTGCATTGTTATTGTTTATTATATATTGTTTCCAATTGAATCATAAGTTGGAAGTTAAATTCCAAGGGGAGTTCACGATTTGTACGACTACATTTAAAATGCTACAAATCGGGAACTCCCCCATTGTAAGTGCACAACAAAATACAACGCTGTTTGCTTGGTGAATAGTAAAGTTATGTAGAATATTGCCATTTTCAAAGTGTCTGAATGTGATAATGGGTCTTTGTACGAGCTCTCGACGATATTTAACGAAAATATGAAGTATGTATTATGTTAAGTTTATATAAATAAAAATCATTTCGAATATTTCCAGATATTGGAATAATCATCAAAAAGCACGAAAATTTCAAAACTTTGACCGAAATCAGTGGCGTAGCTTGGCTACTGAGCGCCTGGGGCATATTCCTTCCACACACACTTTTTTCCTAACAGTCAGTGTTACGTCAAGGTATCAAAGGTATCCTTTTTTTCGACCAACACCAGCGGTTTATATTCGAAACTGTAAATTTAACTTAGAAAATGTTCACAATGCATATAAATATAAGTATCAGCAATGACGTTTATATTCCTCTACAGTCTTGCAAAGTCCTGCCAATGATATTCAACGCAGTGATACTGAAGCATACCACAAAACTGAGGGCTACAATATACGGTGGCGAAAATTCAAATACGGGCGGACATTTTGACAAGTTTTCAAACAAAAATGAGGAAAATTCGACACATTTTAATAGAATTGCATAAAATTTTCAAATTGTTTTATAAGAATTTTTAGAAAAATTTTGCTATACACTTTTATAGCCTATTCAAATTAAGAGTAATAAAGGGCAAGTTTAAAGTGTCTACAAAATACTGTTGATTTTTGGCAATTTATTTTTTGACGGTGCTACGCATTTTTTCCCATTCAAAGTAGATTTTTTTTTTTACTTGTATGAAGAAAATAAGCAACACCTTAAAAAAAAAACTCAAAAATCAACTTTAAGTCCTAGCTATTTCAAAATTGCACTTAAACAAAGAAAGAAGAAATCTAATTAAAAAGTTTGAATTTTCCATGAATCTTTGCAGAATTTTCCTAATTTTTGTACAAAGTTCGGAATTCGCACTTACATGGTTTTTGTTAGACAACGAGCCGTACATAAAAAATAAGCATTAAATAAACAAAAGAAAAATAGCCACATCTTTAAAACGTGCCGTTTTCGCGCTTTACAAATGTGAGAAGTTTGGTAGAATATAATCCATAATTCTCGCCTGCAATGAAGAAAATTCAGCTTAAATATTTCCTGATTGCCTTCGATTGAAAAAAAAAACAGAAGGTGTCACTGAAGCTATCAGAAATAAGCAGGACGAATTAATACCTACTACGAAAAAAACGCATCAAGGCAGGATAAATTTTTAATGAATTAAATTTTTTATAAGCTATGTATGAATGGAAATTTTTACCCGTTATGCAAATTTCAATAAGCTTGCTGAGTGCAAAAAATAGGAAGAAAATTGTATTCTTGACCGATAAGATTTTGTTATACGGGTACATACATTTCCTTGATGGTACTGGAAACCTACAGAACCTTAGCCACAGCTCTGATGATATTTTTGACAATAGCAGTTTCAGTTGCATTGTGCCCATTCTGCTCAAAACTTAAATTGATCGAATCTTTCTTCGAATACCCGTTGAGTCTAAGGAGACTTAAAAATTTTCAAGTCTTCGATTTTTTCAAGTTTTCAAGTTTATGGGGATCGCCCAAAATATTAGCAAACATACTTTTGTTTAAATTCATTTATCTATTTGTCAAACTCTGTAGATCCGATATAAAAGTACAATGTTGACTATTCTTATTTTTAACCGACTTCAATCCATATTTCTTTTTATATACATATTTTAACGGAAGTGTGGTACCTCAAGGTGGTGCCAAACTAATTGGGTTTAGTTTCGATCATTTGATTAAGAAGAAATTAACGGTACTCGAAAACTTTTAGTCAGCGTTGAAGTCGGTTGTGTTTTTTGCTTAAAAAATACTTGTATCGTACCACTTTCAATTAGAAGTCATCATTAAACTCTGCACCATGGAGGCAGTAACATTACCAGTTAAAAGCTGCCCAGCACTTCAGACAATTGTATTTTGACGCATCGAAAGCTACGTTTTCTATAGTTTATTAATTTTGTATTTAATGTTCAATTTATATTGATGCTTTGTTTTTATTTATCCACTTTCTCATTCTCATTTTATACGTACAAAAACTATGAGGGTGAACCGCCAACAATTTACCTGGTATATTGTATACTTTTATTATGTATTGTTTAGAAACCGTTATAACTATTTAGCTATTATGCTATTTCCTTCGTTTTCATTTGTGTTTAAAATATTATATTTTTTTTTTTATATAATTGATTGCTATTATGGGTTTACTGTTCATATTTTTTTTGAGTAATTATTTAAATGTTTTATTTTATGTTAGCAATTGTATTATCTCATGTCATCTGCTGATTTTAAATACAAAATGTCATATAATTTATAAAAAGTATTTCTTTTGCTTTACTTAACTATTGTATATTTGGGATCAGTGAAGTTTTATAATATGTGATGTTTTTGTTTTATTTATATTTATTTGTCTTTATTTGTTTTATTTCTCTTTTTTTTTTGTTTACTAATCATTTTGTGCGGAAGACTACTTAATTTTAATAGTTTACATGACGTGACATAAGATTTTTGTCATTCGTTCAGCTACTTGCTTACTTCTACTTCGTTTCCTCTCACCTGTTCGGCAATGTTATGCGCATAGAAAATTAATTTCATACTAAATGCTTTATACAAGGAAAAACTGAATTGTTATTTTATAAAGAATTTAGGAACATTTTCACAGTAGAGCCTTAACTCACATTTTACTGTTAATTTTAAATTTTTGTACTGAAAATCTGCAGTTAACTGCCGTATGTGAGTTAACTCACCGCTATGAAAATGGCCTTTAATGTCTCTGTTTTATTAGCTTGTTACATACGTATGTACATTAGTTCGCTGAATATATTTAAATACCTTGTTTATAATAATATTTCAAAATAAGTGTCATATTTGAGTTATATATAATGCTATAGAGATATTCACGATATCGGACACTTTGCATATTATTGTTTAAGGTGAATTTCGCTTCATACACACCCGATTTATAAAGGTTTAATTTATATTCATCTGGTTGTACGAAGCTTCCAATTTATGTATATCAATTGTCTTTTATTTGTTAATTCAATATTCTTTAATGCTCATTTGTGTGTTTTTAGTTTTTCGTGAATACCCCTTTGCTATATGTATGGTAAGTCGTATTATTTAGTTGGAAAACTTCTTGTATTGTACAAAGAAAATATATTAAATTTTCATTAATGCAATAAAATATTTCAAAATCCCTAAAAAGTCAGATTACCATAATTATAGTTTATATAAACTAACAGATTACAAACAATTTTAGATTCATAAATTTACATGCTTTTTTGATAGACTCAAATACAATATTGCACGCCAAAGTGCATATTGCAAAAAAATTAAGAATGTATGTATAAAAAATTAATGAAAGTATTATTAACCATATTTTTAATAATGATTTTTATTTTTTGCTTTAATTAAACAATCTTCTAGTGGAAGAGCACTAAATAATAAAATATGCGACAAGGAAAGCTAAAAGGAACCTAAGTGTCAAAAACATAGAATTTTTTTTTTTTACCGATTCATATATATGTATGTATAGTCCTTTTAAGCTGCATTCTCTTCAAAGATGGGCACATTGACAAAGAAATGTAAAACGTCTCACTAAAAAATGTTTTTCTTAGCCGGAATTATAAAATTTGTTATAATATTATATTAAAGTTTCCGTCGAAATACATCGCAAATATATGGAGATTTACGTGAGCTGGACCGATCTAAAAAATACCTCCAAAAGTCCATTTTTTTTATAAATAAAATTAGTTTGTAAAAACATTTTTTATACTTAATTTCTATTGTCTATTATTTGATGTAATTTTTTAGAAAAACAATTTTCAAAAATTTATTTTATTTATATAAAAATCGCAAGCATTTTCAAGTCGGTCCAGCTCACGTACATCTTAATATTTTTTCGAAATATTTCGGTGGCAATCTTAAAATATAATAAGTTTTATAATTTCGGGGAACCGATTGCCTTTTTGTATGGAGAGTGATGCACCTTAAAGCAGCATTTTCATGAGGCGATTTTGTAAGCTTTCTTTTATAAAAAAAAATAAATTTTTTAAGTAATTAAGTTACGAAAAAATGCCTTTTCCGCTTAATAATTAAATCAATATGCACTTTGACGTAAAAAGTAATAAATAAATATGCATAAATATTTATATGTATACATTCGGGCATTCTTGTATAATTATACAAAATATTTAATAATTTTAAGTCTGCACAGACACACACACAACTTGTACAAACAAATATATATATTTTTTTCCATCAAACTTTGTATTTCTGCATACAATACTTATTCAATAGTAATTTCGCTTCGAATATAACCAACGAGTCGCTTCCACTTGGCATACTATCCCGTGTTCCAGCATATAACAAACGATTTTGGAATAAACTGATAAGTATTTGTGTGAGTTGGAAGTTGTATTTGTTACTCCGCTGGCTTTCGCTATTCTGCAACCAAATGTGAGCACTCCCCACCAGTAGGGGGAGTGTGGTGAAAATAGTAGAAACCACTAATCTAAAGTACGATCTACATATACATATACGTATGTATATGAATTTACATGTGTATGTACATATATACATACTTATAAATATGTAAGTATATCAAATCTTTAGTTGATTGCCAAACTATAAAATACGTTTAATAACTTGTAGTACAGACATTTTGCAGGCAGTGTAAATTTACATTTTACAATTTTCGTAAATTTTTGAGTGGCTAGTAATTTTTACAAACGCTGCAAAAGTTATACCTGATTTTATTTTTGTGCCAAAATGTTAATAATAAGTAAATGTTAATTTAATAGTGTTATGGTTATTTTGTTATATTTTTTTTTTGTAGATTAGGCAGTTTATATTTTGGTGTTACGTTTATGTTTCTTCCACACTTCGATTCAGCAATATGTTTGCGTTTTCTGCGGTGCTGTTTGTTTACCTTTTTACATCTATTTTGCGTTCTTTTTCTTCGCTCAAATATCACATATAAGTCTTTTTTAATAATTTTGCTTAAATTAATTAACTTTTGGGATTCGTTTAAACCGTAACGGTATATATCGTTTTATAACATCATCAATACTTAATTTTATTATCATTATGTAGCCTTGCATTTCTGTTTTTTAGCTCGCATAAGAACGTCGCACGGGAACTGGTGGAGGAATTTTCGATTTTCGTATCGGTTGTTGTTGTTGCAATAGCTGCTGCTGCTGCTGCTGTTGTTGCGTTTCACCAAATTGTATTGGCGCGCTTTGGTTTTGCTTGGGCGATGGCGGCGACAATTGCTGTTGTACGCTGGTTGGTATACGCGTTGGCGGTATTTTTGGCGTTGCGCTGACACCGTTGCGCACAATCTCCGTTTTCACTTCCTATGGCACAAAAAAAAACAGAAAATTAAATGCAATTTAGTTAAATAAATAAAAGCACTGTTTCCTCACCTTTTTCGGTGACAACGGCGCTGTGGGCGAACTAGTCGGCGTCACGACGCGCTTCCAACCGCTGCTTTTGCGCCAAGAGTTGACAGATCGCTGCTGCAATTTGTGCGCACTCACAGAACCACGACTCATACCACTACCTCCACTGCCGCCGCTACTGCCACTGCTGCTGGGACTGCCGCCAACACTTTCGCTGCGCACCACACGCGGCGGCCTGCCATTGTTGCCGTCTACGACCGTTGCACCGTTTCGCAGCAGTCCATTGAGACCATTTAGCTCGCTTTCGGTTTTGTGCATCATCGATTTAGATTTGACCATTGGATGCGCTGCCG
Organism: Rhagoletis pomonella; assembly: GCF_013731165.1. Lineage (NCBI taxonomy): Eukaryota > Metazoa > Arthropoda > Insecta > Diptera > Tephritidae > Rhagoletis > Rhagoletis pomonella. The sequence continues at coordinate 22,506,123 of NW_023458561.1, forward strand.
CTGCAGCTACTACGGGTCTACGCAGTTCCGTGCGTATTATTGCTTCAATGCATTCTTGCTCGTTAAGCTTGTGCAACACCTCTGGTTCTAGTTGTATGTCTTCGATTTCGATATCACTGTTTTCGTTGCCACACAACTGTGTGTCCATCTCCTCTTCGATGCTGCCTTCGACTACACTGCCATTCAGTTCGTGTTGCGTCGCCGTGCAAGGCGAGTGTTCGTCTGATTCGCTGGATGAGCAGCTGGTCACTTGCGCACGTCCCGCTTCGCTTGGCGTTGGGCTGGGCGCTTTCAGTCTGTTGCCATTTAGCGTTGGCTTGCAGCGCAGGCGCACGCGTCGTTCAGACAGGCTGGACGCTGCATCCTCATCGTCGTCATCCTCATCGTCTGTCTCGCCTTCTATGTAGGAAAATAGACTGCGCGCCGAGGCAGAACGTATATCGACCAGCTTGTAGAACTCGTTGGTGAACTCAGTGCGCGCAATGTCTTCATCTTCGGAGTAAACGATCTGTGAAAAAGAAAGTGTAGTGTGTAAGATTTGTGAACCTGTCGTACCCATGTACGCATTCACTCACCTTTTGTTGCAACAATTGCGAGATCGCCTCTGACTCAGAGTCCGTTTCCGCCGTAGTAGAAGTTAGGAAATCATTCGAGTTCCATATCCAATCATTTTCACCGTTTGGCCTTCGTAGGTTTGTTATCAAACGCCCGCCGCGCAGGTTTTGATGCTCATCGTCCAGCGTCACTACGGGCAACTCCTCTTGCGACATGCTCCAGTCTTCCATTTCAGTCGAACACGGTTCGGCGGGTAACAGCCATTGCTCCGGCTCTTCTGGCAAATCTTCCAGATGCCCATTCGACGGCTGCGGCTGCCCACTGCTCATTGTACAATAACCTTCGTCGCGTCCCTTGGCAGGACTGGCTGAAAGCGCAGCGTTTTGCGCTTCCAAGTCGCGTACACGATTCTTAAGCATGGTGACCTCCTCGCGGAGTATATCTTCGGCGACAATGGCGTCCACCACTTTTCGCATAACATCGTCTAAACAGCGCTCATAGTGACGTATGCTACGTTTCAGCGTATAATTCTCCTGTTGCATAGAACGTAAGAGACTTTCTTGGTGGGTTATGCGGGTCTGCAAGCAGAAAAGATTGGGTTGGGATTAAAAAGTAATGTTTGAGGTGGGTCAAAATTATTTTAGTGGAAGAAAATAGCTTGGTGAATCATATAATGTTTGCACTTATAGATTTGAACTTGTAAAAGACCATGTTTAGATTATAAGCGAACTGTGGAAAAATATCTTTGGCAAACAGGTATAACATTCGTCTCGATCTTGGCGAAGAAAGATCACGTTTGAAGTACATGAAACGAAAACGATATCGGGGAAGTTTTTATTGAAGTTCACGGCTCTTTCGGCATTTGCCTTATATGATCTTGGCTGTTTTTGGTTTATCTGCGGGATAATTCGAATTTCAAATCCTGTCAATTCGCATTAGCTTAAGATGCAACTACCGAACCTATCACCTAAAAAGATTAGTTTGTTAGAAGTTTAGCGGAGATTAAGTTATCGCACGAAGCGAAGCCCCTAGGGGTAAATCTAGACAAAAGACTAAATTGTAGCTCACATTTCACAGCGGTTACCAACGAGGCTAATAATATATTCAGTGCCTGTGGTAGCTTTACACAACGGAAGCGCTGAAAATCATCCCAAGCACACTTCTTCCTGCCTCCTTGGTTTGTTGGATGGTCTTGCGATGGAAGCATGGCGATTATAACTAGTAGATACCTTCTGGGTCTTTTGTGGGTTCAAAGCCATTCTTTGACGATTCCGCTGTCGAATTCACAACGTTGGTATACTGAAGAATTCATGTTCGTTGACGGCAATAATGGGACCCGGAAAGTTTACACCAACGGTCATATATCCAACTTTATTGCCAGTAGAGATCTATGCGAAATTTGAACGACAGCGCACAACACAACATCAAGGTTTGTGGATAACTGTAAACTCTCTTTAAGTAATTATAAACGACAATCTACGAGATCCTAACTTCCTCTAGGATCCTGAAGCTAGCTGACACTGGAAGTTAAGATGCCATCTTTTTAAAATGTGACTTTCTCTTGAGAAAGACGGTAGGTTCTGTGAGCTGTTTGATGAAACTCCAGAGCATATACCGAGGGCTAATATTCAGTACCCTCTGTTTGTATTTTTCACAAAAATTAGTTTCTGATATAAAAATCCACCAAAGACTTAACCGTACCGATTATGTTAATGCTAACCCTTTAAAAAGCTTATGTATTATTTAGAAAAGCGTATTCAGCACCATTTTAGGCTGCGATTGAAGTGTCAAACATATAACAATATATTTCAAATCGCATGAATAAACATTTTTATTTATATATTCTGCGGTTCGAAACTATAGTTACATTGGAATAAACAAAGGTTTTATACGTTCGCGTCCATCTCGCACTAAATAATCGCCTTCTTAAGCTCAAAATGATACTATCAGTTTTCCAAAAAGCAGCCGATTTCGCCAAGAGGGAGCGGGGAAACTGTTTTCTGAGAAACCCTTTTATTATTGGATCATTGAATTAGGCTTGATATTTTCAAAAATATCACTATCGATATATCGAAATGGCGGAATTGAATAAATCGTCGTATCGATATCGTTTTTAAAATATCGATATATCAATGTATAGCACTAAAAACACATTTGAAATTTCACAGTAATATTTAAGAATCCTGGTTCAATAATAGTTAAGAAAAAAATTCAAAAATCTAACTATCAGAATTTTAATCGTAAAAAACTTAGGTAAGGCGACAATTGTCATTGTTATTGTTATGAACTACTGAGTTCGCGACAACGACGAATCAATGCTTATATTGTGTATTAGGCGCAGTAATTCTGTCAATCGTCATACGATGAATTCTGTCAATGATGTGCGAATAGGGCTGTAAGTGGCAATGACAAAATAATGCTTTTATTCGGCGTCAAAGTTTGAGGCGCAGTAGTTAATTGATAAATGGATTTGCCATTAACGTAGGAATAGTACCGTTAAATTGTATATACATAATTTAAAATTACTTGCAAATGTAAAAATTTATGGTCGACGAATTGAGACAAAGACTTTACTTTATAATATTTTATTATGGTATTTATTTTTAAGTCGGTTAAAAATAATATTTCGCGCTTATACTTTTGCTAAGTTTTTTGTTGGATTTTAAGAGAAACCTTTTCAATGCAGAAATGCGAGCGAGGGGCGGCCGCAATTAGAAAAAAACAAATTTTTTGTTTTGTTTCTCGCACCAGGAACTGATCCTAGCTCGTACGGAGTGGTAGTACAGCGGTCTGGCATGATAAAACTTCCTATAAAACGCCATTTGCCATTCGAAGGGAGCAGTAATTCAGTAGATCGCTCTTTTTGAGTGAAAGTATCAAGACGCACACCATAAACTAAATAGATTCGTAAAACGTAGAGAAACATTTTAGCGCCAAATACGTATTTACTAAGGCTATAGAGGTGTAAAAGAAGATTAATTTTTGGTCATTTTAAGAATTTTACCTTAAGAAATTATGTAAGCGTTAACACAAAACTATGAGTACGTAGAAACAGTCGGAGAATAAAAGATAGTATTCTAGACAATCTTGCAAAAACGTTACTAATTATCAACGTCACAATATCTATTAAATATAGAAACTTCGAATGAATTTAAACTGTCAACAAATTTACGGGGCGACGGCCGCATGAACTTTATTACGTAAAACTCTTCCGATTTTAGGTTGATAAAATTAACAACTAGTTACTTATTGATTAAAGTGATATTATAGTTGTAAATAATTTCAATCAACAAGCCGGCAAAGTGGTAATTAAAGTGGCGGCGCTTACTTTTGTTGTCAAGTAAGGTTCGGCAAACGATAAGATACATTTGTATATATGTATGTACATACATATTATCTATAGTCCAAGAATAGATTTTGCATTAAACTTTATAGAAAGGCCCTAACTCATTTTCTATTGAAATTCAGTTCAGTGTTTATTAAAACCCAGCGCAATGGACAAAATCGCTAATGAAGAGTGTTTCTGTGAAGTTTTATAACTATGTACAAAAATTGAGGTAAGAAAAGTGTATTGAAACTTATGCTGTGTTGAACCGAAAACTGGACTTTGCAGTTTAATAAACCTATTTATAGTAAGTAGATTCACAAGTCATCGTAATTGAGTACTCACCTGTAGTGTTTTGTGCCCCGGACATGTTTGTTTTTGCTTACGTTCTTTTGATTTTATCACACGATTCATGCTGCAAGGAAAATAAAAAAAAAAATCAATAATTTAGAAATTATTAGCAAAACATTTACTATACATATGCATGATACATATGTAAGAAAATTTGTTTGTGTATGTACATATTCATTTGTCGGTGCTGTCAATTAAAATTTCCTCAATTAATTAGGAAACAAAACAAACAGAGTTGATCACAAATTGATCCAGATTTCTATCAGCATCACATCACAACTAAAGTAAAATAATAAATGAATTTTCGATCGGCGATCATTGAAACGCAGCTAGCAACTGTATACGCGAAAAAGCAATGTTGCCACTTTTTTCATCAAACTTTTTAAACTTTTTAAAACATTAAACTTTTTTTCATTCAAATGTTTTTATGACCAGCGATTTCATGGCAGAAGTTCAATCGGAGGTTTGAAAATGCGACGAGCGCGAGTCAGGAGTTGCGTAGAGCAACATTTCCTGGAAATTTATACGGAATATGGATAACAGTCTTCCTAAAATAAAATTGAATTGATTGAAATGGTAATGGAAAATTTTCCTTATTGTCTATTTTAATAAAAAAAATTTGCAAAACGAAGAAAGATTTAACATTTTAACAGACAGGAAAACAATAATCAATTTTGCTTAAATTTAAGCAAAACGGCAACGCTGTACACTGGCTGAAAAGGAGGCGTGGCTTTGAGGCCGCCGAGTACATCATCAATGGCGGACGCCCAACACTCTCCAGACAAAAGATGTGTGTGCTCAACAGTCGCTTTAGCGGAATAAATGATTAGCTTAATTTGCAAAAATCGTGGAAAATTTCTTAATTTTTTTTTTCTGATTTGAAAGGCATCATAGAAGCTTTACCGTGGATCGGAAAAGTTCTTAAACTGTGAGAGTTTTGACCTAATTTGTACAAAAATGATAAATAATCGCAAACTAACATTCACAAAACTTCCGAATAATACGTCTTTTAAAATTTACATATTTAAATCCTTAAAGGGGAAACAGTTGGAATTTGGTTGAAAGTTTTGCGCAGCACGCCCATTAAATTGACGAAATTATAACTCGCTCAGCCTAAGGCAATAACATTTCAACCGAATATTTACTTTGCGTACGCTGTGGATAATAAACCACATAAAACTGTGGCAAACTCCATAGAGCCTCTAAAAGATAGAACTGATAATTTGGTTTGTAGGCATAAGTTTACGAGTACATGTACATTTACATATGTAAGTATGTATCTACATACATGGGAACTAACATTCATTTAATTGTAATAAATGCTATGCTATTTGGGCGTCCCAAAAATGTTAAATCGCCCTAAGGAGATTACTTACATACATATGTACATACATACATACATATATACGAACTACAAATATGCATGGAAGTTTGCCATCTATGCATATGCATATGAGGAAATGAGCACAATGCTGCTTTTTGCACTGTAAGTAGTTGTGCAATTTCCGAATTTTGTGGTTCCCGAATGTGGGAGCAGAGTTGATCATATGTATATTCATAGTATGTACACTTACATGCCTATGTTGTACATATATATATGTGTATCCTAAATAACCATGGTATGAACACTTGTATGATGAATTTTCTCATGTAATTATGCTGTAGTTATGAGTTTGTTAATGGTATATGCACATTAGGTTGGCCCAAAAATATACAGTAAAATATACTTTTTTTTTTTTAATTTGAAGGGAATGCACCCAAACTAGTTGCGTATGCTGATTATATTGCAGTAATAGTGGCAGGAAAGTACCTAGATACCATAAGTGATATAATGAATTGAGACCTGAATACTATATACCAATGGACGACTGTTGCAGGTTTAGGGATAAATGCAGATAAAATTGTTATGTTACTTTTTAAAAGAAAGTATAAGATTCCTGCGTGGAAACTCGGTAAACTGAACCGCGCCGAACTTAAATCAAAAGACTGCACCAATTACCTCGGGTATTCCTGGACTGTAAGACTGTCCCGTGTGCTGTGGAAAATAGAGTGAGAAAAGCGAATAATGCCCTCTAGGTATGCAAAAATATGCTGGGAATGACTTGGAGCCTATCCCCTGCCCTAGTGCCTGCTGCGCGCCTAAGTTCGCGGGGAAACTGAGGTGACAGCTCAATAGCCAAAGGACATGTAGCTACAACAAATTACATGGCATCTTGCTATAGATGGGGTAGGGAGTTTCGGACTCCTATTGCAGAAAACTGATTGTGAAGAGGCATGAAACCAGCCACAAGAGGTACAATTTCTTTACAGATGGCTCAAAAATGAAAGGTGACGAAGCAACGGGAGATGTACTGCTCAGAATTTAATGTTTGTCAGCCCATTAAGCAGCCGGATCAGGCAGAGGTTTTCGAAATGAGAAAAGCCACTGAGCTCCTCTACTCAAAGACTGGAAATAACTCTAAAGTTAACATATACGTAAATAGTCAAGCGGAGATTAATTCTTTATTAATTATTCATAAAAAATAAGATTGGTTTAAAGAGCTCTATAAAGTGACATTTTCATACAAGTTTTCAATTTATAAAGCAGTTAAAGTCTTCTTTATTTTTTATGAATTTAGCTGTAAGGCTATTAGCTCATACCAACTTACGTCACAAAACGCCGTTGGAAGCAGGGAGATCATAAATAGAGTAGCAGCCAAAAACCGACTGGATATTTATTGGGTTAATGAAATTTAAATGAGATTGCTAAGAGGAATTCACTTAGATCTAAAACAAAAGAACAACATTCCGAAGCTCTAAGAAATTTTATAACTAAGTAGAAAACCTATAAAATCTCTAAAATCATGTGTAGATTAGAAAACGGGATACAAAACCGGTTTATACTATCGCTGCCACGAAGAGACTGCAGAACTATGATAAGTGGCCTAACAGGACACAACATGTTGGCAGCGCAAGGAAGCCAAATGGCTGTCAATGAAGCTTGCAGGAAATGCATGGGGACGGGAACAAAAGAGACCTTAGAGAACCTCCTAAGCCTTTATCCTGCTATATTAAAAGTACGACTGAAACTTCCAAGATATTTTATAATCTTGAAGACGTGACAATACTTGGGGGTTTCAACCATTACTGAAATGCTCAAAAAGCGTACAAATCTTAAATGAACACTTTGAATATACTTAACTAAACCTCTATCTCCATCTGGGGTGGCCAGCCAGCTAGAATAACCTAACCTAACCTACATACATTAATAAGAAAATAATGTTTTTGGCAGAATTGTTATAAAATCGCTAGAAATAAATATTTTTTGATCAAATCAAAAACATTTCCCTTCATAAATCTTCGAACAGTAGAATTATGATGCAAACTTAGCTCTAAAATTTTACTAACTATTTTTAAAACGTACCTGGTATGGTAACGAACACATACAAGTAATTTTTAAGCAAAAAACCAAACCGACTTCAATTCCAATATAAAAATTTAAGATTATCTTTATGATCGGATTGAAACCAAATTAGTATGGGACCAACTCTGAGGTAACACCTTGCCTTTAAAAGAAGGACTATAGAAATCGGTTAACGTGGTCCAAAGTTATGTGGTAAAATATGTACATAACAAAAAATATATGTTCCTTTTTTGAAGTCGGTTAAAGTTACATTTTTTTTATGCAAGAGATGAGATTGTCGATTATGAAATAGTAGTTAATAAAATGTTTAAGTTAAATATACATAACAGGTTTATTATTTTAAGATTTCTAAAGTGAAATATTTTTATTCGTTCAAAAAATATTTATTTTTTACGATTTTATAACAATTTTACAAAAAAAATGTAGTTTTTCCATACAAAATACATCGAAACTTCAAAGCCCCGACGGGCGGTTAAATGTTAACCGATTTTAAAATAAAGTAATTTATGAGTGCTTAGTAAAAAAATAAAAAAATGACCCCGCACTATCTAACTGCAAAATTTTTCGTCGAGTTATTTCTTCCCCTTTAAGCAATAAACGTTCTAAATGTGAAAGAAATCTGAACGTAAATGCGGGTTTTACAAATATCGCGACTCTTGCGCCACCTAGAGGATAAATTTTGAGCTAAGTTTGAAGTTTCAAGCCTCTAGCTCTTCGGGGAGTTAGTGAAAAACTGATTGCAACAGGCGAAACTTAATACAAACTTGTAAAACTCAGGGTCTCCTTCTTTTAGATACTCTTTAGTTGAGTATTTTTGGTCCACCCTAGTGCACGTAGTACCATAAGCAATTTTGGGCGACCCTTAAGGGTGCTTCTCTGTTGGCAAGTGTTTTATTTACTAAAATAGGAGGTCATATGCAGCCCTAAGGGAGGAGTCAACTTTGAGCGTGAAGTATTAAGGGAACGTGTTTTTTGGTGAACGCAAGTACGTAGATAACATAGGTCAACTGGGCAATTTGGAAAATTTGCATTCGGCACACAATATGTACCTACATACATGCACAATATGAGTGTTAATAGCTGTGCTGGGAGAAATTTTTGATTATTGTTCGCTGGAAAGAAAGTTTGACTTGATAATAGGTTTAGTAAGTTTCGGCGCAACACTTTTTCGCAGTGAATGCGAAAGGCTTACCAACATTTAGTGTGTAATTTTTGGTTATTTTCGAACAACGGTGTAGGTATGTATGGAGTCTACACATATTGTATTTTAGACGCACTTCAGGCAATTTGGCAATTACGAGCTCAAAAATTGCGAACCTTAAAGGAAGTTACTTATTTTGCGCAAATTTGCAGTTCCTGAAAATTTATGAAAGGGGATAGTTTCTACGTTGTTAGTTAAGTTAAGAATGTAGTGTTTTGTATAGTTACTCAGCCCTTTATTACTTTAACGATACTCCACCTAAAAGTAGTTAGTAAGTGCCCCTGTTCAACTAGTGTGAATATGCTAACGCTCCTGTGCACATTGCGTTCAACACAGCTGCACCCAGAAAAAGGTTTAGTTATAATAACCAAGATTTGGTTATAGTGATCAAGTGGCATAGTTGGATATGGCGAAATAAATATATAGTTCACGAAAGTCTGTAATTTACTTAAGACTTCTAGTTGGGACAAATGTATATTTGTTAATAATTACAAAACGACTACCTTGATTGGACAATATTGTAAGTTTAATAAAATCATTGTTGAGCAAATGTAAACAATGCTTTGGTTGATACAAGTTTTCAATTAATTTTGTGAACTTGCTGTAGACTTGAATCAGCTAACCGTTTATTATTAGGAAAAAAGTTTCAGTTTGACACAAATAAAAATTTACTCGATGTTTGTTGTGTTTACTTTCTTCTTTTATTTGCATATATTAAGCATAAAAATACGTACATATTTACATAAGTTAGTTACTAAAGTAAATAATACATATGTATATGTTGGTAAGAATTTCCTAAAAAACAACGATGAAACAGGAACAGTCGTGCGAAAACCCAGGTCAATATCTGCTGGAAGTATACTGCTTTGCTTTTTCCTTAGCTAAATAGACACTTTCAAATTATAATTCACATGAATTATATATCCACTGAAAACCCCCGGTTGGCATCAAACTTTATATTTTTAATTAAACTTTAAACTATGCGTGCACCGAAACAACTCGCGATGATAGCAAAACTGAAACTGAGACAAACAAGTATGGGCATGTCATAGCACACATGGCGCAGCGATCGACATGCCATAGCTTACTGAGCGCTCTGGGACCACATGCGTGTTTCACCCATATACGAACAGCGGTAGCGGAGCAATGATTTCCACGCACAATGCAATGGTCGGCATACTAGCGCATTCAAAAGATTCAATAAGTGGGACTGTGTGCATTGCTCAGCTGGCGCTCTTCGTATGTGCTCAGAGAGCGCTCAGCATTCTTTAGGGGTGGCTCACAAGCATGAATATGTTCCACTCTCAAACCAAATCGTGGTTGCCTCAACTAAGATTTGGTAACTATGACTAAACCACGTGTTGAAAGAAAGCTTATCTGCATTAGCAGAGCTTAATAACATCCTTTTATGAACCATGCGTTAAGTTGAATGGAATTTGTAGAAATATGCTTCAAAGAAATCTTTATTAGTATTAACCAAACCCTTCAACTAAATTAACGATTTGTTACAACCTAGATGAATATTAGAAGCTTTAATATATTTAGTTATAATTACCAATCGATGGTAATAGTTCCCAATCCTTGGTAACAGTTCCCAAATATTGTCAAAATTCGGGAACTAAATATCTTTAGTTGTCGAAACTAATCCTTTTTCTCAGTGTGTGTAAACGACACTTAATAATTAGATTTTTACCACCTTTAGCAGAAGAAACATCAGCTGAGAAAATGCTTTCTGTATTTTTCAGCACTTGGAGTGGGCCCAACATAAAAATCCAAATCAATTTCACCTAAACCTGCACCGAGAAAAAAGATGAGTGATTAGGTTGTAGTTACCAAATCATGTGTTAAGAGAAATATATTAAGTAGACGTGAGTAAACTCTTATCTCAGTGTTGTACCCTGCGCAGACGAACCATCGGCTTCGCTATACGAGGTTATCCAGGCTGCGGGATTTCAACCTGGTGCTGGATTTGTGGTCATTTAGAGGGACTAAACTCTGAACAGACCCCCACAGGCACAGGGCGCAATTCTGGTGCTCATTCGGCTATCGAAGGAAACATTACAAACCAATATTTGGAAGTAAGTGAGGCCATAGAATGGCCGAGATATGCCAGCCTTGCAGGAATGTAGTTGAGTTTTTAGCCACTGCTTCTACCTTATTACATGGATGACTCCTCGAATATATCCGTTGGCGTACTTTGCCGCCTTCTGGCTGATACAACTTTAAGGAAGTAGGCGACGCTCCCTGTGGACCTGTTCTAACACTAACCGGAGGCTTTATCTACAATTGCTTAACCGCGAAATCAAAAGACCAACTTTTGACATAGGGGTCAGAGGAGGCTGACGACACTACATATTGTCGAAGTTGCAGCAGTCGACATGAGGGTATGCTAGAGATAGACATAGCAAAGGAACTCGTCATTGTTGACTTATTTCCGACGATTATCATATCGTGGCAGTCCCCATGGCAAGTATTTAGGATTACAGAATTTCATATTTTATATTCATACAGAGTAATGACGAGGTCATTGCTATAGTAAATATATTCAATAAAAACATATATATTTTTTTGTTTTTGTTGTCGCAGAATCCGCATATTGGGGTCCCTTGGTTTTTCAAGGTCATCTGGTGGTCATGCCAAGGTCGGTCAACCCAAGGTCAAATTTAGAAGAATTGTATTGAATTTTCAGGTTTATTCTATGAATTTTTCCCTACTTGACCTTTAAATGACCTCGAACCTGACGTGATGGAGGCTAACAGACCTAGGATTCGAATAACATACATAGAGGTTTGGTTCAATATGTAGACAGTTTTTATTGTAAACCTTTGTTATCGATAAGTAATGTGGGTACCCGAGCTACTTTTGTGACTTCAAAAAGGAAAGAGGTGCTAAACTAATCCTAATACAATAAGGTACTAGCGGAGTCTCTTTATAAAAGGCTTCCCTCGGTACGCAGGTTTCACCGTCCACACTGAATAAAGCAAATTTCCCAGTTCTGTCTACATTTAGGCCGAAGTGTCACCAGCAGTACTAATAAAATCTTTGGACCACAATGTTTCATTAGATTAACTAACTGGTTCTATTTCTAGGTAAATGGGCCAGTTAAACGGGATCACAACGGGTCATCTTAGCACAAAGTGCGCCTTCATCAACCTAATCTACCCTAAGACGAGCCTGTCTAGTGCAAAAATACGTGAGTTAAACACAAAATTCGGACTTACACGGATATCACAGGGTTAGACGCAAAACTTCCAGCATACAGAATCCCCTTAACTCATCTTTTCTGGATATCGATATCCGAAAGAAGCCTTGATTTTAGAGTTAAACCCATCTCTCTAAAATCGACCAAGGCGACGGAGTAGGGTCCTTACAACCTAGCATAAAGAAAGACAGCTATATCTTCCAAGATACGGCTAACACAATGGGACTATGTTTGAACTGCAGACAGTGGAGAATTAAGGCGCTCTCGCTTTGAAAACGTATGAAGCTGTCTTTCAAATCGTGTGGGATTGCATTCAACTGATCGAAGGTAGTTGATCTTCGGTCACAGTGGAAACATTAAAATGGCAGATAATTGGGCTAAATAAGGTACGGCGCAGGCTGACTGTCAAGGAACTCTATAATCAAAAATGAGACTTCAAATTACGGCCCAAACCTTCATTCTGGAAATATAAGCTGGGAGATCCAAAACAATAATTAAACTCGGCAGGCATTTGAGAATTGATCTGATAAAAAATCCTTACAGTTTATGGAATGGATATGGAAAAGGTTTTTGGCAGCTAAAAATTTTGAAGGAAAATATTAAGCAAAGTGCGGGTACTCAAATAATTTAACCCAAAGCGACCTCGGGCGTAGCAAAGTTTTGCTTGTTTCAGGAATATAAAACACTGAAATTGGGGGTGATGGGGAAATGTCGGGCCACTTTGGCGTCACCCAGCCATATCAATGTTCTTCTTCGTTAGAGAGAGCGAGTTGAAGGATGAGATGGCCAGATGCTGTTTAGTAATTCTAATTGTAAACAGGTGGCAACTATCTATTTTTGTTTCTTCTGTTTATTAAGTTACACCTCAAGCAATACATACGTAGGTGAAAACTGCATTCGATTTCATGTATTAGTTTCCAAGTGATGCGCGTACAAACATACAGACAGACAAAAATTCTAAAAATTGTTGATTTGGCTTCGGCCTGTTACTTTATTATATGTATAGATACGGTGACCATATTTATGAGATCCGAATACGGGACAAAAAATTATTTTCAATTTTTTCCACAACAGCTTACAGATTGCCTTCTTCAATGATCCTGGATGAATTAGCCCTGAAACAGTATCATTTTAGTAATACCACAAATTTTTAGGATAATTTTCTCGAGAGTTCTACCGCGTATAATTTCTAAAAAAAAATCGTTAAATTTAAGTCGCTAAGGCTTACCATTCATTTTTGGCAATTTGTTTTTTGTTGACGGTGTTACGCCTTTTTTCATACAAAGTAAGAAAATTAAATAAACTAAGGCAAAATAGCCAAACCTTACTTAAATGTGAAGTCCTAATTTCTATTTTGGCCAATGTATGTATTCCTTGATTCGAATCAGAGGCATTCAAATTGAAAAATAATAACTGTTTATGGAAAAAATTACTATCATATACCAACATTATTTGAAACTCGTTCATAGGCATGCCATTTTAATGACCTGTTAAGGCGTCGAAGTACCGAATACGGGACAAATACAGGACACTAAAAGAAATACAGAACATTTGCCGTCCCGTATAAAATAAATAAATTACCAGGACAATGGGTCAAAAAAGAGGACTGTCCCGTATAATACAGGACGGATGGTCACCGTATGTATAGATTAAACAGTGCTGCTTCTCAGATGCTGAAGCATAAAGCTCTTAAATCCTCGAACTTAAACTAATAGGGCTATTCGCGATTCGGTGCATAAGAGCTGACAAATTTATGCAATTGCAGAAATATGCCATGGATTGTGAGCGACCTTTATTAAACTGTCATGGTAAAGCTTTTGCAAAACAATTTTTGTGCATCAGCTTTGGTTTTCTTTACGAATGCAATGCATAGCATTTTTATGCTATGGATTTTCGGTATTGCAAATTTGCCAAGCCATGACAAATGCAAATGCGTGTATTTTGTTTGTGTATTGCAAATAATTTGCAATACAAATTTGCAATGCAATGATGCTAGGCCATTTGCACCGGATCGCGAATAGCCCTAGTATGTATGTAAATGAATTCCAACTCTGAATTGCAAACTGTGTAGCAAAAACGTGTCGGCTGATAAATTGTTCTCCAAATATTTCGTTCTTTATTGTAACAAAAATATTTATTTAAGTTAAATTTGCATTTTTAATTCTATACTTATGTAAGCGAATATGTTCTGAATGTGTAATATTTTACTTTTACCAGTGTTATTGCACTTTTCTGAATAAAATGCAAATAATTTCTACCCAAGAAAAATTGAGCTGTATATTTTTTTTAATATATATTCTGATCATATTTTGGATATTATTCGTGCATATTTATGCATATTTCTTATTTTATCGTGCATATTTTAAGCGCCTAAAATCATGTTTTTTCGGCATATTTTTGGTTACCCTAGTAATCACGTTAGAAAAATTTACTGATTCATCATAGCCGTTACTAATAACTTGTGGCCAAGTGGAGAGACTGTGAGAACTCAAGATTGTTAAGGACGCGGCTTAGTAGAAAGAAGACAGGGAACTTATAGGCGGCATACACGGTGCATCTGACTAAATATGTGTTAGTTACACCGACCTGACTCTGAACGATTCAAATGACTCGCGAGTCAGACGCACCGTCTATGGCGCCTATGATGAGGATGAGGAGGAATCAATTTAGCAATTTCTGAGTCCCTGCCCGCGCCTACAGTCGCAGCATTTGGGATCACGCATCTTCAATAGTTTGGGGGAGATATCGGAGGTGAAATCTTCGATCTCCTCATTTGGGATAGCACTTGGTTTAGTGGGTTAATGCTTTTGGAAAAAATACCTCAACCTTTCCGATAATTCGTATCTTATAAACGATAAATTGTATCTTATATTAAAACTATTCGATTTTAAACTGGATTTTTTTATTTTTATATTAAAAATAAAATAAGGGGAAAAAATTTATCTGCGTTCGTAGTTTTAAAAAATTTTATCTAATTTGTTAAGCTTTTATTAAGATTCAAAAGGAATACGGCTTGTATGTTTTTTTTAACAAAAAATACTTTAAGACTATGTGTAACACCAAATATCTTCGGACATTACATTTAAAAAACTTACTTATCCAATTGTTCACGAAGCTCCTTCTCGAAAGTCGGCGACACGCAATGACTCTGAAATGAGTAAAGAAAGAACGCCATGAATTTAAAATTTAATTGTTCGAAGACTTTTAGATTTCTTAATCGAAATATTAGAAATAATCATAAAAGGTGACACTTCGATTGGTGGATTATAATGCTTTTTTTTTATAGTTTTATACAAGTGTACAGACATATGTACATATGTATGTACGTATATAATTATAATGCTAATACATATTTACATACTCAAACGTACACACTTGTTTATGAAAGAATGCATTTTTAAATTGTAAGATTCTATGAAAACATATTTTTGATTGACTTTTACGAGCGCATAAAAGCAAGAATAGCAACAAAAGAATAAAGAACTTAATAAAATCATAAAAAAAAACAAGAATATAAAAATTACATTAAAAACATTGTTAGCAGTTGTAATCAAATTTATGACTCAGAAAAAAAAATTCTTAATCAAACTTTAATAGTTCCTTGACATTTTGATTACGACCCGCAGACAAGTGGTCATAAATTATTTTAGAAACGTTCGCGAGGTTATTGTCGAACTTACTTGGTATTAAAGTCAATAACTATGATTAAATGATTTCCATAATATTTTTTTTAAAATGCGATGAAAGAAAAAATAAAAAAAAAACAGAAAATCAAAATGAGCATCGCCGAAAAAGGCAATAAATAATGCTTATTTGTCACTGGCGGCGTAGGTGTTGCGAAAACCAAAAGAAGGGAACATATTTTTAATACTAAAAGAAAAAATCGCTGAGAACACCATTTCTGTGTGCTGACCAAGTTTAGTCAAACCAGCAGACCAACCTAAGAGCTAACCATTCAGAGTAAATTGATTTCGGAAACGATTAATATGCGAGTAACACGCATGCGATTTCTTTTTGCTTTGTTTCATTTTAGAATAAAATAATTCGTTTGTGGATTACGAATATTACCACAATATCAATCACTACCATGTCTATGTACATATATTTTTAATAAAAAAGCGCCCATCAACACTTCATTCGGTACGATTCATTAATGCTGTGCAACATGCGCACGCATACTTTACATATGTACATGTAAACACACTCACACCGAATAGATATGGACATATAATAAATAGGAAATTACATATTCGTACGCATAATAAATGTGGCGATAAACATTTCTAAAACAAATAAAATTAATTTAATAAAGGAATGAAAGAAATCGCCAATTTATTGCTGAGCCACGCATTGCATTAATGAATAGTAGTGGTGCGAAAAGCTCTTTGTAAAATCCCTGCAGTGGAAACACCAACGAGGGAATCAAATTAGTCGTTCAGTACTAGTTCTGTATCGCCAAAAATGAACCAGTCCGTTAGCAACTAGATCGCCAACTTTTATTTTACTTTTTTAAACTTCATGTCGCTAACTCACAGTGAAAAGTTGATAAGTCCACTTTACAAAAAATGTATTTTACCGCAAGAAGCAAGAACAATTAAAAATACACCGTTTTCTAACGGATCGAACTACCTATTTTATTTCCAACCGTTTCCATTCGATGATACGCAAATTTGATAGGTACAAAATAGTGACAAAAAATGTGATAAGTACCAAGGAATAAAAAAAACTTTTCATTCGAAATCTACATATATCTAAGGTGACGAATTTAGATCTAAATATTTCAGAACTATAGAAAAAGAGAGGCAGCACAAACTAGCACTCATATGTCCAATTTTATAAATGGCTCGGAACTATCGCAAAAGGTATGCAGTGGGGGGCACTTTGAAACTTTGTAGGACATAGTTTCTAAACCGTTGGTCGCGACTCACTATTGGGTCGTGGAAGGCTTACAGGTGGGTCGCGAATCGATATTAAAACTATTAGAAGCAATTGAATAAACCATCAGAGAAGATAAGAAAAGCATAAGATTAAAATCATCTTCGTTCAATCCTGACATTGACTTGCTAGTTCAATTGAAACAGTCCCAAAAGTCTCATATTGTATTCTTTCTTTAATAGAGCAATTTTACATGTTGAAAGATTCGGAAAACAATTTTATCAACTGTAATACCGTGTGACAGTAAATTTTTCATACAAAAAAAAATAATATACTCGCGAAACTAGGTGCCGAAACTAGTGAAACTACGTTTTCAGTTTTTCACTCTGACGCCAGGATTTTTTCAAAAGGACTTTGATATTTTAAAGATATGATAAGTTATACAAATTATTAAAAAAACTCAGTGCAATGGAGAATAGCCACATTGGTATATAAAAGAGAAAATTCTATGAAATAAAAAAGTTTAAATTTTTTGGTGCAAAAGGATAGGAACCGAAAAAGTTCTTTTAAAAATTAATTATTGAATATGCTTGAAAACTTGCAATAAGTATTCTTGAAAAAATTGTATGTTAGCAAATAATATACACAGGGCCAGATCCGCGAATTTCACCCTTCCAACATTATTAGCTAAGGAAAATAAAATAAATTAAAAGGACATTTTTAATACCTATTCGTCCTTGAGAACTAAATGAGCAAAATTTTTTAAATTCTGAAAAATTTTCTCCTTCATTTGGTATCCATATTATTATTCAACATTACCCTGAATTTGAATTTTCCTAAATAATTTTATGGATAAATTATATTTTCGACGTCAGAGAGAAATACTAAAAACGCAGTTTTACTAAATCTGACCCATAGCTTCGTAAGTATGTTGATTGTTTAGTGTGTTTAGCAATTTTTTGGTTTTTTAAGGGCCAGCCAATTGTATATATATTTGCAATACTTGATGGTAAATTATATAGTATATAAGGAGTGCGATACAAATTTAGGTTTTTCCTCCACCATGGACCGATGGACCGTGGAGGTATTACGATAGAGAAAGGTGGGTCGCCAGTGTGTTAGAGAGATCAGATCAGATATGCAACCTTTGCGTCTCCAGACCCAACGAACATTGGCCAACTCTTAACTTTTGACGAAAGTAAATCCGGGAATGCTGACGTTGTATAACCCAGCGTTTGCACAAGACAATATGATGGAGAATATGTATCTATTAGTTGTCGCATTGTTTGAGTTAGGAAGGCGTCCAGACAATAAACTGTTAAAGACAGTGACGAAGACAATGAGAGAATTGTGAGTATATTAGTAAAAAAGTGTGAATGTACTGCTAATGTATCTGAAAAAGGGACTTGTGTACACCGCAAGTACGCGGCCATCAAGGACAGCTGATTTTTGTTCGCAAACGCAACACTTTCATTGTGGCGTATGTATCTCTACGTTACGTAAGCCACTTCCTTCGCATACTTTTCCGGTATTGATGTACAAGTATTCATTCTGACGGGATTTTTTACTTCCACCTCAAGTGCTTAAAATTACTCTTCCTTCAATCCATGCACACAGCAAATCCCTCGCGACATTGAAATTTTTTAAGGTCTCTTGTTCATCACGCAACATCATACAGGTTCAGTAATTCATTCCGAGCAATACATATATGACCTTGTGCTCAAGTGCGCTCGGTAATAAAAAGAAGGTATTTCTAGGTTGCAGCCAAATGCCTTTTCCTTGAGCCAATTCACAATTAGGAAACTGGAAATAATTACGAGCGATCTGAATCCGACGTATGCCAGGGGTAGACCGCAATTAATAAAATTTAGCGTTGGCGTAAAATTCGTTTTGAACAAATCGACTGCTGAGTGCAAGATTAAACTATCTCGGCAGCCAGTTCGAAAACGCCCTATCTCAAAAAACTTTTCAAAACGCCCTTATAGCAATTATACGAAAAAAAATTTTTCCCCATGTAAAATATATGGACGACTTCAAAGCCCCGGCTGCACAGTTAAATATTAGCCGATTTCAAAAACTAAAATGGAGGTCTCCTTGTTTTCAATAGTCTTCATTTCTAAGGGTGGTTGGAAAATTTTTTGGATCACCGTAATGTACATTTGTAGGAATATACATTCTTATCACATTTAGTGGTGGGCATATTTATTCAATGTATGTAATACGTTGTCAAGCGTTCGAATAATGCGTAATGTTATTAATATGTATTTATGCATGTAAGTGAGTAAGTGTGCTTAATCAAGCGGAAGCAAACTATTACAATGGAAGAAAATATATGACGATACACATTCACTTTAATACAAATAGCCTACACTAGTGATGCGCTTAATTTGTCGACACCCAATATTCGGTGCCCAATATACCTACTTCAAAACTATTTCGGAAACCCGAAAATATTTACTTCATTGTTATTTTATAGTAGAGCTTTAGATACCCGGGTATCGAGCAATGCGAGTAGCTCGATACTCGCTCGAAACTCGTTCATTGCTCAACTGCTCAAATGTTTGTTCAAAATTTTCGAGTTTTGAACAATTTCATAAACAAAAGAAAATTTGTAAATTGTATTTGTCAGCAGCTGCTTTCTAATTCATGTTAAATAAATTATATTATTAAATACCAATGTAACAATCTTTGCATTATATATCAATAATTTGAAAAATTTTAAAAGTTGCTACCAAAAATGTCAATATAATAAAAAAAAAACATTGCTCAAATTACTCGAAAAAACTCGAATTGCTCGAGCTTGTGCTCGAAAATTTTCGAGTAATGAGCATTGAACAAGTGTGCGAGTACTCGCTGCTCATATACCCGGGCTGTTTGAAAATTTGCGAACAAAATCGAGAGCTCTATTTTATAAGATATCGTCTACTCTAAAAATATAAAAAGTTCAAATAAGATGATGCTTTCCCCATAGACGAAAAATGTGTATTTGAGCGAAGCAAGCATAATGGGCGCGACGCACAATAACGGGAAACACATCCCGACTAGAAAAAAATGTTTAAACAAAAACTAATGAGTTTTGTAAAAATAAATATTATGTATTATGTAAAAGCTTATAATTTAGCTATGAAATTTTTAGTAAAGCCTAATGGTAAAACTGATTCGAGTATTGAAATAATCAGCTCATCACTACACGCACACCCTACACGCACTGACCATCTGGAATCAAAAAAGTAAAAGAAAGGAAAGATAACAATAAGAAAGCAACAGCAAAATCATAAGTCGCCTCAGCAAAGGAAACCCATCAAAAATCGTTGTCGTAAAAGTCTTCTTCGATTCCCTAGACTGACTGCCGTCAATTGCTCCAAGTATTTTGACTTCAGAGTTTCACAAATGAGTTAAACACTCAGCTCTTCGCTACATATATTTTATCACATTGTTATTCTCAATGTATGTAAAACTATTTGCTTTTGTTTTTATTTTTGCCTTTAAGGCAACTGTTGTTATTGTTGTATTTATTATTGGCGAAGTGATTGGCGCCAGCGCACAGTGGTTGGGGCAGCATTACTGGCGCCGCGCAATTGGTGTGGGTGCAGCCATGAGATTACATAAGACAGTAGCTAAGCAAATGACATGTTTCTTTGACATGACATGGCAGTCTGTCAGGAAGGCTGGAGGTCAACTGTAGCTACCGTGCGGCGCCGGTAAATTTTTGCTGATACTTCTAAAGGGGGTATATTGAGTGCAATTTGTATACTCAGTGTAGTATTTTGAACTTACAAAGCTTCTCATGGCGATGGTATTTTTCCAGCACTACTGCAAAGAAGTTTGTATTGGGGGTACATTGATTTTCTGATCTGTTTTTAGGGCTAGTTATTGAGGGAAGGTATTTGTCTTACGTACTACCAAATCGCGTACTAGTCTATAAGACAAAGACACCCTTCTTCTGCTGTTTGGATCGATGCTGTTGTTCTTGAGTGCTAAATCACACCACCTTTGGACAACAACGGCAAAATCATTTTCTTCTTTGCTTTGTTCTCTTGTGATAGACGACAACTTAATCAGACGACCTGAACATTATAGTTACGGAAAAATGTGTGTAGGAGATGCAGTAGGTCATAAACTACAGTTCCTTCCCAATCCCACCAAACACCGCCTACCGCCAATTCAGGCTTTGAAGTCGTATGTGGAGGGTCCATGATCGCCTGCGTTGCTTATTCTCGCATTCAAATGCGTTAATTCATGTCGCGCCCACCCAAACATCAACCTTCTTTGAGCAGCCAGCTCTTGTTAGATGATTCCGCACTGCCATGTGGTTCCTGCTTAGTGCCTTCGCTATCTTCCGATAGCTTGCTCGCAAATATCTCCTGGGTCTCGCGCTAACTTACAGCATACTCACCATGCTTTTCTCAAATTTCATTGCAGGTTTTGCGTTTTACAATTTTTTTTAGGAAAAAGGCATCATTTAGCGTATTTTTGCAGATATTTTACTAAGTTATCAATATAACTTTTTGCAGAAGCCACGAATTATAGAACTGTCTTCATAAAAGATGTAGCCTGAAATATCATGCTATCGGATTCGTGTTGCCAGAAAAAAGGCTTTTGGAACTAAATTCCGTTCTTTGAAGAAAAATCGGTGTCTGCGTTGTGCCATCTGCTGTGGGGCTAAGACCTTTTTTGCCTGAACGTCTTAGCAAGTGAAATACTAAAGCCGAGTGTAATAATTAAGTCTATTTAAGGCTAAAGTAATTTTGCAGGACTCCACACTGAGCCAAAAGTACAATGGATTTTTCAACCAAGTTAGTGTTTAATTTTTTCATGGTAAATAAACCGGTTGTAAGAAATGTGATTCAAGTTGAACATTTGAAAACACATTTGTATATCTGGTTGAAGCTAAAGGTGCAGAGATGCTTGCTTTTTTTTTGTTGGCTTCCAGCTTCTGGTTCGAATGCCGTCAGAGGCGACATGTAATGTGTTGTTTTTTTGGTTTTTTGTTTTTCTTCTTCCAGAAAAAGCACCTGTGAAGTGTAGCACGCAATCAAACGACGAGAAAATTTATTCAAGTTCAACATTTCTGGGTAAATTTACAGAGCGGCTGTGGCTGAGTGTGCATAGGGTCAATTCTCGTTCCGAGTTACTGTGAAGTAATAAAAATAACACTTTCACATCGCATATAGTTAGGTGTGAATTTTTTACTTTTAAATTCACTTCACGATAATGCCGAACGGAAATTGACCCCAGAGATGCTTGCTGTTATTTCCTAACTTTATGAAGGTGCGGATTCAAATCCCTTTGAAGGCAACGTGTTAAAATTTTTGTTTTGTATCTCCGAATTATGAAAAAGCATCTGTTAAGTGCAGAACATAAGCGCATTCAAACGAAAAAATCGGCAACCAAAAATTTGTTAAACGTAAACAAAAGTGTGGTTAATATTACCAAATCATTGTTAAAAATGTTAGCCACGGCATTGTTAATATTAAACAAAAATCTCATTGATTCCTTTTCTAGTTTGACTTTGGCAATATTAACCAATTTTTGGTCGATTTTTTTCTCAGTGCATATACATATGGTAAGTGCAGTAAATTTTCAATATGAATAGTTTTTCTTACATGCCATATTCCAATACTCGGATTGAATAAAGGTACGCTCAAAAATATACTATTGCAATTGGGGTTGCCGTTGATGAAAAATAAATACTTACCGTCCACTTCAAAAAAATTTACTGATTCCGAAAAATATCTACCAATAACTTTTTTTAAGTTATTTTAATATAAACTATAGTTTTGTTCTATTTCAATAAAAATTTAAATTTTTGATGATATGATATTTGAGATCACATTAATTGCATCTTCTCAGGTTCCTTCAAACAAACCCTAATTTTTGCATTTCGCATCAAAGAGTGAACTGCCTTAATGTTTTCAAGTACAAATTTTTTTGCTATTTTTGTTTGTATAAGAATATTGGTCGCGTTTTAACCAAACCCATAGAACTCAAGGATTTAAGCTATATGCAACATTTAGAAAAACTTCAAAAATTTTCGTCTAAATTTCGAGCTTTTTGCTCTGAGTTTTTAAAACATTTCTTGTATTTCAGTATAATTAATAATCTGCAGCTAAAAATTCCAGTTGATTTTTTATTTATTTTTTTGCCGCCGGTCGTTTGTGGTTTTCTTTTCATTTAACAATTGTCATTTATAAAAACAGACGTTGATATTTTAATTTTTTTTTTTTTGACAACAACCGTAATGTGTAACTAAATACCTTTATATTTTTTTGTTTTTATTTAAAATAATCATTTAAAATACTTAGGCAATCAAAAGCTCCTCAAGATTCCTTGTAAAATGAGTTTTTAATGGAACACGACATTTTCGTCTTTTATCGATATACATATGTACATACTTGCATATTTATAAAAGTGTGCATTTAAGCGATCGAAAATTAATCCAATAAAATAGACTACACTTCTGGAAATAAATTTATAATATAAAGATAACTAAGAAAAATAAAGCGGAAACGAAAAGTTCAATTTGTTTTTCAAACAAAACCAAACCAAATTGTTTTTACCAATTTTAATAATAATTTACCAAAGCGGCAACTCTGATTGCAATAAAAATATTAAAGCGACAGTACTTGTCTGCCCACGAATTGAATGGAGGTAAATGAAGTGTCCAATCTACACACATACTTCCAGTTTGAATCCTTTGAAGACGTAACGAAACTCCTTGCTAAAAGGACTTAATTTGAATATTTGAATTGCGAAGTTAAATAATGCAAAGTATTTCGCAACAATTTATCATTAGAAATATTTCCATGCATAATTGAATAGCATAAAAAATAGCCTGCAGCAAGAAAAACAACCAAATTTTGACATCCCCAAATGCCAACCACCAACCAGACCAGTTATACTGCATCAACATATTGCCTCCCTGCTTAAATTGAATGCTGTGGATCATACCGGGGGCAGTTGAACAAACAAGCGCGGGTTTTGGGAAATTCCGCATTGTCATTTACACAAATTACTCAAATATGTATGCGTAGTTACCATTGCCGACATGGCTGGCTGCCTGCTGCCACAATTAGCATAAATGAATCACGCGAGCTACATGTGTATATGCATCTATGCTGGATGGAATGGCAAAATCATAACCGATAACTTGTATTTGGCAGAAGTACAAGAATATTCACTTACTTACTCTCTGCATGAAAGGGGAGAAAAAATTAAAATAAATTACAAGTGCCAGTTGAGCATATCCTGTGGACAGTCGTCAGTCGGAGTCAGTCGCCTGGACCAAGGAGGATTAGCTGATGTTTGTAGGCACATGTGTACGCATGGAGGAGTGCGAGTAGAGTGTGTATCTGCATAAATATCAATTTGATGAGTATTCAAATGGACTTCAAGCAAGTACTTATGCATACACAAGCCGGCAGTTGGCTAGTAAAGCAACAGGGGATGCATGTTGATGGCATAGTAATACAATAACAAATTGCCAAATGTGAAGGGTATGTGGCAAAAGAAAAAAAAACGAAAAAAAATTTGAATACTTTTCGAGTAAGGGTTGCTGTTGCCAATTTTCAAACAGTTGCACGAATTAACAAAACAAATCCTAGCAACATGTTGCATTGGTGCGAACATAATGCCATGTTTTGACAAACCCCAAGCGCAAAGGGCTCAAGCGACGTTAGCAAGGAGTAGAGCTGATGAGTGGGTGTGGGTGACAAACCGGGCAAATCCGTTGAAGCGCCAACTTGGCTTGACTGACTTTGGCCAGCAGTGGGGGAGGGGACGGTTAAGGCGGCGCACAGTGTAACCAGTGCGCTAAAAAATAAATATAAGTCCGAAAATTAAAAAAAAAAATGCTGAAACCCTCACAAGTTAAAAAAAAAAATAATTTTAAAAAATTCCTTAAATTTATACGCATGACACTATCAAAGTAAAAGCTTTGTTGCGTTAAGAGTTTTGAAGGAATTATGATATTTTCTCATTGCTAAGAAAATTAACGTTATAACTAGGGCCAGGATTTTTATGCACTAAAAAATCGAAATTATGCGCATATAATGTGCACTAAAAAATCAAAAATATGTACTAAACACAAACAGAATATGCAAAAAAGACTTCTCGCATTTGGTTTGCTTCTTTAACTTTTTTTTATTATTTACATTTCATATTTTGTTGCAAGTTTATAATTAACACAAGGATATCTTGTGTCCACAACAAAAAAAAAAACCGATTAAAGGTTCCTTTGACCAAACCTAGTCTGTTATATGTTTTTGGGGTCGCTGAATACGAATCTGAAATCCGTTTTGCTCCACCACGTCTAGATTTTTTCCTAACCTCAAAAAACACCTCGGATTTTTTCTGTCACGTAAAATCCGAGACGTTTTTTGAGGTTAGAAAAAATCCAGACGTGATGGAGCAAAACGGACTTCAGATTCGTGTTCAGCGACCCCAAAAATATATAACAGACTATGATTCAATAATACAAGGTTCGATAAACTCACAGTTGTCTCCTTTTTTTACAGTTTTGCTACAAGAAAACAAAACCAACATCTTTTTCTTTCATTTTCGTTTCATTAACAACCTTTTTCTTTTATTTTTATTTTAATTTGCCCAGCCAATCAACAATAAATCCGAACCGGCATATTAAAAATGATAAAATATGACTTCCACTTCGACAAATATATCTAAAAAAGTAGTGCATATACCGATTGGAATTAGTGGAACGTCAGTTTTCAAGTAGCTGGAAAATGGTATTCACAAAGCAAGGATTTCAAGGTATTTAGCGGTAAGAGAATTTAAAGAAGAATTGATCCGCATCAATTAATTATTTCTGAAGTTTCTACTGAGGTACACCACACTGAGAACATGAACGGAAGACGTAGAGGGGGTTTTGTCTCCAGCTATCTAAATGCTGAAATACCTAATAATTGAAAAAAAAACGGAAATAAGGACGTTACAAATCTCCTCAGAACAATATGACCCAGACTTATTGGCACTAAGTTAATCTAAATAAAAAAAAAACGTTTGTTATCGACTAGTTTGTGGTATTTTGGGAATTAGAAAGAAAGTCACCATTAAATTGTATACATTTTTTTGCCGAATAAGGATGCATATGAAAATTATTCAAAACCAGAGGGTATTATCACTTTTTCTCAAACACTTGTATGAGTGGTGGGCGTGTCTCAAGTCCGTTATCTAACAACTTTTATATTATTTTGACTTTCTGAGATAATAAGCTGAACACCAAATTTTATTAAAAACGGAGCACTTTAAATTTTTCCGCCCACAAGCGTAGAGGGCGTGGTAGTTATCCAATTTGGACCGTATATAAGATTTCTTCTTTCTACAATATTTGAAGGGCTGTATCGAAATCGAATCACGCTTACTATTTTTGGCCGCAGCCTATATGGGATCGCGACACTGTGCGGCGTGGTGGCGGCATTCGTTTGCATGTGGCATGTGCACGTGCGATTGCAGTTGCAGCATGGGGCGGAGTGGACTGTTTTCGAATGTTTTTCGGGTGTTGTGTGGCTGTTAAGGTGGTTGGTTGCTTGGTTCGTTGGGTTCATACCGCAACGGAAGGGCTTGAATTTTATTATGTAGTGTTGTTCTTGTTGTATACATAGTCGCCGTTCAGCTTCAGCGGATTTACATTTACTTATGTTTTTATGTATGAAAAATTAAGGAAGAGATTTTAGGAAAATATGAACATGCGTAATATTTAATTAACATTAAGCATTAAAATCACTGGGTGGTAACTGCGGATTGTTAAAGCTGCAGATGAATGGAAAGAAACGAAATTGTGTCGGTGTAAACCGTTGTATGTACTACATATGTACGTACACTTGTTGGTAGAAGATTTCACATTTGCGAATGACTGATTGCTTGAAACTGGGAAAAATGAATAATGAATGCGATGAGGTATTTGTTGTTGTCAAGCGTCGTGAGGGACCAGTGGGGGGAGAACAGCGGCTGATAGCGACAGTCGACAAAGCGTTGATGATGATTTGATTGCATTTGTCATGGTTGTTGTTGTTTTTACAGCAGTTTTGTTAGAAAGGCCTTGGTATGGGCTGCGAAACACTTCAACTGCCTTTTCAATCAATTTAGAGGTTCTTCAATTATTGCTACACTATGAAAAGAATACTCACCACACCACAGCCAAACGTCGCATATTTCAGAGGTTTGCGGTGAACACGCGGTATGCAATACATAATACGAGTAGCTGCAATAATTTAAGTATTTTACTCCACTAACCCAAAATTTAGTTAATTTTCACAATTTGTTTTACTTTTCCACATAATTTGTTTGCAAAAAAAGTCACGTTTTTTGTGCGTTTATAAATAAATACAATAACATGAATAACAAGACAACACAAAAACAAATAAATAGGAAAATTCAATAACCAGCCGTAATAAAAAACTGATGCCGGTGCTTTGAAAAAATGCCGGTTGTATACTGAAGAAGGGCAACAACGCCAAATCAGGCGAGACTACTCTACTCGCAAGGGTCGTCGGCGTCAATCGAGAAGAAACCACCCTCGATTTTCTGTATAGTTTTGCCGGCCGGCATCTCGTGACCACTCAGGCAGTTAGCCATCAGTCGATGGATGGACTCTTTTCAGCTGTTCGTGACACTGAAATATTAAAAGCGTTTTTTTTTTGTTGCAATGGTGTAGGGAGAGTGCATCTGCGCGTGTTGTAGTTTTTTTTCACAGCGATTGGAAGTGTAGAAGAGGTCAAAATGAGTGAGAAGTGAGAACAAAGGTTGACACTGATGGAAAACGTTCACCGATAGTTTTGCAGAATTTATTAAATATTTTTGTTAATGATTTCTGGAATTTAGTTTTTCAAAATTCATTTAATACACTGCACTATGGGTTTTTTGACCCATTTTCGTGGCCAAAATTAATTATAACCAATCAAGTAGACTATATATGAGAAAACATGACTTTTTACTGATTGGCATAGATTTTCGCAATTTTTGCAAACAAAACCGATGACCGATGTGTTAAAAGGGGTCCAGTTTTAATTTATGGTTTTATTGAAAACGTTTGCATACAGTATTTTCCTAAATACATATGTATTTATAAAATTCATTGATCCTCAATGACTTTGCAGGAGAGCGTTTTATTGTGTAGATCTATTAGCATCGATCACAGGCGTGATTGTAAATTTTTTAACACACTTGCATACGAGATGAGATGAGATTGATTCTGCACGGTTACGTGCATATTGTATTGACACTGCTCAAATATTTTTTGATAACTATGAGTGGTACTGTATATTAGCCCCTCGACACTAAATATTAGTGCATTCTTCTCAAATTATAAAAGCTTTGCTTGTTTCCCTGGGTTGTTTAGGGGAAAATCCTTCTGAGGTTCGAAACAATTTCTTTAAAAAGGACAGAACTGGTCATGCAAGAAAAGAATCCAGAATACATTATATACTTGATATGTATCATTGAGCAAGCGATAGCCCTGATCCATTCATAACAAGTTTAGGTTTGCATGCACGCAGACATAACTAAAAAAAACTGACGTGAAGTAACTGGGCTTTTCAAAATCCCCGAAGTGTTTGTGTATACATTCATTTGTCAGTGCTACCAAACCGTACTGCCAAATTAGCCGTGAAACAAAGCAAACAGAGCGGATCATAAAGTGAACCACAGATCTCTATCAGTATGATGTTGTTGCTGCATTTGCGTACAAATTTTTTGTATCCGGATCCCGATCATTGCCGATCGAAAATTAACGGTTAGTAAACTAGTTGTTTGTGAGCGGTTAGTTGAAAAAGTTGCCTACTCTCAAAAAACACCTAAAAATAATCCTCCAACCTTGGAGAAATTCAAAGTTCCCAAATTGATATCCAACATCATCTTCCAACTCATCTTGATAAACTTGAGAAAAACGCTTTTCTTTAACATGGCAGCACTGCTTATAATATTACACAAACAGCCAAGTGGCAGCCTTGGTAAAGCATATGCATTCGAAAGAAATCAATCGAGGCGTAGGTACATAAAAAGTGAAAGAGAAATGAACTTTTAAACAATAAAAAGTAGTCATAGTTTCATAAAAAGAAAAATGCCCTTTTTATTAAGAACGCAATAATTATCCACTTGAGGTAGGGTTGAGAAACAAAGTTGGAGATTTGAGAAATATCTTAGTTCTTAATTTAAACTCAAGTTCAGTTCAAATCTAAATTTTTGCTGCGATATTACTCACAAAATCTTCTGAAATTGATATATATTTACCTGTGCAAATATGTGCATGTATGTACATATACATATATGTATGTAGAGTTGAAAACGAATTCTTTGTATATTACGAAAAAGTGTCATATTTCAAAAGTGTAATTACTTTTACGTAAAAACTTTCCTTTAGCGTAAATTTACATATATACTAGGTACATACGTCAATCTACAGTACATATGCACTTGTTTTTGAAAACTGTCAAAATTTTAATTAGAACTTTCACGCCTGTAGCGAAATTAAAATGCATATGTATGTACATATGTATGAACATATGAAAAATATGCTCAGATTTCAATCACAAAGGTATCAAATTTACGTTGTATAACATATGTATGTATGTAGCTGTATAAGTATATACCACAGTTATATAATCACGTGTCATTAAAAAATTTTACAGGTATGCACAATAGGGTGGTCCAATATTTTATTGCTCATTATAATATTCGAAATCAAAAAGGCACATTAGCTAAATTAAGTATGTAATGTATTTTTTATACATGTACATACATACCTACTAAAAATACTTTTTGTTATTCGCTATTTCGCCAAACTAGATGAACCGCCCTAATGTAATTATAGGGCGATTAACGCGGATTTTTTTTATATATATCTATAGGAGTTTTTTTTTTAATCTTGATTTTTTTCGAATATCGCATAAGCCGGATTTTTCATTGAACAGTTTTTTTTCATTTCATACATATCTTGACCTCTAAATAAAAATTTCGGCTTTTTCGAAGTTTTCAAGGCGTTTTCCAGTTTAAGGGAAACCCCTAAATAGTTACACAATTATATCCTAGATTATTTGGGGATGAAAACTATACATATTAGATTACAATAAATAATGTTTGGCGCCTTAACGGTTTCCATCTGTTTGGCCGAGCTTCTCCTCCAATTCGTGTTCTCCTTCTTGATGCTGTGAGACAAACGGAGAGATCTACACTTGTATCCCACCTCCAAAGAAGCTTTCTTTTACGGCAGAAGTATACTATTTGAAACAACTTTTCTTGATGTTGCTGGAACCAGAAATCGGATCATGGGCCTCCCGAGTGGCAGAGGGCACATCTAAGCACTCGGCTACGATGGCAAGAGCATTAATCAAATTAAAGAAAATTAAAATAAGACCAAACATGAAGTTTTTACTGTTTTACTTTTGATCTAAAAACACTTTTAACTTATTTTGTTTTTCTCTTTTCTAAATAAAAGCTGTTATTAGTTTTATTGTAATTTTTGGTCACGACTTCATGACCAGCACTTTCTCGGTATGAGAACTATGTGAAATAAAATCGGTTTATCCGGCTTTTCTTTAGTTTCAACACTGAGAAGCGGTTATTTTCGGAATGCAATTTTTCGAATAACTCGAAAACCGGGTTTTGGAAAAGACGAATAATCGAACACCCCGGGATTATATTAGAAATCCTTTTGTGTGTAATCCACATTTATGTCAAGATTTATATGCGAATTAATTCTCTTTAATAATATTAATGTTCTGTTTTCCAAAGCATGCAATTAAGGCAACGGGGATCGGCTTTCGCAAAAAAACCATATCTTTGGAGAAATTCTTTTTCTCTTTGTAGGGCTCGCTATGCCAATGGTCATGTTACTAGTACATACATATCTGCAATAAGCTTGACTTTCCGTGACGTTTTCTGCTTTTGTGTTATCGTCTGGAGTAAATTGTTTACTTCTTTTGAGCTGACATTCAGTCAGTGAGTTTGCAACTACACACAATAGATGTATAACGGATTTTATTGTTGTTTAATGGACAAAGTTATTACAAAAAAAAAACGGGAAATAGTTAGAACACGTACTACATTCAGAGAGTAATATGAGAATGTGTAGCATAGAGAGAATTTAAGAAACAACAAATGTTCACATGTATCAAACAAAAATATTGCAAAACCATTTGCTAGTCGCAATAATAAATAAATAATTAAGACTAATATATTAAGTACGAAAAACATGTATAATTCTAATTCATTCCGAACTCGCTGTTTAGAGAACCCCTTTTTCTCAATTCAGCAACAAACAGCAGGCAAAATCAATAACTTAACGCGTAGAGTGGGTGTCATGTAGTTTGTTGTCACGCGTATCTTGAATTTTGCTTTTAATTTAAACGCTCTTTAGCAGTTTTATTGAAATAAGAGTGTGGCGTGCAGAAAAAAAAAATGAAACGAGCCAAATGGGAAACAACAACATTGTGTATGTACAAGCAATAACGAAACCACATTTTGAAAAGCAGGAATTTTGAAGGGTAGTTTTCGTATTGCGGGGTTGTTTCGAAAATGACACCAGGACACATGCAATGTGATGAATCATAAGTGCAAATAAAACGCGCAGAAGTGCACGCAAACTATGTAATGTGCACGAATTTCACAGAGAATTGATGTTCAATTTTAAAAGCAGTAGGCAAATGTATGTATGTGCATATGTACAGAGTTAGGTAAAGCGGATGTTTAGTCTTTGCGCGGAATTTTGCAATGCAGATCGTACAGTAAACAATTGAAATCAAAAAGAACTTTCCATGTATTGAAATTATTTTTAAAATTGTACCGAGGTTTTAATACTATTGTAACGTAATCTTAACCCCTATTGATGTGGTAACGTAGAATCGACCATTATGAAGCTTAAAAGATATTAATTTACAGGGCAATTCTGGCTAAGGTATGTACATAGGTGAAAGCCTTTTGTAATACAATTGAAAGACAGTAGGGAATATAGTTTGAAAAGCTTGGTTTATTCTGGCACGAAAGTCTTACAAAAAAAAGCTCTCTTACCAACTCTCATGGAATAAAGCACTTTTGGACGCCTTTTGCTGGCGCGCTCCAACAGTCACAATGGTCGAGTGAGCAAAGTACCAGCATACCATTCGAGAGATCCGAGGTCGAGTCGTCTGTTTTAATTTTTATTTTATTGTTTTTTAATTTAATATACTCGACGTTCTTAAATTTAATTGTCATTTAAAAAATTTTAATTTTATTTTATTTGTTTTACTTTTTTTATTTAATTTAAAGATTTTATTGTTTTCAAATAAACTTTTTTTAAAACTCATTTAAATTTCGGATATATTTTTTCTTTTTATAACAAATTTTTTAATAAAAGTTTCTTTTAATTTGTAGATTTTATTTTAAAAAGAAAAATATTTTCTTAACGCTGATTTTTAGGCAATAAATAATTTTGTTTTTGAAACAAATTTTTTTTTAACTATTTTAAAAAGAAAAATATTTTTTTTTTTGATTTCATTTAATTTTCAGAAACTTAACTTATATTTAAGCTTTTACATTTTTAAAAAGAAATTTATACATATATCTATATATTTTTTATGCAATTTAGTTTTTAAAAATTGTATTCCTAGAAGACAAAGGTAAAAATACTAAGACCTCTTCTCTAGCAGATCTTTCAATTAATCTTTCGAAAAATTTAAAAGAGATTTCAAGGAACATACATAGTTGCCAGAATTGACAATTATCCTACAAGAGAAAACTTTCACAGAAATGTTTGAACTTAGCGATGATCAAAGTTGAAAAACATTTAAAAATAGAGGTTTTTTAAATTTTACCCCATGAAAGCTCCCAACAATCTAAGTCCAAAAATAAATTGTTATAAATATGTAATTGATTTAAAGGGGGTGAAGCTCACCATCAAGACTCGCGAGAATAGGGTCGACACACACCATCTACATACTTATTGGTAAGCTTCGCAGCTGCTTTCGAAAGGAAATTAGGGCGAAATTAATACGGCTGCGAAAAATGACTTCGATCAACACCACTGTCAGAATTGGGACGGCCTTCTCCGAGGCTTATGATAGATTCCAAACGAATTTTCAGATAGGGCGACAACTTATTAAGAGATCTGAAGGGGAACGATTATAAGACGAAGTATCTACTTTGGAACTCGCCTTTTTATCGGCGGTTAAAAATTAAAAAAAAATAGAGGAATTCTTTTATTTGGGAGCCAGCATTAACGCCGATAAAACTAATGTCTATATTGAAATCCAACGGGAATCGCTCTTGCCAAGTGCTAAAAGACAAAGCAAAAAGTACACTCTATTAGGTACTCATTATGCCTGTGCTGGTATATGGCGCACACATCCGATGAAGCAGTCTTTGGAGCATTCGATAGAAATATCGTGTGGAAGGTTAAAGGGTCTTTGCCCTTTTGGTGATTATGAACTATGAACGATGCCATGACAGTCGTGTCTACGTAACCGGAACGAGCCAGATCTATGAACACTTGTGGTTAGCTGATTAAGTTAAGTGACATTTTGACCAGTTTATAATGTTTATAATTTTTTTTTTATAAAAGTGTAGCAAATTCCATAACCAGTACCACATAAATACACATTTCAAAGTTCGAACAAAAATTATAAAAATTCAAATATGTATGCAAATGTTCCAGCCCTGATTCAATTCAATTGTCAACCCACTGGTGATAATAGCAAAAAATTTACATCAGTTTGCTAGAAGAGATTCTGGCGTATTTTATTGGGCTCAGCCAGAATCGCACAGGCAGCTACAGAGCCAAACACATTGATAATGACGGACCACAACTGGCAAACTACTTTAACAAGTACTCCTATTTTAGGCAACGACCAGTGTTGCCAGAACTTTTTGGGCCGACCGGCTAGATTGTCAAAAAAAAGCGGCTAAAAACGGCTAAAATGTTTTAGTGAAAATTCACATGCTTTATTTAAATAAATCGCAAGAAACGAAAGACTAGTTAACACCATTAATTTATATCGAGTGTATATTCCTCATCATCAAATGAATCACTATTGTATATATCACCTGAATTCATTAATTTTAAGAGATCGTCATCTACAGTAAAATTATGGCAGCATTTTTTTCACGTTTTAAACCGTATCTTATATATAAAATAGCGTTTAACGTTTTAACGCACATTGGATTTCTTTGCTTAGTTTTTGTTATATTCATTGAACTAAATATTCGCTCTACTTCTGCATTACTTATAGGCAAAACAAGAAAACTAAAAACTAGGTTGGAAAGGTCAGAAAAAGGGTTTTCTCCTAGGGCATTTCGAAATTGATAAACTTCGGCCCAAAATTTTACAGTTGAGTCTAAATTACTCCAGGTATGTAACGTTAACCGTTGCCATTGCATCTCTATGGATGTTATTTCGTCGGCATTATATTTGTGTTTTTGTTGCTGTAGTTGAACAAATACTTTTGGTTTAATTACTCTTAATGCATTTCCAACCGAAAAAAGTAAATTTTTTTTAGTGTGGCAATATTTGTAGGGAGGCGTTGGCGTAATTCCTTTATTAAAGTGATAATAAAATAGCGACCATTTTCTCGAATTTTTTTCTCGGTTTCGTGGTCAAAAGCGTTTGTGCTTACTTTTGTTTTTAAATACTCTTCAAAACTGTGATAAAACTGAGGAAATGGAGCAAGGTATGGTTCCAACGGGGAGCATATAGGATCAAATGTGTCCGCGCTAATAACCACTAGGGAGCATAGATGCGAAAGTAAAACATTGAGTTCATTAAAAATCTTCATTGGGTCTGCATTATTGCCTTCGAACAACTTGTTTACTTTTTGCATCTGAAAATTAGGCAAATAGTAAAATCGGCTAAAAACGGCTAACTTTTTTTACAAACCGGCTAACAAATCGGCTGCCGGCTAGATCGAATTTTCTCCGGCTAGTTGCTATCAATACCGGCTAAATCTAGCCGGAAAACGGCTAAAATGGCAACGCTGGCAACGACAGGGCCAAAATGCATGCAGCTGCAGCGAAATTAGTTCTCCAATTGTGAGCGACCGTCTGATATGTTCTTCTTCTTCTTTTATGTCGAATGCATACGAATTCATAATGTCGCTACCGCACTCGAAAAACTCAGAATGGCATATCGCGTGTTACTAAGTTTGTATACATACTTCACCACTTTCTCTCACATCATTCTCCACAAAACATTAAAATGTTGCCAAATTTTCGACCTGTGTAATTAGTCGCAGCGACATCTATTATCTACCTTTGTGCCCACCGGCCTGACAACTCTATGTGGTTTGACAAAACATCCTTGCCACATTCTAATTAGCCAAGCTGTAAATTTTAATTAGAGGCAAAATCTTTAAGTACACACCACTCGAATGTGGCATGTGTCCTTCCTTTTATTTATAACCAACTCTGTACTCATCCCCCGCCCGCTACGCTCGTTTCACCCCCTCTGCCACTAACTCACGCATTTGGAGTGCCAAAAGAGTCACTTCAATGTTGGCACATGAATGCGTGAATTTTTCTGGGACATTAAACTGAACAGATACTTGAAATTAAGACGAACGAGCACACAGAAAAAAAAAACAGAAAAAAAGTTAAAGAGCAAATGAAAAGCGAACGAAAATTTAAAAAATATATATATATGTATATAAAAGGAAAAAAAGTAAAGTTAAAAAGCGCCGAATGCACTCGCGCATTGTGTGTTCAGACTGAATGACGCGAAATTAGCTTTCGCTTTCAAGTGGCAGTG
>NW_023458561.1:22541771-22549706 GCF_013731165.1 Rhagoletis pomonella
TTCAGACTGAATGACGCGAAATTAGCTTTCGCTTTCAAGTGGCAGTGGCATATGTTTGCGCAAACACGCCTACCAATAAAACAAAAAAAATTTCAGTAAAGAAATTGTAAGAATACATTAAGTAGCATACTTTGAGTGGTGGTGCGAGTACGAGTACCCGGTACATCTGTGTATACAACGGTGCATAATACATTCAAGTACACACTCAAGAGGCTATTATTTATTACGAGCGTGACGCGGAATCGAGCACAGTGGAAAACAATCTCGAAAACCAAGTTATCGATATATGTGCATACATACATATGTATGTATGTAGGTATGTATATATGCAAGTACCCACCCTGCAGTATGGGGGGAGCGACTACAGGACTGATGAATCGGTAGCTACCTGATAAACACCGTCAATTACCGATCGAATACTTGCAGTGTATTTCATCGATGACTTTTACAAGGCGATGTCCTAAGCGGTAGTCACCATCGGCTCTCTCTGCACTACCGAGAGTTACTAAAGTAGTCACTTGCGTGATTTATGGGCGCCCTCTGTCGTAGTTTTTCGCTATTCTGCTTCCGACTGGTTCGACTCTGCACTACCATGTGCACTACCACGGGTTAATAGAGTAGCTACTTACCTAGGAGTCGGTTCAGTAGGGTTCAAAAGTAACGATTGATTCCAGCAGTACTGGAGGGCATCCACAGAGAAGCGCTTTCCGGCAGTGCCGTTTTCGTACATTTTTCGAATTCGGAAACGTACAGAAAATGATTGAATTTTATTTCCGAAAAACGCACCAAAAATCAATTTATTTGACAACCATAATTTGAAAATATTTACATTTACAAATTCGGCAGTAGCAGGTCCCAGGTACGAATGCCGTCAGACGTAGCATATCAAAAAGCATTTATTAAAATTGAAACAATTGCTTAATATAATACATACTTGTTTGTTGTTTTGTTTTAGTAATTTTGAAAAGGCATCCTTGAAGTTCAGAACAAAAGTGTATTCAATGAAAAATTTAATCAGAAAAATTTCAGAAAAACAGCCGAGCACGTTACCGCTTCACAACCATTTTCAGTAATTTTTAAGACATACACGTGCCCCCACAAACCTTTACTACTTTTTTGTAAATTTTGTAAATTATCTAATAGAAAAACGTTTTTTTTTTAATACACATAGTTCAAACCATGATAAAAATATAGTCAGGTAGAACAGCTGAGAGTCACTTTTAAAATTCTTGACGTTTCCAAACAATTTAATTTTTAAATTTACTCACAAACTCACACACACATTTTCATTTTCAATCTCAAGCAACAACAATTTCGAACAATTTCAATTTTTTATTTTCACTTTTATATGATTTTAAAATGTTGGCAAACTTAAAAAAAAAAATCATGGCCGACAAATTGAGAGAACGGTTCTACCTTGCTATGTTTTTATCATGATTCAAACTGCAACAAAAACTATAAACATAAAAGTTTCTAACTTTGTAAAAAATTTATCAAATTTTCATCAAAAATTTCAAACTAAGTGTCAGCTTAATAGCGCATTTAAATTTAGTACAATAATGTACAAGTTAGAAGCGGCCAAAAATTCTCTGTGATTTTCGAGATTTTTTTTCCGACTATCTTGTGCAGTTTTTTCCACGTAACGTAGGCTTTTTATATGGGAAAAATGTTTATCATCGTATGAAAAAAATATTAAAAATCAACCACAATTTTGAAATTTTTCAAACTTGCACAATATTATACAAAAATTTTGTTTAACAAGTTTAAAATTTTGACAATTCTTCAAACTTTGTAGAAAGTTTGAAACTTTTATTTATATAGATTGTGTTAAAGTGAGACTTATTATAAAAAAATACATTTTTTTATTAGTTTACAAAATTTTACTTAATTAAAAAAAGTGGTGGTAAGGTTTGTGTAACCACGAGTGTACGTTCCGCTTGCATACTTTAGTGTAAGAACGTATCAGAAACGACTGAATATGGAATCGGAAAATGGATGAAATACACTGTACGAAATTGTTTTCATTTTAGGATACATTTCCGGCTATTTTGCTGGCTGGGTACATTTGCGTGTAAGTTTGTATGTGTATGTATGTGTGTGCTTATACATCCTATAGAACTGCATTCAGCGAATTAACTTGAGTAAAGTTTTGTATTGAGTCCGCGTTATAGGCCACAAAGCATGTAGGTTTTTTGTTCCATTTCCGTTTAGACCAGGCTGTGGAGCACGCTGACACTGCGAAGGAAGCTGTCCTCTCGGGCTAATTGGCGACTTTATAACCTTTTATGAAGAGTTTTCTTGTCCGCATATTCCCACTTTTGTTATTCGAATACATAAGTACATTCGCTCATACACACACACATATACATGCGTACAAGATTTTTGTGTCGTGTAATGCCTTCAGGACTTTACATTATTCATCACTGCTATTAACAGGCAGGTGCTACGGCATCATTCATATTACTCCCAGTTATACGTCGTATGCCGGTTGTTCGGATCGGTGTTTAATGGAGCCGTTAAGAAGTGGTAGTTGCTAGTTAGCCAGCCACCCTTAAGTAAGCAGTAGCTTTTGAACACACACTTTGACTATTTTACAATATACTCCCACCTCGAATAGAAAATTATGACAGCTTATGCTGGCGCAGTCTAAACAACATGTTGGCTTATTGGGTGCTTAGCTTTTGTTTGGGCTTTTAACAAATTTTAAGGGTGGAAAACTCAAGCGAATTTTGAAACGAATGGAGTATCGGTTTTATGACATTTTCCTTAGTGACATTTCATTAGTTAAGTCATTTGTGGGAGACAAGGTGGAGTTTTTGGTTTTAATCGTAAAAAAGGGGAAGTAGTTTGCTTGCAGAGAAATGACTTTTTCAAGTCAGCCCAGAAATAACTGCCCTTAAAATTTTATATCAAGTAATTAACCCGATTTTCTCTAAGGAAACGAGACAAACTTTATATTCAAAATTACATAGTACCTATGTTTATATGAGTATATGTATAAGAACTTCATTGTAGTTTAGGCTTTGAAACTCCTTTTCCGGTAATTGCATATTTTACATAACCTTTGGTTCAATATTGTACCTTAACTCCAATTTTACGTTAAGTATGTATGTGTAAATCAAACTATAGCCGCAACTTTGATGTAACCGATGAAAACAAAATTTTACCGTTTTTGAAAATGAAAATTATCCCTTTAAAAAGACTTCTTACGTCTATTCAGATATTTAGAATTCCAACTTGCGGTTATGGCCCGACGCATAAACCAAAATTCATAAAAAATAAAGAAGACTTTAACTGCGTTATAAATTGAAAATTTTTATGAAAATGTCAGTATAGAACTCCATAAACCTATTTTATTTTTTATGGATAAGGCCACTAAACTTCGATGAGGCTTCAAAACGCACTTAACATTAGTTAGCTGAAGGAGCTATTTTAGTGTAAACGACACTGCGAGTTTTTCAAGTATGACCGTAAGGAGTTGATCAGGTGCGTGCATCAACTACTATGCAGAATAGGTACATAGTATGTTCGGATGAACGCCTGTATGTCTGGGCAGGAATTTAAAAGCACAATACACAAAATAGGTGACCATGGCACGTGATCGGAGCCTAATCACCACCTTTGTCAGGTACTCTGGCCCAGTTACGGTCTGGATATTGTAGCCGTCTCAACCGCTACCTGTACAAACCTAAGCCCAACATCCGCAAAGAGCGTCGGGCATGTGGAGACTCCTCGCACGGCGCCAACCACCTCTTCACATGCCAGCTCAACCCCACTCAACCAACATCCCTCTCCCTTGGCTCGACCCTGTTGAAACTGACGGTCTCTTGAGCCAGTCGTTGGTTGAGCTCGACGACAATGATTGATACACAAACCGAAGAGGCGGGCCTTAGTAGTGCCGCTACAATATAAAACGCCTTTGTGGACTAGAGAACTTTTCTACGCAATATCTATGACCCTGTTATCGTTGGCGACGTCTATCGAGGAAGATAGAATGACGAATTCTATTTGCTTTATAATGACAAATATTCAACATATATATGTAAAATCTCGGGAAAGGCCCGCGGGGGAAGGATGTACACATACTATCTCTTTGTCGACAGCCTTCGGCAGCACGGTAACAATTTGCCTATGCGCCGAAATGTCTGAGTTTGGTATCCCCGCGAAAGAGTAAAAATAAGTTACTCTCTCAAAAGTGTCAAAATGTGCGGAGAGCGTGAGGAACGCAAAAAACATATTTCGTGCCCGAAATCTACAAATCAGCTGTTTCGCTTGTTTTAAGGATATGAATGTATGTATGTCAGGCCCTAGCCGCCAAAAAAAACGTAAGCGACATATTTTTCAAAAATTTTATTTTTGATGCAGAAATGCCCCTAGAGCATCTAGATGCAATTCTGCATCAAAATAAAATTTTGAAAAAAAATGTCGCTTACATTTTTTTGGCAGTTAGGGCTCGATATTACCATCAGGCTTGAAATCCAATGGAGAATCAGCATAAGAAACAGGGATATGGCGCAGGAGCACGTATACTGACAATATCCAATTAAAGCGGACTTTGGGGTATTCGAATGAAAGATTTTGCAACGATGAGCAATATGAGCTTTGCAACGACATACACGTAGTAGTACCGCGAATTAAAATATACAAAACATTTTGTTTATCCTCTTCTTGAAATTAAAAAAAAAAAAATTGTTTTATCCCCTCTTGTAATCGAGAAAATTTTATATTTTTCATATTTTTACGTTTTTTTTTAAAAACTAGTTCAGCACACTCAGCGACCTTGAAAGTATCAGATAACACCTCGAAAAAATTTGCAAAGTCCGAAAATTTAAAGCGGTACGTTTTTTAAATACAGTCATCAGCCACGCATATAGATTCAGGTTCAATAATTTGCCGATATCTCGAGAAGTAATGAACGCAAAATCCTCTGCGATGATTTTTTTTGCTAAGGTTATGGCTATACGTATCATCATTGACGTAAAATACTTTAATGCAAAACAAAAATGGACTTGAGCGACCTCTAAATTTTATTATTTTTTTTAAATCAAGTTATGTACTTTCACCTTTTAGCAAAAGGAACACAAGTTTGCGTGAGCACGGAATAATATTAAAAAAAAGGATTTCGTGGACCACTCTAATGTACGCGCATCTGCTTTGTACAGAAACAAATCTAATTTGTCGTTTCCATATGTAAAAAGTGGCATGTACACATGCAAATACATATCGTGTAAGAACCCCTTAACTATACAAACGCTCTAGTCCAGAATGTATTCAATTAGAAATCGGCTGTTGGTAGCAGATGAAGGAAAAGGCCTCTTTTGCGATGAAAAGACGAGGTAGTGGGGGAGATTTTTCTTTATTTGGCATTTCCAATTTGAATCAGTTGGCACCGAATAAAAATCACTTTCGTATCGAAATCACTTCGTATCGTAGCGGAATCAGCCAAAATCGCGTAAATAGCGTCAAAGAAGAAGGGTAAGAAGAAAGATAAGTGTTGTCGAGTTGCAAAAATTTAAAATGGTGAAGCACGTCTAACACATTCACTACATTTTTTTTTAGATAGTTTTTTCGTCTTTGTAAAACTCAGTGAAAAGTAAAAATATTCTGCTTAGCAAAACCATGTTACAATTTAAAACTTCTTAAAAATTTACTGTTATAAAAATTTTTTATTACACCAAAAGCAAATTAATAAATTCGCGAAACTATTGACCAAAAATAGTAAAACTGCTTTTTGGTTTTTCTCTCTGACGTCATGGTATTTTTTTAAAGAATATGATTAATTTAAAAAATTATTCAAAGAATTTGGCAAAGTAGAATAACAATATGGGCATAAAATAAATAATTAAATTCTGAAGAATTAAAAAAGAAAAAAAAATTTGGTTCAGTTATTGAAAATTCTTAAAAATTGTCAATATTTATTTGTAAAAAAATAAACAAATATTAAGAACTAATACTGCCAATACTTATTCATCCTTGTACACCAAAAAACTGATTTTTTCTTTTTATTTTAAAGAATTTTTTCTTTCATTTGGTGCCCGAATTGTTATTCTACATTACAATACTTTTCTTAGATAATTTTTCGAATTGATCATATCTTTGAAATTTCAAAGTACTTTTAAAAAATGCTGCCGTCAAGGAGGAAAACTAAAAACGGAGTTTTGCTATATGTATTTAGTCCATAGTTTTGGTAGCATATTGACTGTTACGTGTGTTTTGACTTTTTTGTGGTTTTTGCACGGTGCTATCAACTAACTTTGTTTTGTCCTAATTTGTCGCTCTAATAACAACTATCCTCTAATAGGCCAGTACTACAATCGTTTTTCCATGCAATGCAAACTGATATAGTAATTTCTGTTACATCGCGCGCTATTAATAAGTTAGAAGTCATTAGGCTTTACCTAATCCCTGAAGATTTCTCTCAAACCATTAAGATTTCTCTATGACTGCTCTTCATTTATTTCGCTGAACCACAAAGCTTTTCATTGAAATAATCGAATTGAATTTAAATCCGCTTTTGAGTCAGCAGCTATTCTGATTTCTGCGTCTTTAATTAAAGGATACCACGCTCAGTGATTATTGAATTGTGTCAACTGGCAACTGTGGAGCAATGA
This sequence comes from Rhagoletis pomonella, assembly GCF_013731165.1. NCBI lineage: Eukaryota > Metazoa > Arthropoda > Insecta > Diptera > Tephritidae > Rhagoletis > Rhagoletis pomonella. Next base: position 22,548,383 of record NW_023458561.1, read on the forward strand.
AATGTAGATACGGGAATGTACGTCCGCATTGCTGATGCAAGCGCTGAATCAAGTTGGACTATGCATTGCCATGCATAGAAAGAGAAGAAAAAACTAAAAATGGAACGACTTCCGGTGCACAGTTGTGGAAAAAAGGAAGTAGAAAATAGTCCGGCTATAATCGTTATTTACATGCTGATAAAGGGCGCAACGAATTCGCAGGCGATGAAATGAGCAACGCAACGCACACAATCGAATTACCGGCGTTACACCGACTACCGACTCTATCTGTTGAGTACACACAAACATATGGTAAGATGTACTTGCGCTGTCGCATGACTGGGCAGGGCTTGATCCACATGGCAAAGCGCCAAATTGGTGAAACAGCAGGGAGCCACTGCCAAGTATCCCCAAAAATAAATGGGGAAAATGTGAAAAATACAGACGTACATACATACATAGAAATAAAGGAAAGCGGAGGCGAATCACTTTGTGGAAATCGATAAGCGTAGCCCATGGCCCGTAAAAGACAATAAATCGCCGCCCAAACACCCTACCCATCACCCTACTCGTACCGATAGTGCTACACTCACTAACTTAGCCAGTCATTCATTCATTCATTCAGTTCTTCGCTTGTGGCGTGGCATTTATTGATGTACTAAGGAATCCAAGTAGCCTGTCAGCCGAACCAAATACCCACCCACTCGCAGCCGGCGCAAATGACACCATACAGCGGCTTTGGCACTCCTTCGAAGAGTCGCTGCTTCAAATGCCGAAAATCATTAGACAATTTTTACGCCCTGGCTAACTGACGCAGTGCACTGGTGGCATTCACAAATGGCAAATACATACATATTTACATATAAGTACATACATATGTATTTACGTATGTACAAGTTTGGAGTGTCATTGTTTGTCGGTAATGGAGTTGAAGAAACATTCCTTGCCACTAAGTATACGTACTGTCTTGCAACATACATACATACACACTCATGTATACATATATATTTCGCTTGTCCCTTCATATCTGGCTATATTCTAACTGTTTGAACTGTCTGCTTGTTTTGCTTTTTCACATCATAAACTTCGGGCATAATGGCGTTTGCGCGTAAAATACGCGGCCAATTTCGGTAATTGTGGGTGGGTAAATGCTGTATACTTGAACGTACACTGAAGTGGCAGTTAGTGGATTTTTGCTTCGCTTTGCTTGAACGGCTTATAGGTTGGTGCCGCTACGCCACTTTGTTATTCAATTCAATTACTGAGTTGAAAATACCATAACATCGATGAGATTGTCGTTGGAGGCTGCTGAGTTGGCGGCTTTGCTGATGGTTGGTTGCGTGGT
>NW_023458561.1:22559706-22575586 GCF_013731165.1 Rhagoletis pomonella
GCCAGTGGGCAGCAGTGGGAATCAAAACAAGCAGCACTAGCAAGACTGACTGGACGCCTCCTTCTCATTTGCTTTGCTGCAGCGTGGCGCGTTGAGAACGTGACCACGCATTTGGCTGTGCCGGCGAGTTGGGCAATTTTCATTGTCGCGGTTTTTTGCGCGTTATTTCACTTTGTAGTAATTCGCCTATTTTTTTTGTTTTTTGTAATTTTATTTCTCACTTTTGTTTTGTATGAAAAATGTAGTAACTGCAAAGCACTACTTGTTAGTGCCGACTGATAAATGCGCGCCAGCGAGCTATTAGTGAAATTACAGGGATCAAAGAGTCAACAAAGGAAGGGAGCAAAGACTTAAGGCAAATATTCAAAGCACTTACAGAAGCATGCATGCATTTTTGAATGCACAGAAACATAAACATGCAAGCACATACATACAATCGCTAAAGTATTTGAGTAAGCACTTAAGCCTGCCATTTGCAGCAGCTGTAACTAATGCCGCATTGTAATTGTACGGTAGATGGCAGCAGCCGCCTAGTAAAGCAAGCACTGATTCAATACTGCTTAATACATAAATACATAGTACACTTCTGTGCCAATTGCAGCAAATCTGCGCTGTTGCGCATGCGCAACCAGCCCCACTGCACACACGCGCATACACAGACATTTCACTGGGTCTGGACTTTGCCTAATGCGGATTGACGTTCGGTCGAGTGAAACCGCATTGCCGACTGCATTTTCCTTCCTGCCATTCACCCAACTCATTGGCAGTCTACTGCAATTACATATATGTATGTCCAGTATTGTAGATGCCTGAGCATAGTTAATACGGCCTAACGTTATAGCTGCTGCGACCGTCTTTGTGATTTCCTCGCCAACCGTTGCACTATGGGTCATCTGCCGCAAAAACGTTGCAAAAAAATAAATTTAATGAAAGCGTTCGATAAAGTTTTTATATGTACGTAACTATGTTCCAGTATAGGTGTCCAGTATTTTCCAAATCGAATTTTCCGTAGACTACGAAAATATAACTTTTGATAGTTTAGGAGGTAGAACCACTCAAAGTTGAAAATTTTTCTCCATAGACAAAAGTTTGTATTTTTTGTACTTTTTTGTCACGTTTGAGATGGGCGCGGGAGAGCGGGACCCACGGCACTGATTTAAAATTGGCCTGGATGGGCGGTATCGGGAAGATCTGTAAAAATATGGCGGGCGGGACGGGACCATAATCCTTTCCCGACACTCCCGTTTGAAATATTTTCTTTTAACTTTTCATTGAGACGAAAGCGAGCAGCAAAGCAAAAAAAAATAATCGGAAGATGCCAAATATTTCATTATTATTTTTATTATTTAAAATTAATTTGAAAGAGATGAACATTTTTGTCAACCTTCGATCGGTTTGCAAGCCACGCCATACACGTTGAAATCTCAATCGATCGTTTCAATTTGTTGTCCGTTTGTAGCCTGCTTTAGAGATAGATTTCGGGACCCACGGGACTCGCGGTACAATTCTGAAAAACGTCGGGATGGGCGGGTTCAGAGCTTTAAAATCGTATTTCGAGACGGGCGGGATCGGGATTAAATATTTAGTCCCGTGCCCATCTCTAATTTGTACATATCGACCCCTTTGCGCGAAATTATCGTATTGCCAGAAACCAAATTTTACAGAAGAGCGTTTTTTCCATGATAAAAATATTACAAGGTAAAATCATTCTCTAAATTCGTCGGCCCTGATTTGTTTCTGACGTTTGCGGCCGCTGTGGTGGTGCAGTGGTTAGCAGTTGGTAGTTCATATTTTTGCGCCTTCCACCTAATAATATTTTCTCAATTATAAAAGATTTTAAAAGGGGTGGGCGGATAGTATAGGACACGCTGTATATTTTTCTTTAAGATGCAATTTAAATCAGGGACAGAAAATAACCGTTTAAGCAATTTAAATCAGGGACAGAAAATAACCGTTTAAGCTGGCCAATTTTTTTAAGGCCGAAATAAAAGTCCTTGCCTAATAATAAACAAACCACTTATCCAAATTAAACAAGTTTGGTATCACATGGCAGGATAGATGAAATGTACAAAAGAGGAAAACCACGTATTGAAAAATATTTTAATAGAAAAATGTCATTTATTACCATAGAACAAACCTTGAGTCGGTCAGATATGTGAATTTCCTTTGTATTAAATTATAAAAAAATATAAATATAGGTGGTAACTTTCGTTCGTTATTTCTGTTTGAAAGCTATTTCAGCCCGCTTTCATTTGATACTAAACTTGTTTAATTTGGAGAAGCGGTTTGTTCATTATCCGAAATTGACTTTTATTTCGGACTTAAAAAATATTTGGCCAATTTTAACTGTTCAAAAAATAACTGTTATCTTTGGTCCGTTATTTTAATTCTTAAAATATGGTCATTAGTTCAAAAGATTTTTATTTTTGCAACGAAAAAAGTCAATAGGCCCCAAGGTGCATTGGTTGCTATTCCTATAGCTTATTTTATTGCTGCTGCTGTGCTGCTGTATCAATAAGTATTAAGTATACAAGTGTCTACCACAATCAGCTCATTGTCAGTGGTCTTGTTAAGTCGTTACGTGCAGACGAGGAGTATGCGCAGTGTGCGGCGACTGGTTTAGTTGAGCGTTTGCACGGAGTGGTATGATCGTTAGTTGTTTGCTTTTGATTGCTAAATACGAGTAGTTAACGCGTTTCAGGTGAGTTGTCTTGTAATTGCACTCTGTTGCATCACTTACCTAAATACATACATACATACATAGTTGCCGATCGGTGTATTTCATGCGAAAAGATGTGAGTAAGTAAACAACTACTTAACTATTTGAAATATTTTGAAGTAAGTATATACTATGTACATAAAATATTATAATAGCTTTTCTTGAAGTATTTGATTTATGTTATTTAGTGCCGTTTTCTCAAGTGGGTTTTATTTTTCAGCAAATAATTTTTGTTTAAAGTGCAGATCAATTCTAAAATCTACGTGAGAAAACGGCTCGAAAGGAGTTTACGTTTTGGCAGTGAGAACCAAGCTGCACTTAACGCATTGGCCATCCCTCTAACTACTTCCAAACTAGTTCGGCAATGCAATTCTCGCCGAAATTATGTTGGTAAACATAACGAGCTTGCTTTATTCTGGGTGCCAGGTCACTCGGGAGTACCTGATAATGAGACATTTGGCAAGCCGGGAAAAACTGATCTAGCCTTCAATCTCAGAAGATCTATCTAGTTTTTTGCTCTCGCTGAGCAGACGGGGCTGCAGACGACTTCATGGACTGCTGACTGGCCACTTCACGTGACATAAATACTTGACTGTGATGGACATAAACGACAACTCCATTTGCCTATTTTACAGTAGAAGGCGCCTTACATTGTTAAGCAGTTGGATATTTAAAAGGTTTTTAATAACTTTTTAGGAAATTTTCATGACCATCTGCCAAAAATTCTTAACAAGTTTTTTGAAAATTTAAATCACTGAACAGGCAGTTAATTGTTTCCACTCATACATAAACATATAGAACATTCATCATTACTATCGCGCCGTGCTACTCAAGTTCATAGGTTCACATGAATATAACAATACGTAATTCTGAAAACTAATAAAACCAAAATGAGCCAAGCAACATCGTGTACCCAACCAAGCCCAAAATGTACGATGTAAGCGATTATGAATATGATGAATTAGACATTCAGGTTATTATCGGCAAACTGACATCAAACAGCATGCGAGCGCTGCAAGAGGTCGTCCGTCCGAACGTTCACATGTGAGCGCACACTAAAGCTCATATAAATAGTTACTTAGAAAATGCATATGCCTTCAAGCAATACCTAACCAAAGTATAGGCCTTTATATAGCTAAATACATACCTATTTACATACATACATATATATATGATATGCGTGCACATTTGTACTTGCGAGCGTTCTCAAAATGAAACACAGGTGTTGCCTCGAGTTGCATGTCATGCCCACGAAACATAAAATTTCGCCTCGTTCTAATTACGGTTGTTGGTAATAGTGATGGTTGTTGTTGGTTGACTGTTGCTACTACATATTTACTTCAAATGTCGGTTGCAATTGAGATTATGTTTTACCTCTGTGGTTTAATGCTTTTTTCATTTTGTAGCTTTTTTCGACTCTACGTATAAGCTGCACACGCCCCTTTTCTGCATTCTTACATACATCTGTATGTACTTTTGTACGCATTTAGATTATTATTTTTGCTTGCTTGTGGTGCATGAAATTTTTACAACAAATTGTTTATAAGATAGCTTATGTGTGCTCTAACAGTTCTAACAGATGTTTTTACCGTTAGAAGAATACAAAAGAGAAAAGGGTTGTTGGAAAACTGTATTTAGTTACATCTGTAAGTATATATATACGAATGCAGCACAAAGATACATACATAAGTACACACTTAAGTCGTTCTTAAGCAGGCAAATTAGAAGGTTTTTGAAGAAGAAAAGCAAGTCACTCATTATTTCAAGATTATAATTAACCCAGTTTTGAATAGGTAATCTTGAATTTGTTGAAGGTTAGCGAATGAGCGGTTATAACTAGCGGTCTTCTTTGGTGAATAAAAGCCAATTAGGGAGGTAAAGAATTTAAATACTGAATTTTGTGGCAAGTTAAAGAATGTTCAATGGAAAGTTCAATGGCGTTGTTCAGGGAATCTGTTGATTAATAAGCACACACATCAAATTTGTCACCGTTCAGATGGCGATTCTACCGACCCAACTATACCATTTGAAAGATATTTTTCTGTAGATGAGTTGAAATTTAGGGCCTAAATCCTTGTTTAAAAATTTCTGTATTTGTGCATAGTTGTTGTTGCAATGTATTCAATTTGGGTTGTTTTCGCATTTGGTTTTATTTCGTATTTGAAATTAAACTTTGCAAGAAAGACAAATATGATGATGAAGCAATAAATGATAACGAATAGGACAAAAAGTTTAAGATAAAGATGAAGATGAAAACAATGACAAATACATAAGAATTAGGGTAAGAACATTTAGTGAAAATTTTCCATAGGAATCGAAATAAATTCATTAATAAGAAATCTAGTTATCGAAAGTTATCGCACTTATTCAAATTGAAAAATTTTTATTGAGTTGTCGAAATTTATAGACACAGAACATTAGTTGTCGAAATTTAAGATGCTTAGTTATAACCGATTATGTGATTATCGATATTTGTTAAGTTAATTAAATTTATGAAGCTATCGATATTTATTGAATTATAATTATTTATAGAGTTAACGAAATTTATTAAGTGATTGTAATGCATCGAGCTATTTGATTTTATCGAGCTATCGATACTTACTGATTTACTGAAATTTGTCGATTTATCGATTCGAAAGTTTTGGAATTTTCAAAATATATCGAGATTTTAAGATTATATAAGTTTATCAAGTTATCACTGCTTATCAAATTTTATGGTGTTACCAGAATTTGAAGCTATCAAAATTAACCGAGCGAGCGAAATTTATAGATGTATCCAAAATTTTTTAGAGTTATCGATTTATACCGAGTTATATTCATTTGTGAGTTATCGAAATTTATCGAGCCCTCTAAACGCAGTTTTGGAAATGAGTCAAGTTATCGAATTTTGTTGAGTTATCGAAATTTATCGACAAACTGGATTGTATTGGGTCAATTCTAAATCCTGCCAAAGTCCTGAAAAAACCTTCAAATATATAAAAAATTTTAGTCACGTTTTGGTTCCAAAGCAGGATGTTTACCGGTTAGTAATTTGGTACCTTATACATAAGTTAAATAACGAACTAATTTAGAAAACTCCTCCAAGGGTCTGATAACTATAAAAACGGTCGAATTTCTACAGTAACTGGCACTCCTAGTACAGATAAAATTGGTACAGAATTTAAACAGCATGTCAATAAAGTAAGCCGTTCGGTTAAACCTTTCATAAAAACCAGAAAGAGTCACAACCCCGGTAGAAAAACAATTGACTGGGACTAAAAGCAATCCCTATTTTACATCTTAACCTTTATAACTGAGTTCACAAAAGAGCTTGGAGGCAAGGCATGGGGCTGGTTCAAAGGATACAAGTTACTCCAAGGTAATACTTACAACAGTATCTCAACAATAAATAAGACTGTTATAGGTTTTTAGGAAATGGTCGTAACACCGCCCACTTATGACTACAAAGGTGACTCTCGGTAACCGCTTTATCGATTTCTTGGTTCAACTCAGAATATTATCGCAAACGTTTGAAAGCGGGGAAAATAACCCTGCTTATTATGGCAAAGGTAATTTGTAAAAAGGTGAAACGAAGATACCTGCGCCAGTTATATAAAGTTCGGTTTCGCCGGAACTTATACTTATTTACTTGTGTTAAAATATTTTAGGTTTGAAGCCAAAAGGATTTTTAATTTTGCAAATGTAAGTATAAATATATAATTTGATTACGGGATATTTGAATTTGGGAAGTCCGCAAAGCTAAACATTACCATTTACTCTATATAAATATATTGATAAGTATGTGTATATACAAAATGTATACCTTTATACTATGTAAGTGAGTGTATGGGCAACACCTTAATTTACGTTCTTAGCTTTAATTACCATGTTAAACTATAATTACACTAATTCCCAAATATACCATGTTAAGCCCAACTACTTAAAGCTGCGTTTTTACATTACATTTTTACATAAACGCATACCTACTTTATACATATGTATCTCGTACACATCGTCGTCATCAATGCAAAAGGCCCTAAATGACAAAATTGAAATTTTAAAGCAGAAGCAAAACACTTTTAAATATAAAGAAAGTATGTTAATAGTACTTCTTGTACATTTCAGAATAATATTTGCCATAACTGTCTATCGAGGAATTCACTTTATACGGTATTTTATTTTTTTTCTGAATATGCAGGCTGGCTTTTGACCAAATAGATCATGTGCTGACCTAAACCAGCAACGGCAGAAACATATATCACATATCTATCTAGGCTCTCTTTGGTCGTCCCTAATAAAAAAATACCCTGCCTAATTAAAAAGTGATCGATTGAGTTGTGCTTACTACTCCTAAACTCCAAGCCATAATAGCATTAACCTAAAAAGCTGGCTTTATGATCAACCCAAGAAAGAGAAGGAGGCGGATCTATCTATTGATGAACGAAAACAACAAAGTATCTCCTACTAACACACAAGCAGTCTTGTATTGGCACTCTTGGATATTTGAAGTAGTGAAATACTATGTTTATTTAGGATCTAGCAGCACTGCTACTGATAATGTCTGCCTTGATATCAAACATAGAATAATTTCTGTCAGCAGGTGTTTGCGTGAGTGACGGATATCGAAAATATAGAACTACATGCATATGTACGCTGACATGGACATGCGGTACATAGGTATGAATGAAGTTTCTCTGGAAACGACCGGTCTAAACTTGGTATGAACAACTGGTGAAACTTTGTAAGAGAGAGAGGAAAGTCTCAAAGTGTTTTGGTCTCGAGCTAAACCAGTAAACGATTCTAGTTCCAGATAAGAGGAAGAAAAGGACATACCACTTTCAATTTCTTAAAATGTAACACACTTAGGAGTTCAACGTAAAAAAAAACGGCCGTATATGCAAAGCCAATAAAATATTTGCAAAGCGCAATAAGATCGGGAGATCATCAGGGTTATTCAAACGAACGAAACGAACAACGTCTAAAATCGTACACCAACTGTTATCTGCGAGAATACCGCGCATTACCTGGCCCTAGCTTAATTTGTTAGGGATCTCAGAGCAACTACTGGAATACAAAAAAAAACAACAATTTACAAAAAAGAAAATAAGGGCCTTTTGCATTAATGGCGCCAATACGGACTTAAAATAAAAGAAAGCATTGATGGTTTTAGTCCAAGTGATCTATTAGGTAAACTTAAAATAATTTTATTGAAAAAACGAATAAAGTTATTTAGGGCCAAATTCCCAGTCTTCTTCTTTCTTGTGAGATTAATCTTTTTTTTTTGTGGAACGAGTTTCAAATTTGTTTATGTAGAAAAATATTGGTTTTATGAATTTCCATAGTTAATTATGTGACTGTGAATATAAATTCATAGTTAATCTCTTGTTTATGGTTAAGTTAACAATGGTTTAACTAAGCACTTTGAATTCGGCCCCAAGGGTTTGTTTTCCTACAAGTTTTGTTAGCTGAGTGAAAAAAGTCACATATGACTGGAATATCCATATCAATCAAGTAAGAACTATACCTCGGCTGTGCCTAACTGTTATCTAATAACATTAACGATGTTCGATAAATATTAAAGAAGAAATTAGGGTTAAATTTCTCCAATTTAATATAGGTAATATAACACCGTGCGACAAAAACAAAAAAAAGTCAAAACACACGAAAGAAACGATATACTCATGAAACTATGGGACAAATATAGTAAAACTGCGTGTTTAGTTTTTCACTCTGACGTCAGGATTTTTTTCAAAGGACTTTGAAATTTTGAAGATATGATTAATTAAAAAAAAATATTTTTAAAAAATCAGTGCAATGTAGAATAACAATTTGGGTACCATATGAGAGAGAAAATTCTGAAGAATTTAAAAACAATAAAGTTTTTTAGTTTACAGGGGCGAATAGTTATTGAAAATGGGGTTTTAATAAATTTTATCTTTTAAAGTTAATAAAGTTTGCTGGACGAACTTCGATGATGAGATCGTGCGTATATTACGTATATTAGTCCTCAAACAATAATTAAAAAAAAATACTGCAAATTCGTCCTCATGCACCAAAAAATTTATTCTGTTATAATTCTACAGATTTTTTTCTTTTATATATTACCCTTATTTTTATATTGAATTGTACTGAATTTTTTAACGAACTTTTTGAAATAAACATATTTTTAAAATTTCAACGTCCTTTAACAAACTCTGACGTCAGAAAGAAAAACTAAGTACGAAGTTATACTATAATTTACCCATAGATTCGCGAATCTATTCATCTTTTTATGTAAAATTTACTGTCGCACGGTGTAATACGCCATCAACAAAGTTAAACGCTGAATTTATTATATTACGAGCATTTTTTACTTTTAGTCTCTTGTGAGACAATTTTTTAACTAAATTAGTACCTCGAGACTTTCCTTAAATGAAAATTTTCAATATTTCTTATATATCGAAACCCAAATCGTACAATTTCGGCACAAAATTTATTTGAGAAAATATTAAAAAAAAAACTGGGTAGGCCTTCTTAAGTGAAGCCATTATAAAAGACCTACCCAAGAAGGACTGAAAAAGTGTTTGCTTGCATGGCCTCTAGAAGGTCTTTTTCTATTTACTATCCTTCAAAAGGCCTTCTAAAATCCGTCCAATAAAAGTCCTTCTATGGCTGGCCTTCAATTTGTCCCACTCCATATAAAAAAGAAAAGAGAAAGGAATGTAAAGTAGAAGGCCTATTGACTGTCAAGAAGGCCCTTTAGCTGCAGAAATTATCTACTAGGTAGATTTTTGAATAATGGAAGTCTATGTAAATAGTTAAACGTTTTTAACAAGCGGACCAATGGCTTGATCTTTAGCCTAAAAACTTCATATACGAAAAGTTTTGTCTATAAAGAACTGGCAATGACCTTACTTTGTTTTTTTTTTTACTTCAAAGGCATGTAATACGAACTCACAAAGTGACGACCAAGGCTAAGGACAACCCTAATATTTCACAAGCTTCTAACAATACATACATATGTACTTTGAATTCAAATGCGTTTTTTAAACAAATCTTTGGACTAGAACTTATCAATGCGGTCTATAAAAGAGGTAAATACATACATACATATGTTAATCTATATTTGTACATATGTACAATTTATACAAATGGTGAAAAATGATTTCGTTTTTGCAAACTTACCCGATCTTTGCGACTTTGTGCATCGGATATATCACTATCCTGCGATCGCTGTTGGTGTACTAGCTGAATTTTTCCTTGAGATATTGTTATATAATTCGTTGGTGGCGAAAAGGCCTGTATGTCGTCTTTTTCATCATCTTCTTCTTTTATGTCAAGCGTTCTGTAACGAAGGGAAGAATAATATGAAATAATTAATTTTAATATATGATTAAGAAATTACATACATATGTGCATACATACATATATATATACCATGTAAAACATATTGTACGCACATATTTACGAAATAATTTTAAATTTTTAATGTATACGAAATTAATTTTTTTTCGAGTTCACATTTGAGTAAATCGTGTATTAAGCTTTCATCTTTACGAAAACATATAAGTGGTTGCGTCTTTATCTTAAGTACTAACTGTCATAAATGAGCTAGAGTTTATACACCTAATCAAATAATAGATTTCAAGTATTCGATTATAAAGCCAAAGCTTATTTGCTATACTTCTATGTTACTAAATAGTAAAGCGATTATCTAAGCAAACAAATGTTTACTTGACACCCTTTTTTGAATTGCTATACAACAATTATACAACGTCAATTTACAAACTTTTACATACAACCTGATAAACTTTAGCTGCACATAAGCCGATAATCTGGAATCTACATAAAGTGAGTGCATTGAGAACATTTGCAGCTGTTCTTAGGCAGCCAGGGCTGCGTGGATTAACAAATTATCGATTATATCTTGTTTTCAAAACGAAAAGAAGGTAAATGGGTTAATTGGGTGTAGTCAAGTATGTAAGAATGATAAAAGCTGAGTGGTTGAGAAGGAATTGACAGCTGCGTGAAAAAATTTCTATAATACCAATGTAATTAAAGCGACCTAAAACTTGAAGATTGTAAAATTGTGCTAAAATTTAAACTAGCGTAAAAAGGGGTCTAGAGATTTGCGTTAAAAAAGTAATAGTTAGTAAAGTAAAAACAAAAAAAAAAAAATATAAAGATTTATCAATATATATATATATTTTTAATATATTCTACATAATAAAATTCAATATGTATTTGTAAAACTGAAAACACGTTTTTTCTCAAAATCTTATCTTAAAATATATTAAAATTTAGGATGACAAACAATTTTTTATCATTAACAAAATTCTATGTGGAAACAAATTTAAACTATCTGCTCTGTCGTTGAATTCGATGTTCTCGGTATCCGATTAGAAATCGAGATTTTTTTTCGTTATATGTCGCACAATCCGATCTTATCGATTTTTACGTTTGAAACAGAAATATGCCAGTTTTAGTTGGTATACGCCTCATTGAAGATTTATTTCTTATTCAACCTTTACCACAAAGATCTTGAGACTTCACAATTCTCTCATTTGGTTCACAAGTCATATGCTACGGGAGTGGTATACTAGTCAGCTTTTCTCAGATGATTAGATTGAAGAAAGAAGTCCATCTCACTGATCTACATTTCCGTCTCGTTCATAGACACCTGATGAGCTATTTTGCCGGGAACCCAGCAAATAGTGTCGTTAATAGGGATGAAATGATACCATATAGGTATCGATACTTTTACTTGGAAGTAGTATCGAAAAAAAGTATCGATTCCTGAAAGATATCGATATCTACTCGAATCGGTACTCATTGTGTATTCCGTATTAAGTTAAATTTATTTTTTTAATTAAGAAGTTAATCATCCTCTGGGAATTCTAAACTCCGAATAATAAAATTTAATAATGTAGGAACTGAAAATAAATAAAACTCCGTTACATAGCAGAACTATATGCTTAATGATGAATGGTGTTTACATAGATACAAACACATTGGAAAAGAGTACAAGTTGATCTTATTTAAGAAAATATTTATTAATAAAATATTTCAGCGAAAAAAGTCTTCTTTTGTTGCACGTCCCAAGAAGTATACAGATTTTTTTCCGGATCCATCTCTGGATCAAAAAAAAACCTTACTTACTTTAAGGTCGAAAATTCTACCGAATAAGTAAAAAATTTTCCCGAATGAGCAATTTTTCTTTGGAATGTGTAAAAACGTACACGAAAATATGGCACCGTGGATGTAATCTATCATTTCGAAGAAATGTTGGGCATGAAAAGAGGATAAAACTTCTTTAATGCTATTTCGTTCCCATTTTTCTTTATTTTGATTGCTGTTTTCTTTCAATTAAGAGAAGTTTTTTTTTGAGTGTGGTTATTGTTGCTCCTGCTTTCGAAAACAATCGTTTGCAAGGAACAGAACAACAAAGGAAAGGTTCGACTTCGGAGAGGATACTGGGCGGGATAAAAGAGAAAGAAACGTATTTTTTACTTTGAAAAACATTTTTTTTTAGGTCGCGTTGGTCGGTTCTTTATAAAAGCGCTGATGCTTTCAATTTTTTTATTTTCGTGACATGTTATAGTGCAGCTAAAAATGTTGTTCTTACATGTAATTACTCAGGTATTATTGGGGAATATTCTATTAATTACATACTTGTCTTGGACAGTTAAAATGGGCCTTGTGCCCGAAAATATGCTTTGTAAAAGAGACTGCTATATTAAAATGTTAATACTGAACTATTTAACTAAAAGGAAAATTTAAAATGGCGGATCCAAAATGGCGATCAATTTGAACAAAAAAGGCTGGATTTGTTCGAAACTCGGAGCTCGGGAATTTTTGGGGTCGCTGATTACGATTCTGAAGTCAATTTTAAAATTCAAAATGGCGGATCCAATTTTGCTATCAAATTCTTAAAAAATTTCTAAAGTTAAACGTTGATCCTGAACGTTGTAAACATTGTCGTGGGTTGAACTTGTTACCAGCTGGTTTCTGTGTATCTGATGTCAGCAGATTTTCAAAATTCAAAATGGCGGATCCAAATCCAATCATTTTTTTAACTGATAGCCATATTGGATCCGCCATTTTGAATTTTGAAAACTGACATCACATTCGTAATCACCGACCTCAGGCACCCCCTGGTAACGAGTCTTACCCAATGATAATGCTTAAAAAGTTTTAAAGTTTTAATTTGAGTAATTTTTAAGAAATTGATCACCATATTGAATCCGCCGTTTTGATAAAAAAAAAAATAATAATAATTTAGATTTGTAGTCAGCGACCCCAAAAACTATCGAGTATCGAGTTTCGAATAAATCCACTATTTTTTTTAAATTGATCACTATATTGGTACCGCTTTTTGAGTTTTGAAAAGCTGACATCAGATGCGCAATCCACACCACCAGGAACCCCTGGTAACGCGTGTGGCCACTAGGGTGATCGACTCGGGTTTTTTTCAAACCGGTTTCCGCCGGTTTTTTGCATGTCCATAGGCGGTTTTACTTAAGTCTTGATTGTAAGTCGGGTTTTTCATTTTCATGTCTGCGAAGACACGACCGCAATTTGAAAAAAACTTGTTTGGATGTTGCTGGAACCACAAATTGCACCATGCACCTCCCGAGTGGCAGAGTAGGCACATCTAGGCATTCGGCTACGGAGGCAAGAGCACTAGTATAAGCCGAAAAGATTTAGAAAAAATACAATTAACTATTAAAAAAAAGTTAAAATAAGACCAAATGTAAATTTTTCACCGATTCCTATTTATTTTACTTTTGATCTAAACATACTTTTGAGCTTTGCTCTTTTTTAAATAAAATCAATCTTTGTTATTGATAACAGATTTACTGTAATTTTTGGTCATTACTTCATACCAACATTAGAATTTTCTTTGTATGAAAACTATGTAAAATAAAACCAGATTTTTCTTAATTCAAAAATCAGGAACCGATTTTTTCAAATTGCAGTTTTTCGAATCACTCGAAAACCGGATTTTGAAAAAAGGCGAATATTTGAAAACCCTAGTGCATTAAGTGCAAAAAAAAAATAAGGAAATAGAAACTTTGATAAAAAAGAAAAAAAAGCTCGCATATGCCCACTGCCATGCTGCTATTAAAGGACAGTATGTATTATTAACTAAAGTAATTTCCTATGGCTAATATGCACTAATCTTTATTTCCCAATAATTTTTATAGTGGCACCTGGTTTAAAAATTTGTGAATTGCTTGAGATTTGGTGATCGGAAAACAAAGAAAAAAAATTGAGCGTAAAAAAATAAAAGCCCAGTTCAGTAAAACTCTAAGCGTTATTAATTTATTATATAAGATGACATTGTAGCGATTTTTGTATGGATGGTAAGCTACTATTAATCGTATTAAAGTTCCAAGCTTTTCTCAGTACATAAATTTCGACAAATTTATTGTATTTTGGGAATTAGAAAGGTGTCCACCGTTGAAAATAATACATTTATATGGGAAATAAGGTTGCATATGACACTTTTTTAAATAAAGTATATTTATCATTTGATCTCAAATATTAATATGTATTGTCGGCCTGGCTTAAATATAATAATATCTTAAACAATGGCGATACAGAAAATGTGTATTAACTTGATTTCAATGTATTTCCGCGTATTATGAAAGTTAACAACATATTTCATGACAATCGGGACCATATTTAACATTTGCAGCCACATTTTGTTTGGGTGGTGGCATTGCCTGTGGACAAATCTTCAATATAGTATTTTAGATTTATGTTAGGTAAATACATGTGCTAACCAAATTTTATCGCAATCGGATAACTTTTAACCTTTTCCGCCCTGTAGAAGTAGAAACTGTATCCTCAGCTCCAGAATTTGAGAGTCAAATTGTCAAAAAATCTCGATTTTTCAATTTTTGAAAAGCTCTAGCGACGAAACAAAAGGCCATAGAACATTCCACTTAGGCTTACATTAAAACTATAACTCTCGACAAGTATCCCTGCATCTTATCCTGATGGTCGCTTATAGTCATTCTGGTTAATAAATGATAGTCATTCTGGTTAATAACTGATCTCCAATTAGCACTAATATGTGCCATTTTAAAGCCATAACTTTGCACCTGTTTTTTTTAATTCCATATATTTTTGACAGTAAAGCACTGCGAGCTAATTTAATATTCAAACGACTGACAACAGACAGCTGCAGCTAGTGAAATCCATTTTATTAAAAGTTGAATTAAAATTTGATTTTGTTTTTTTTTTTTCTGCGAACGTTCAGGATGTATATATTGGTCTAGCAGCAAATTTACTATTAAACAACATAATTGATTTATCGACGATTTCGTAAAACAATGGCGCAACTAATGAAGCTGTCCTTGAATGGGGAAAAAATTAAATTAAACAAGTAAAAAAGTCTAAGTTCGGGCGGAGCCGAACATTAAATACCCGGCGCAAGTATTAAATATATGTTTTTCACCTTTCCGAAAGCTACCGCTACATGGTAAACCGAGGTGTATCCATTTTGAGTAAATTGGCGTCCTTAAATTTCGAAATATTGAAGTTTCAAGCATATCTGAAATTTACTGTTATATGAAAAGCGGCCGTAATTTTAGTTCGATTTCAATAAGTTTCAACGTTTTGCTTCTATGTGGCAAGTACAATAACCACACCGAGTTTGGTACAAATTGGTAGAACGGTTACCGAGATACATATATGTGATCATAAGTGGGCGGTGCCACGCCCATTTTTCAAAATTGTATCCTAAACGTATTTCTTGGTAACGAATTGTTGCAAGCATCAATTTTGAATAAATTAGCTTCAATAATTACTGATTTATCGAAGATTTCGTATTTCTCTAAATTACCGTTATATGGGATTATTGTCCTATTTTAAAAATTTTCGGCCATTTCGTATGTTATACCAAGGTTAACAACTGTGCCAAGTTTGGAAGAAATTGGTGCAGCGGTTACCAAGATATACACATGTAAACATAACTGGGCGTGGCTACGCCCATTTTCCAAAAAATTTATAATATTCTTATTTTTCGTCTAAAACTTATTGTAAATATCAATTTTGAGTGAATAATCTTCAGTAGTTACTAAAATATCGCAGTATTCGTATTTCTGAAAATTACCGTTATATGGGAAGTGGGCGTGGTTATTGTCCAATTTTTAAAATTTTCGGCCATTTAGTATGCTGTATTAAGGCCAACAA
>NW_023458561.1:22575596-22593176 GCF_013731165.1 Rhagoletis pomonella
CTGTGCAAAGTTTGGAATAAATTGATGCAGCGGTTACCAAGATATACACATGTAACCATAAGTGGGCGTGGCTACGCCCATTTTCAAAAAAATGTTAATATTCTTATTTTTCGTCTAAAATTTATTATAAATATCAATTTTGAGTGAATTATCTTCAGTAGTTACTAAAATATCGCAGTTTTTGTATTTCTGAAAACTACCGTTATATGGGAGGTAGGCGTGGTTATTGTCCGATTTTGCCCACTTTCAATACCATCCGTCCTACGCCCGAAAGAAGTGCACATACCAAGTTTCGTTAAGATATCTCAATTTTTGCTCGAGTTATCGTGTGCACAGACGGACAGACGGACGGACGGACGGACGGACAGACAGTCACCGCTTAATCGATTTCTCTTTTCATCCTGATCATTTATGTATACATTTGTCTATATCTATCTCGATTCGTTTTGCCTGTTACAAACAACCGTTATGTGAACAAAGTTATAATACCCTTGTGCACAAGTGCGCTCGGGTATAAAAATAGACAAATTCGAATGAGATAATTTTAGCCAAAACGACTTATTGGTCGACTGTAAAATGAAAGGTTAAAATTCAGCATATGTAATATTCCTAAATCGGTACACAATAAAACTAAATGTGCAAAATAGTTGGGAGTGTCAAATGCTTGTTTGTACTAAAATTTAAATTTTTTGCGACTACTATAATGCAAAATACATTTATACGTAACTTAGCATATACTTTTGTGGATTTCTTTAAGTTAAGAAATGATTCCAAGCACATATTATTTATTGATTGCTAATCTCATACTTCATAGAATATGTACATTAGGGTGGTCTAAAAAGAGTCAAGTCGGAATTTTAATGCTTTCACCCCCTAGGATTGTTCTATATCGAAAAAAAAGTATACCCCTATTCTTTATTTTGATTGGGATAATTGGGTATTGTTATTGGGAGTCCCCTGCAGAGAAAAAGAGTTTTTCGATAAAAATATTGATTTTTAAGAATGCTATACTATTTCTACGAAAAGTAGTTTTTTTCTCTCTGAGCGATCTTTAAATATTGTTTGATTTCAAAAAAAGGGGTATATTTTTTCGGTACAGAAGAATCCTAGGGGTGAGAGCAAAAAAATTCCGACTTTACTTTTTCACATGCCTTTTTGGACCACCCCAATGCGCATACATATATATTTGTACATATATCTACATACATATATAGTATAATACATATGTACATTGTGTAGCTTAGTTAATTTCTTTTTTTTTTTTGTTTAACGCCTACAGTTAACTACGTGAACGTTGCCTCATTTTTGTTTTCAAGCTTCTCTTTTTGTTCAATTCGCTTAATTTCTTCTTTATAGTTATGTATGTCTTTTTTTGCTAAACCAAAAACTTGTTTTTCCTGCTGGCTGTCAATTGATGTTTTGTGAGAAATGAAAAATTTCATTCATAAACATTTTTGTGAAGTGTTGACTTATGCGCTGAAAGATGACGGCGACAACAGAAATAAAACAATAAAACACAATTACAACGTGAATGGCGATTGCGAATGCGACTGCAACTATCTGTTGCATTTGGTTTGCTTAGACAAGTAGACGTTCCAATAGTCGAAGTGTTTACATACATTGATATGTATGTAAAAACCAATGTTTACATACATATGACGATATATGTAAATACTCAACCAATAACAGTAGCGGTCAATGCTGGAGTGACTGAAAGTGCAATTATAAAAGGGTTACTATGCTACTTCCGGGGAAGTAACTTCTGATTTAATTTTCAGATCCGAAAAATCTGCCATGGAAGTTGATACAATATTAAATTTCATAAATTAATAATATTTAAATTGGGGCTTAAATAATATGGTAGTGTTTGGCCGAGCTTCTCTCCCGATTTTTCGCGTTCGCTTCGATTTTGTCACACAAATAGAAGGACCTACAGGTTAACCTCGCCTCCCAATGGCCATTGGTTTGTTATGAGAAGCCGTTTCATTGCAGAAATATACTAGAAGGCTACCATTTCTGCCGAAGGGCGTTCCGCCATTTGAAAAAACTTGCTTTAAGATCTTGGTCGGAAGAGGAATCGAACCTCGGCCATGCCACCTCTTACCACGTGACCACTTAAGAAAATTATATACTAAGCCACTTGAACTTACTTTTCGCCACTAGTGTAAATACGCGTATACATACATATATGTATGTGCCCGTCAGTGTTGCCAGTTTTCCGAAAAAACCAGAAAACTGTGAACTTCAAAAGCCAAGAGAGATTTAAAAAAATTAAGGATTTTAATTTTATTAAACATAAATAGAAAATAGCCTTTTATTTAAAATAAAATTTAATTTAAAATTTAAATTATACAAAAACAAATTTTATAAACTGAATCATTTAATTCAAAATTAGGTTTACAACATTTTCCTAAATAGCTTTGTTATTTTTCTTATTTTGCTCAAATTGATTTGTGAAAATCTTATTTCCATATTTGCTGTGGCGACTGAAATGCTGAGCCATTTGATTCAAAAGAGCAAACGCTGTTCCTTCCTTGCCCCTTTCTATCTTAAAGATATAGTTTCAAAAAAACCGAAGGGTAATTTTAATTTACTCATACAAATTGTAAATTTTGAAAAAAAACTGTAATCTGTACTAGTTGAAGGTATTTAAAAAAAAACTTTAAGGTTGTCTAAAGTACTAATATACAGTTAAAACAGTGGATATGGCAATACTGGCGCTCATAGTACGTGTAATGAAACTGTGCAAACACATTTGTAAGCTGTATTTGTGCCAAGCAGCAGCCACGCTGCAGTCAAACAGGCAGCCATTAAGTCTGGCTCGGTTATGGAGAGGTTGAATGATGGTGGCGGTTCTTGTACTGCGTTGATGAGGTTTACATATAAACACACTACATATACACACAGCGTCAAAAATATGCATACTTTGTAATTTTAACGATTTTCTTTATTTATATTTTGCATAGAAAAATTCGGTAAAAATTACTGTTGATATTTGAGAATTTTTTTTGCCTTCAATCTTTTTTATATGAAAGAAAGTACGCAACACCTTCAGCGAAAAAATTTTTAAATATCAAAGGTAGCTTCTACCGTCTTTAAACTTGCACTGGCAACTATAAATAAGTAAAATCGTCAGGGTATGCATATTTTTGACGCTGACTGTATACACGTATGTATAAACAATGTTGCACATTGTACACGTATGAATTGACGAATACTCGTGGAAGTGATGCAAGCAGTTGCATGCGGCGTGACAGTCAAATAGGTGCATGGCAAAAAAGTGACTGCAGCACAGTCTCGTAGGTGACGGTGCGTCCGTATGTGCGTTTATCACAGCCTGATTGCCTGCCAGTCGACTTTAGTGCCTGTTTGTATTGTAATTTGGCTTATTTGCTTATGGTAGAAAAAAAAAACAACAAAACAAGTTTTAAATAAATATTTTATTTGGTTTTGTGAATGCATTTTACTTTTTTCAATTTTTTACTCTACGATTTTTCTCAAAGCTGCAATGGCTTTGAATTTATGGCGACTGGATCGCCAACGCATTTGCGGCTACAAAGATGGCAAGATAACAATAATGGAAAAGATTAAATACACTTATGTATGTACTATGTACTCATATTTATGAATGTAGGAGCAACAATATATATGAAAATTTTAATGAATGAAAAGTGTGGCCCTTTGCTTTTGACAGAAATTCTTTTTTACAGATCGGTTTTTTAATTCTAGTGAAAAAAATAAAGTTTCAAGATGCTAAAAAATCGCTCAAAATACTCAAAATTTTTCAAAAAATTCAGACTAAAAAGGTCAAAGTTTAGATGGTAATTCGTTGAATTTTTCTAAGTTCTGTATAAAGTTTGAAAGTTTGACTTATGCGATTAATTAAAGCATGAACCATATTTATATAAAAAAATAACAAAAAAAAAAATTTAACTCGAAAAAGATTGCAAATGTTAAACAAAAAAGACCATGCACTAACTTTTGATTGCCAGTGTATATGTATGTGGTATTATATACTTATGTAGTTTAGTACGAAATACGGACCAGTATCGAATCGAAAAATACTACTCCTGCCGTAAGAATTACAACAGGGTACTGCAGGGTACATTCGCAATTATTTCAACTTTCTGCTCCTAAACTTCCCAGTGCCTTAGTGCCGCTATGCAAATATTTTAATGCACTCAAGTGAAAGTGAAAATGCAGCGTGTGAATTTTTTGATATTTAATTATTTCGTAATTGTTGATATACACAAAGAAGAGATAATTAAAGCGTTGCTTGCTTACGACAATTATAAACTTTCAATTCACTTATTTTTTGTTTTAAACTTTCCTTTTGTAGCTCATTAAAACGCTTAGTTTCTATTGGCCACCCACAGTGACTAAAAAAATAGTTCGGTTATTCCAAAGTAATATTAATTAGAATCTACGTGGTGGCCTTCGATTTGGGTCATATATAGCCTAATTTTATACCAAAACTTGCAAACATTTACGAAATACGATCCGTATTTCCGATTTTTTTATGACCGAACCATGTAAAAAAAAAATCCATTGTAATAAGATTCTTTCCGAGATAGATTCTCAGTGGGTTTAAAAGCTATGCTTGTACATATGTATACCGTGTAAATCTAGTAAAAAAGATCAACATGTGGGCATTTGTTTGAGTCACTGTAAAAATCGATTAAAATCAGAGACCGAGAACGCGTTCCATTTTGGTTTAGTTCTGCATGAGAACAAAATGTAATATCAAGATAGTAAAAGGAGCCAAATGTGAACAAAAGTATTGAGAGCTGATTGAACGAGGATCAAATGAGAACAAAGGTCTGGCAAACGTTCTGCTAGAAAAAATCAACGAAAACAAAAGTTTTGAGAACTTAACGCTAAGATTTAGGGGCTCGTCTGCGTATTGTAATGAAAAGTAGTTTCAGTGAGAACCACGATTGTTGATTCTTAGCCAGAGGAAAGCATTCTGGGTCATTTCAACTTCCAGATCGTTTGTCGTTAGGGTGAACTGTCCATTTATGGAACAATTTTTCATTCTCTGTGCAAGAAAAGTTCGTATCTTAAGTCTTTCGTTCACCCAATTTGCATAATTATCTTTCAGTTCTTTTTTGATTAATTTTAATATTCCAACATTTCAAACTAATGAACGTTATGTGAAAAATTTTGTTCTTGCTTCCATTCTTCGCAAATAGTTCAGAGAAGATTTTAGTTCCCAAATTGTTGTTCGAAAGAAAGTTCCTTAAACTTTTGTTCCCGTTTAGTTCTTTTCCAAACCTTTCCCGAGGCTTTTGTTCCCATTTTGTTCTCTTAAAAATGTTCCTGAAAGTATTGTTCGCAAATTGTTCTCTTTGGAAACGTTCCACAGGGGTTTGTTCTTATAGAATACCCATTGAGCAGGTTCTCGACAGTTTTGTCCTCTTTTTGATTTTGGTTTTGAAGCGTTCTTGGGAACAAAACTACGAGAACGACATTTAAATTCGATCATACTCTTTGTTCTTTTCCCCTGATCAAAATCATTGAGCTGAGCATAACGGTATATTTTATTTTTAGAGGAAACAGCAACTACTATAGTTTTTAAAGGACAAACTGAGCATTTTTTTGAGTGTATTTCAAAAATATAACCCTGGTCGGCCCAACGCCACATTTTCTGCGTGACATTAAAATCACTATTTTCACGGGATTCCTCAGGGGCAAGTAGCAGTTCGAGGAGAAAAAAGGGGGATATTTTTTTGTTTGTCTAAATACTGTGTATAACGAGGACTAAAGAAAATAATAGCTAATTTTGGTGATAAAAGCTAATTTTTTTTTGCAATAAATTATTCGATTTTTCTTAACTTTTCTAAGCCTAGCAAAGTTTGGCTAGGTTTGGCTAAGATGCAATTATTAAGCAATAAAAGCACTATACATATTTTGTGAGCTTATGCCGCCATATTTTGTATTGCGATAGCTTCCGATTTCTAAAAAAGCTGCTATTTTCGCAGCTTATATTGATACTGTCATTCCTGAACTATTTACTTTTTGGAGGGTTGACCTCAAAAAAGAGAGTAAACAAAAGCCTGTTTAAAATTTGATCGCTGAATCGGTTGCACCTTTTAAATTTTGAGTGGACAAATTGAAAAATTCTGAATTTTTAGGTTTAAAATTCAAATTAGTATAATTTGGAAAAAACTGCCACTAGAAAAAGGGGTTTTGTAACTAACTGAAATTTTTTTCTTTCATAAGAATATTAAAAATAACTGCACTCAAATTAAAAATTTACCTCTTTAGACCTCTCGGTCGTTGATATATAAATTTTTATTTCTTACAAAAATGTTTTTTTGGTTTTGTTTTTTGGTTTTTTACTTTTACTTGGTGGGAACTAGGTTCGATTCCTTGTCCTACCACCATAAAAATTGTTTCTAATACGTAGCAGTCGCTCCTTCGGCGCCAATTACAATCCTCTCAATTACGGCGAGTTGGCAAGCGTAGTGCTCTCGCATAAGGGTCTCGAAAAGGGGGAAATTTCTTTTATAAAGTATGAACCAAGTATCAATCTTATAAAAAATAATGCTATATATCTGACCTTATGTGAGAAGGAAAACCACGCCTAAAGGGAGGCCTACTATTTATACCCCTTCCTCCGGCTTCTGGTGGTGAACGAAATTATGGAGATTAATAAAACTGGGAGAATAAGGGTTGTCGCCTACGCCGACCATTACTCACCACTGGAAAATTTCTGTCATCGATAAGTGAACTAATGGAGAGGGCAGTAGGTGATATCTCTAAGATCTACGCTATAGAGAGGGCGATATTTAGTAGTAGAGTTCCAGAAGACAAAGCCATTATTTTTGTCGACAGTCAGGCAGCACTTAAGGTAATAGGGTATAAGAGAATGAAATCGGAAGTTGTATGGAAATGTCGCACAACACTGGCGCCTCTGAACCGTATCAACGGACACAACAATATTGAAGGGCGGCTCAGAGATGCCAATAGAAGAAGCGGATAGCTGCGTTCTACCACCGTTTAGTGATCACGTTAGGAAATTTGATGAATACACCGTGGCCGCGACTAATTACTTGTGGAGCAAACGGCAAGATTGAGACATCACAAGATTATTATGGCTGCAGCTTAGTAAAAAAAAAAACACGAGGGACATACTGAAACTCAATACCTCTGCAGTAAGTCTTTAAACACTTTGCTATAGCAAAATTGTTTCCATGGTGGCGAATACCAACAACTACTCAGAGGCTCAGCGCCTAAAGCACTTGGGTTCTTCAACAGGCTGGATACCGCAGGTGGAACTGCTGGGACAGTAATTGGTTCAGTAGATTAATGACTTGAGCTACTCTCTCGATTATGGGTACGTGTTTCCTACTGACATTCGCTTAAAGCGGATTCCGAGTGAAAGTAGCCCTCCTAATCTAACCTAACCATGTGCCAGTTGTCATGGCAACAGTAGCTTTTTATAAAAATCACCAATATTTTTGCCCATTTCACAGCGATCCAGTAGCGCATTTCAAGGTCATTGAGCACCCTGTATTGGTTACAGTAGAAAATTGAAAGTTGGTGTAGATATTACAAATACCAAAAGCAAAAAAAAACGAATGGGTTGCCACGTTTTCTAGGATGACATATAAAAATTTTACCATTCTAATGTACATACCTACTTATATTCAGGAATCGATCACTGCTTTTATGTGGTACGTTGTCAGCATAACTAATTTACCTCTAAAAGTCTTTCCTACTCCAATTACTTCGCATTTTGTCGGGCCACAGACTATTAACCTATACTTGTTAGTATATAAAATAAGGTAACTAAACACAACTGGTAAAATACCCAAGTGGCATGAGTCAAAAGTCTTAACAGTCAAAGTAGCGGCAGTAATAACAACGAAACGGTAACTTCATAAAACAACGAGTTAATTAAATCACATTCGAGGTGAAGTTTGGTAATTGGTAATTGAATTTACGAGCTAACTGCACAGCAACTATCACAGCGGTATACAGCGACACTTACTACAAAGTATGTGTGTGTGCATACGAGTACAAAGCACGGAGAAGTTGGAAAAATAACCGGCATTTACATACATGTAACAGCTCGGAGCAATCAAGGCTTAAATGGTACATGCGATGGAGTCGGCCACAGGCTACAAATTTACTTGCTTTTTACCCCCATTTTTGCCAGGCCAGTCTCAAACGACGGGCAGTCACGTGAGTGGGCCAATCTGGGATTTTAAACTACAGGCGCTTATATGTATGAATGTGATTTGGCTTCGTAAACAACAAAAGCAATATCGATTGGCTAGCTGCCGCTGTGCGACAGAGTCCTGTTTATTGATTTTTGTTTGCTTGCTTGCTTTGCATTCCTGCACGGTGGAAACTTCATAGATATCAAAAGCAAGCAATTGTCCAAGCACTCAAATAATCACCCAGCAACGTCAGTGTTTGGGGATATGTGTCGCACATACATACCTCCATACATAGTACAGATGTTCGTATGCTCGCTTGTATGTAAATATGCTTTTCTTGCATTTAAACTCCGGCTACTTGCAACATGCCACGACATTTATTGCAAATGCAGCAATTGCTGCTATTTGATTTTTGTATCGGTATGCGCGCAAAAAAAAGTTGACAGTAAGTGGGCATTTAAATACAAAAGCAAGCAGCAAAAAAACAGAAGAAAATATTAAAAATAACAGTTTACCATTTTACTTTGTATTCATATGTGCATTTTTGTGCCTTTTTTTTGGGATTTTTTGTAAGTTTCTGTTAAACCTTCAGCCGCTTTGACTTGCAGCTGCTGGTGATTGTTGGTTTAGTGGTTATATTTCAGTCAATAGACGTGTTTACGCTCGTAAAAATGCTTACCAAGTGTCGGCTGTTTAGCGCGGTGGCAGCGCATGCATGCAGCTACAGCTGGTTGTTGGCGCATTAATGGCTTGGCGGTTGCATTGTTTATCTTGTTGCAGTTACACGATTGCATTTGTTTTATGTATTTTTTTTTTTTATAAATATTTTTTTCTACATGATTATGTGTTGTTTGCTTTGAGGTTACTAGATCAATGAGGCTATCTATTTTGGTTATTGAGATGTGAGCTAGTTTTGCGCTCAGAATTGGAAGTTGTCAAGGAAATCGATTGACTGTGAAATGCTAAGGTGTATAAAATGTTTCGTAATGAAATGCTAAATTGATAAAATTTTAATTATGTTAGTATTTATAACCAGTTTGAGTAAAAAATGTATTATTGCGAATCAACAACTTTTTCCAAATTACAGATTAACTACATGTTTCTTTCTACTTTCATAGTGACTATCAGGAAATGCTTCTGCAATTTCACTTAGTTAATTTATATTTTTTTTGAAAACTAGCAAATACCCGGCGTGCTTCACTGCGCCTCAAAAGTATTTTTGTGTTGTTTCATACCCGTATTTTAATATTTCATTTATTTTATCAATTTGATTAAATACAAATTTTCAAACAGGTGGCCACCCTCCCTAAAAATATTGCAATATTTAATTTATCTTATCAATGAAATTAAATTAAAATTCTTGAACAGGTGGCAATCTTCCACAAAAATATTTTCGGCTGTAAGCCTTCTTAAATAAACTGCTGAAAACTGAATACAGTGTCATGCATTAGTTTTTCTTTAATATATATAATGGACAGATATCGGTCTGTTACAATTTTATTATATGTATAGCCTAACAACGAAATACACAGTATTCCGCATAAAACTGTAAATCCTGCTATTTTGTATTTATTATAACATCAAGACGCACACAACAAATTCGAGGAGTTTCTTATCTATTTTGCTATCTTATCGCCTTCTCTTTCTCACTGGATGTAAACGGGGATTTTCAGGCCGATACTCTTCCATGGGTATAAGTTTGGTGGAGAACAATGGAGAAGAAAACATTTCTTAAGATAATAGAAAGTATATACATATTGGCTATTAATGATCGGCATGACAGGGCCACTTACACCAACGGCAACACTTTACACCTTGTTGCATTTCTTGTCGGCTGACCTAACGGCCAAGAATATAGACAGCGTCAAAAACTGCCGTATGGATCATTTTATGTGCAGGTGTTACCGTCACAGTAGTATACAGACGGATCGAAGATGAAGAAGGGCGTAGGGTCCACAGTCGTATGCGCGGAGTTTGGAAGGCGTGGAACAACAGGTAAAGCTGCAAGGTGTCCAGGATTGTGTGCAGAGCATATGACATGAAGCTCACAAAGTTTCTCCTTTCCCTCAA
Source organism: Rhagoletis pomonella (assembly GCF_013731165.1). NCBI lineage: Eukaryota > Metazoa > Arthropoda > Insecta > Diptera > Tephritidae > Rhagoletis > Rhagoletis pomonella. The sequence goes on from NW_023458561.1 coordinate 22,585,835, forward strand.
GATACTGGGCAGTGATCGGACTACTACCACGATGTGGTAGATCTGCCGCTTTTTTGAGCATCTACCACATCTACCACTCAAGGTCTGGAATCTACCACATATTCGCGTTTTTGAGTAGTTTTATTTTTGCTTGACATAATTTTCTTAATTTTAAGAGCAAAAATTGTCCAACACTAAACACTATGTGGTAACAAGAATGATATAATATAAGATTCCGCATTCCCGGCGACGATGAAATTTCTCAAGTAAAAGTAAACAAAGCCGAATGGGAGGATAAAATAAACTGTAACATAGTAAATTTTCTCAGTAATCAATTTTTCGACAGGAAACGCGGTTTTATTGTGTTAAAATGCAAAATATATGATTGATAAAAGAATTAATAGCGCAAATAAAAAAAAACGGCGATTTTTGTAAAATTATTTGCAAATTTAAGTGCATCTGAGGCATTGTTTACTTTTACTTCAGAATTTCCAAAATCGGCAAATTCCAATTAGCTATTTCTGGAACTTCCCACTTTTGTTCACTACTTCGTGATGTGATAAAAAGAAGCGCTGGCAGCACTCCGCAAGGTTGCAGAGGTCTCTTACAATTTGTTAGAAAAATATCTTAATATGGAAGGAACTGCTTTACACTGTCAAAGAAAAAAAATTGCCACACCTCAAGGTTTGCTTCTGTTTTCGCAAAAATATGGTAGGATGTCTGCATTGGCCTTGTGAATACACATTGAAAGAAAATAGCCTCGGAGAAGCGAATTAATCTAGTCTGATAAACGCAGCGCGCCGTTTGCGTATTTACGAATACGGCTAATTTCGATGCCTGAGAGCTTCTCAGGTTTAGTCAGAAAGTGCGAGCCAAATTGTTTCCATTTTAGCCTCGTAAAGGCTGGCCATACTTGTAGAAAGTGTTGCGACCACTCCACCTCATCATCCAGTTAAGATTCCCAATCTTACCGCGTGAATACCAATTGCACAATGATCTGTCAGAACTCCCACTAATAGCCAGGAGAATCTTGCAATTTCGCATATACTAGTTTTAGTCTAGCGCGCGCTGAGCTTACATGGGGCCATACCGTTCAAGAGAGAATCGAAGGAGGACATAGACGTCCCTTACTTGGTGACAACGTTAAAAGGGTCCCTTTGCGTGCCAGGTCATCAGCCATGCAGTTTCCCGCCTGATTAGCAAGTACTCCGACACGGTTGATAGATAGGTCAGACATTTCCTTACCGATCTCGAGAGAAGCATCATATCGTTCAGGGTCCTGACAGCTGCCTCGCTATCGGAGTATATGATAACCTCGCTAACTGACGCCACACTCTTGAACAGTGAGTCTACCGCTTCTTTGATGGCTAGAAGTCCGGAAGCTTGAACATAATTTTGATTGAGAGCTCCCGGCAAAACACATTTCCGCCATCCGTGCCTCCACGATACAGATAGTATAGTGAATATATAATTTTCTGCTGCTGTATAGTGAATTGCAATTGTGTGCTCCTCTAAAACCGACTTGAAAAATTATGCAAATATCAGTTGACTCCAACAGCTGGAAAATTATAATAATTTATGAACTTCTCGTGCATCGTATCATAATTTACACAATTAATTTACCATTATTATGATAATTTTATTGCCACAAACTCTATTTAAATATGTAGCTATGTTGTGTTCACGCAGCGCCGCGAATTTAATCACGTAAATAATTCGATTAAACTTGCCACCAATCAATGAGTAATCAACAATTTGCATAAAACAAATAACCCCACTGATTGCAAATTAAAATACTTAGTTAAAGTCTAGAAATCAATGAACTTTGCACTGTAGGCCACAAATTACATAGAAGCGTACATTGCCACAACCTGCAACCGGCTTAGTAATCAATTTATTTTTTGCACTAAAGCAATGACTACAGTTAGTTATTTACTTGGTTTATAGCGCACACCACAAATTAGCATAAAAATCACAAACACGCGGAATAAATGAATAAAGCAAAAACAACAACAATTACAACATTGATTTACACTTAAAGCGGCAACACTAAGAAAGCATTTGTGCGCCAATGGAAAGCAGAAAATTACAGAAATTACGCATAGTTGAACTCGCTCGTCAACACGCGACAAAAGGCAAGCAGCTATGGCGATCCATAACAGGCGGTTTATAAAAAAAAAAGAGGCCGCCAATGTCGCTGCTCTTTTGCACTTTGCAATTCAATTGCCACTAATAAATGCGGGCTGCACTGGCGGCGTGACTAGGTCGGTATGAAAGTGGAACGCGCGGCAAAAGGTGGGGCCTATGTATCGATGTTGCTTGTTTGCTTAGGTGCTAAGTAGTGAGACATTGTACAGCTTTAACTTTTTGTTAGACATTTATTTGTGAGTCATTGTGGTGCCGTTGAAGTGGTGATTGTCGGTGGTGATTAGATTTACATTGGATGTCAAGCGTCGTTGGAACCTGTGCGCTTGAACTGCGGCGGCATGCAACAGGCAAAAAGACGACGAGCGCGACTAACGTCAGTTGGCGTAAGCGAGTGCAAATTAGAGTTGACAGCATGCAAGAGATGCAATAAAAGATATAATTAAATGACAATGAAAACGTTGAGGAATTTTTGATGCATCTGCTGGCAAATTGTGTTTGATGAATCAGTTGTTATTGTGAAGAAGGAATAGACAATTTAGTTTAGGTTTTAATGTTACTGTGCACGTTTACGAGCTTTTATACATCAGGGTCAAAGTAATAAAAAAATTTAATTACAATTAAAAAACCTTTTAAAATAAAATCCACGAAATAGTTTACTAAAGTTCTATTAAATAAAAAATAAATATATAAAAGAGGTATATAAGCTTACAAGAATTAAAAATAAATACAATTTATTTACGTGCAAACGAGGTGGAGGATACCAAGGCCCGGGTAAAACTAGAGACTTGCACCTCAAAGACTACCCACCCGTTAGCCTCACCTGGTTTATTTAAGGTTTGATAGGCTATTTGACGTGCCATTAAGGATAGACATTCACCGAGTCTTGTATGAACTAATCCATCTGCTTATAGGATGGGCAAGCACACTGAAACTTATATTCACAGAGTGTTGCATTGCAGGGTCTGTGCCGCACATAACTGGACCGACGACCTTTTGAATTGCCCGACAGTGATAGCTGAGTGAGATTCATCGGTGATTTCAAGGATGATGTCCAGTTGCCGTTGACATAGTAATATGTGGTCAACAAACTACGAACGAAAGATGGTCCGCCGAATTAAACTACATATTCAGGCGGCCTAACCGTCAATATTAGAGGCGGATGCCTTAACTCGATAAATAAGATACTAAAATAAAACGTTCACTCCTAATTCATAAACGAAATACCCAGGAGTCATAGAAGACAGAAAGTTCGCGTGGAGTTTAATTGAGAACGATGGTTCAAGAAAGCTGACAATGCGTGTAGAAGAGTACTCGGTAAAAACATGGGGTATAACTCCCTGGCTATCGCCGAGGATCTACGCAGCTGTTGAACGGTTTATAATGATGTCTGGATATATGTATGTAAGGTGGACCTCAGTAAGTTTTTGGGACACTGTCTCATGCCATCTGAAACTAGGACTAGACGCCTGACGTTGAGATGACCTAGTGATGCCCTCGCGCAACGAAATTGCCATACAATCCACTGAGATGACCAATCTCATGCAATCATCAATGCAGACCTAATGACCCAATTAAAAAGCTGAAAAAAGTTACATTACACTTTTTCAATCGAAAAATAAGAAAGAAGATCGATCAAGTTGGCGTAGACATCACGCATACGGTTCTGTGCAGGCCATCTAACAACGCAAGGAAAGTCCAATGTCGAAACCCAGCCATCACAGCAGACCGGTAGCATCTTCGCCACTCGAGTTTCCCGCCTGCTCTTTAGAAACCACTGTCAATAGCATACTTAAACTCTGGAGAGAATATGTTCTCTCCCGGCTGAATCGTAGCTGCAGTGCTACTCTGGGTTAGATGAAAGCGAGCCCCAGTCGAGGATGACGGAGTCCATGTTCCATCGACTGACTTTGAGGAAGTACGTAGACAAAATCCGCGGGCGAAAGAGAGAGAGAGTATCTGTCTGCCTGTCAAAGAATGGCTTGTCAGTCATGAATTGGTTTGGTCATATCAATGTGGCTTAATGCCCGGTAAATCAAAAATACCTGGCGAGATATTCACCAAACGGAAAATATGGGGAACGGGCATGCGAGAAAGGAATCGACGAAGCGGAACTCCATGTCGACTTAAAATCCATTTTATACAGCTCGAAAAGGTCGAAAAGGAGAAATTGGAAGCACCGTTTAGAGACGTTTCAAGTCGAACGAGGTTTTCGATAGGGCGTCTGCCTATCAAGCGATATCGACATTAGCGATCTCAACAACTGCGTTGCTTGTTTTGCCTTTTCGAAATTAGATAGAGAAAGAGCTGCGGAAGACAGGAGTTTACTATAAATATCTATCGGAAGAAGATCGTAGGGACTTTGAAGAGTGTGTTGGTGTTGTTTGATTTATCCGACATCATGATTTTTAAGAGCTTTGATGGCAATGGAGGTTAAAAGTTCCATATTAAGCCATAGCTTTAAAATTTTATCGATACATTTTTGGAGTTTGTACTTATTAAAATAATTATCGATATATTTTAAAATTCATATAGATTTATCGAATGGATTTTATTATCATTAGTTTATCCATTTATCGACATCTTTAACATTATCGCGTTATCTTATTCGTTATTTTACTTTGTATCTAGCATTAATTTCATGAATGGAATAATGCCAATTTCAGTAGCGGGTTTCCGAACAATAGAGTAAATAATACTTCAATGCATGACAAATACTCGTACACATTTGATTTCAATTGCAATGTCGGATTTCCGTATTAAGACAGTTCCAGTTCAGTTTTTAAAAATAAACCTATGTTGCACCCACTCAGCTCATTTCCGCTTTTGTAGCAAATGAAAAAAAAAACTACAAGTTTGGCCAAATGTTTTTTTTTTGACAGTGGCGTATGAGTAACCTCAGGCGGTAACGCAAAAACACAAAAGTCGGTAGACAAAGCTTTTAAAGCCATTTAAGCATTAAATCACCACAAACGCAGACTCCAAAAAAAACCTAAAAATTAAACAATAAAAAAAGAAATCAAATAAATGTTATGCTACTATATGCGTAATGATTTACAGACTTGACACCCACAAATCACCGACAAAACATAGCGAAAAAATAAGCGTCAACATCCGAAGCTATTAGCAGTTCAATGAACGAAATGAGCGATCGTTTCGCAACGGGCAGCCTGGCTAGCCCAGCTAGTAGAAAATATTTATGTGTTGTAAATCCATAAAAATACTACACAATAATATGTAGCATAAGTACAATTGTAAATGCGTTTAATTTATTCATTTTAATGCAAAAACGCGTATTGTTATCTCGACTGCACAGCACAGCACTAGCCGTCTGTCTGAGCGGCAATCACGCTCTGCTTAACACTTTCAATTAGCTGTGCAAATGAGTGGGCGCCACCGAAAAGGGCCGTTGCGCCGCAATTGACTTTTTTCTCTCTTTCATTTCGTTCAACCCATTCAACAATTGATTGAATAATGATAACTACTAAACTGTCTAAGCCCTACCCACGAAAATAGCAGAACAAAAAAGATATTAGTTGTACAAAAAAGCCCAAAGCAATAAGTGCCTGCAATTAGTTTCGGCGTTACGCTATTGCGTTTGGCTAGCCGGCATCCCTTTCAAGCGACTATTCAACACATTGAGGTAACGCAAAACATGCCTCGCGAGTGTACATATGTATGTATATAAAAAAATTTACAAAAGGAAAAAAAAAAAATTTACTAACAGTGTTGCCGCGACATCATGAAAAAATGTATCGTAAAAAACAAAAAAATGGATCAAACGTATCAAAATTTTTTTTTAAGTATCGGCGTATCAAGTTAGAAAAAAGTTAAAAAACTACTATTTCATCACAGTTTCATAATAATACAACAGTTTATCTATTTCTCTTTTGTATTGGATTAATTTTAAAATTGCAAGCGCAGAGCTAAGTCAATTGAAAATGAATGCATAGTTCGTTTAAAGCATTTTTCTTTAAGCAAAACGTTTTAATATCTGGAATTAAATTTTAAAAGCTGCCACTGCATACATATGTACAAATATATTTTCACTTTATAGTGTATGAAAATTTGTACTACGCGGAAAATTTAAGTATCGCGTGAAATTAGCGAAAAAATTCTCCGAAAATTTGCACAAACACCTATTACTTTTAAAGTAAATTGAGCAAAACGGCAACACTGTTTACAAATCGTGTGTAAACCATTTGTGGCGAGTACTAATTGCGTTAATTGAAAGAATTGAATTGGTTTCGAATACTCGTTAACTACGTTTAATGGTAAATGGAGCGAGTCATGTTGGGCGATAAGCAATATGGGTGCTAATTTGCAAGTACTTAAGGAGCTATAGGCGATTGGATTGCTGTTGCATAATGGCGCGATTTAAGAATGAGATTTTTTTTCCATTCAGCTGCTAAGTTGAAAGAGTGGGGAATTTTTAAAATAACTTTAATAGCAGAATCGATTTTCTTCAAATTGCTACCTTTTTTGAACTTTGCACTAAAAAATTTAATACACACGGACAAAACTTTAATAATCGGACTCAACTGGTCTCATGCAAATTTTATTAGTAAAAAGGCCGCAGAGAAATGCCAATTTTGAACCACTATGCTGCGACGCATCGCTGTTTACATTGTCATGAGGCGGTGCACGAATTTCGTAAGGAAGCATCAAAACCAAATTAAATAAAAAAATTGATACCTTGAGTCGTTTTTGGTAGGAAGTACGCCGCTGGCTTCCCTATAAGGGAGCAACGAATAGATGCAGACACCAGTCTCTTGGCGAGCTCGTTAAAAAACTTTATATACTTACGCAAAGTGGTGTAAATGCGAAATTTCCTATTGAAAAAGCTCTACAGCTTACAATTCTTGACGAATTCATTTTTATTAATTTTTTATTTTTTTTTGAAAATTGAAAGATAAATATGTATTCTTAGGTTTAAGGAGCTATTCTCATTTTCGTTTTTGTTGCTTCCCTTGTCATCACTTGTCAAATTTGGTTAGGGGCCAGTGTAATTTTTCGTTCTCGCTATTTTTTTTTTAAATTTGTATTTGTTTACATTCAACAATTTTTAATGAGCTTGAGGCCGTTTTTAATGAAAAACTTATTGTGGAAAAGCAACAATAATGTGAAAAAATGGTAGAAGTGATAGCAATTTCAGAAATCACCACATTTCCTCATCACACTTCTTTCAGTAGGATTCGAACCGACGATCCCACTGACT
>NW_023458561.1:22593276-22599604 GCF_013731165.1 Rhagoletis pomonella
TTGGAGGCTGCTGAGTTGGCGGCTTTGCTGATGGTTGGTTGCGTGGTGACTTGACAGTTGCCTGCTTCTCTATGTATGCTTGGAATGTATTTCGGTATTTCGTTAACAGTTATGCTTGGTATGCTTTTATGTTGGCGTGGTTCGCTTCCTCGCCACAAGGTGTTTTCAAGCCTATCAGTTAGCGGCGCTAATAGAATTTGCTTAAAAAAATTAGGTAATTGTGGTTTTTTGCATATTGTCGATATGTAGCGCTCTGTGAGCAGAGTGAACAGGATTTGGGCATTAAAGGGAGCTGGGGTTGAGTCTTTGGTAAGAGCATCAAAGCGGGCGAGTCTTTCACCTGAATCAAAAGCCAGCAAAACAATTAACTTTAATTGTATCTGGAAAGATTTTCAAAATTTCAGTACTCGCTTCCTTCCAGAAATAAATTTTATGTGTAATATTTACTTAATAATAATATGTAGAGGATGGTTCCGTATGCATAAGTCCACATAAAAGGTATACGCTTTTGACTGCCATTCACCTGGGAGTGGCCGGAAGTGATTCTTTTGCGTACTATTCAAATCGCAGCTCACGACGTCCAGATATTTATATCTACGTATCCTCTGATTAGCGACCAAACAACCGACTAAAGTGGGAAGGCGTAAAACTTCGCGTGCGCTGGGTTTGGGTCCCGTAACGTTAAAACCCTGTCCAATGAAAAATCACAACAAGCCTCGGATACGACCCCCTTATAAAGGACTATGATTTGAGGGTATGCACCAGGAATATCCGGACCCTTAATGGGGAAGGTTACTCTGCTTGGCTGATTGATGTCCTCGGGTAGAAAACGGCTGACATCACCGCCATCCAAGATATGTGAAGGACGGGGCAAAGAAAGGTAAACGTGGAGCCTTACGATGTCTACTTTAGTAGCCGCTTTAAGGAGTGCAAATTTGGAATTATGGAGATTCCATCGCCGACCACTGTTTCTTGCAGCCAAGATACGCAACCGCTTCTATGCAGCAAAAAGTGTGCGTCCAAAACTGCAAGGAAAGCTTAACATCGAAAATCTGCAATCACAACAGACGGCCAATTTATTCCTTCCCTCTCTTGAAAGAACCGACATACGCGCGAAGTCGAAACACATTTCCTGATCCTTAAGTTCTGAAGAAGTAGTCAGATTTCAGCGAGCTCGAAAGAAAAAACTCGCACGATGAGGAGTTCTAAGAAGCTGCAGAGAAAAAAGATGCCGCCTAAAGTACCACTCTGCGATCGGAAAAAAAGCGACCCATGTGGGACCGTTATATTGAACTAAAGAGGGAAGCGATACGCATTTGGCGCGATAAAGAGAGAGAGGTGGAAATACGTGAAGTCGAAGAGCTTGCAATGCTGGCCGACAGGAAAAACGACCAAAACTTTTGTCAGAGAGTTAGGCGACTTACGGAAGGTTTCAAGACCAGGGCGAACTCCTGTAAGAACAACAATGGCGACCTAGTGACCGATGCCCAGAATGTACCTAAATTATGGAGCGAACACTTTTCCACCCCACTGAATGCTAGCAGCGCCGAAAGTTGTGGAGAAGACGAACCCCAGCTCCCAGTCGATGACGATGGAGTCGATGTCCCACCGCCTAACCATAACGAGGCACGAATAGCGATTATGCAGCTGAAAAACAACAAATCTGCTGGAGCTGACGGCCTTCCAGCCGAACTATACGATGGCGAGTAAATGATAAGGACAGTGCTCCGGGAGCGCCAATATAGAAAAGAAGATCTGAATTTTTTTAATTTTGCTCCATTTTCAGACATTCACTCCACCGGTTAGTGTTAAGCATGGATTCCAAACCCTAAAGCTTAAGTACTCGTTCTTACTAAACAGATTTGTTGTATAGGAGGATTTTTGTAGATATTCAGAGAGAGGGAATTTATTAACAACCGAATAATAAGTAAAAATGCTAACTAATGAATATCCATGGCGCTCCCCGGCAAAAGTTTGCAATAAATATATTATTGGCAAAGTTGTTCAATAAATACAAAGATTGAAAATGCTTACATTAGCTACATAGCAAAAACTTTTGCAAATAGCTTTTCATGAACATCAAAACACGCCACTTAACCACTTACTTATCTATGTAAATACACTTTTACATACATATGTACGTACGCACTTTATATTCACATGCAAGCATGTAAGCTCCCGAAGCATAATCTCCATTCAAGCTGGCCATAAGACCCGGAACTGAATGTTGCAGGGATCTTTAGGCGATTACATTAACGAGCTTTAGTGATGGCATTTCAGAATGCCTCATTCCGACAGTGGTCAGACATTTAATTCCTCATTTGAGACGTTAATTCGCAACAAAACATGCGTATAAACAATTGACAAATGGCATGGTATGGCTGGAGGATGACAATAACTGGGCGCAATGCTGACTATGAGCCAACATTCACATGTTCGTATATATTTATATACATATGTACATACATATATAGAATATAACTCCTGCAATAGATTGGATAAAAACAAACAGTAAATACACGTACTGCCAACAAAAATAAACAAACAACAAATCGCACGCAGGTCGAACAAGTAGATGAAGAAGCAGAAGTCGGTTTAGTAACCAAACACCAAAGTCATTGAAGGAGCGCACACTGCAGTTCTGGCCACTGTTTGGGCGGAAGAATGAGCCAACCAACCAACCAACAAACAATTCAATAATATTTATGTGTGGAAGCCAACATGTGTACTAAATAGTAGACGACGATGGTGAAGGCTGTGGCTCTGATGTTAAAAGAGTATTTGTAATGCTTTTTCCTTACATACTTACGGTGACCATCCGTGCTTTATTTCAAAGAACAGTTTGTTTTTTCTCAAGCGTCTGTCCTTTGACTTGGTTAATTTTTCTAAAAACCTGTTTTGTCCGCTGTTTCAAAACTTAATCTTTGAAAGTACTTTTTCAAAATGCTGAATACAGCCTGGTAGATACAAACTTTAAAGGAAGAGCCTAGAATACAAAAAGGTTGGAAAGCTCATACTTGTAATTTACCTTGTCAAAGCGAGTGTGTCTATTCATCACTCTGTCTCTTTTATTTCCAAACCGCACTAAAAGAAAAAGTGTAACTTGCGCAACCCAGTTGAAAACTAGCATCTAACTGTGGTTGCGTACATTTGGCATTATAATTTACTGAGCTTCGAGTCTCGGTCAGCGAAATTGTTTTCTTTTTTAAAATATATATATATATATATTTTTCATTTATATTTTTTTCTTTTTTTTAATTTAAATTTTTCCTTGTATTAATATTTTTTTAATTTTTAAATTATATACACAAATACATATTTTTTAATATCATTAGTTTTTTATAAACTTTTGTATGCATTTTTTCTTTTTTAATTAAATTTTCTTTTAATTTTGAGGTTTGCTTTTAAAAAGAAAAATTTATTATTTTCTTTAATTTCATTTATTGTTAGGTGTCTACTTAGTTTTTAAGTTATTGAAAATCATGTTACTAAGCTTATGTCTAATTTAATGTACAACGCTATAAAAGACTATGTCCATAAATAAATGAAATAAAGGTTTTATTTTAATTTTTTTTTAATAAACACTTTTTTAGTTTAATTTTCCTTTAATTTTAAGATTTTATTGTTTAGAAAAGAAAACGGTTTTCTAAGTTTTATTTTATACATATTTTATAATACCAAAAGTAAAAAAAAATATTAAAAAGTTGTTTGTGCAATATATTGTACAAAAGTCCGCAAATGAGTAAAAGCACTCAAGAAAACTCAATAAAAATTTCACAAAGTTTGACGGAATAAAACTTTTATTTCATTGAAAATGAACTTTTGTATGTACAAAATAATTGATTTTACTGCAGATATGTTGAAATGAATATTTTATATATTTTTAAGTATCTTTAGTTAAGATTTGCATTAAAGAATTTTAAATTTTCTCCATGAGAAGAGAATTATATAAATAAATTTTGAAAAATTTCAGTGCAAATACAATATAAAATACAAATGACCCATTTTAATAAACCTTCCCCGTGTTTCTGTTTTCAGTAGATCAAGAAACCTACCCTTTACTGCAACAACAGCGCACAAATTCTTCAAAAACCACGGTAAAAACCACCCTAATTGCCTGTTCAACTGCAACCTTTGCGGACGTTTGTACAATATATAGTACAAGACACTTACAATCTCTCAGTGTAAATGTAGACTATATTATAATTTTTTTTTGACCACTCGGGAAAAATATTTTAAATCATAATAGTTTAATTGTAGCATTTTTATATGATGAAATGATTTTTATATTTCCATACTATGTGCATTTATTAGCCATTTTACTTGACTTTCACGTATTTTTTGTACAGTAAAATACCACACGTTGCGTGTCACTGGAATTTTATAAAATGGTCTATTTTTAAATTAAATTCTAAAAATATTTTTGAAACGTTTTCGATTTTGAAATTTACGTAAACTATTTGGGACAAAACTTCATAAAGTTTAATTCGTTTTCAAAAATATTAATAAGATTTTTAGTAGCATGCTTTCAATGTTACAAAAAATTAAATGTACAATATATTATACAAATGCAGGGAAAGGGTTAAAAGCTGCCTTACGAAAATGTGAACAATACATATATGTATATATATATGAAGAAGGATGTTTACTGTATTTTTATTTCAAAGATACCCTGCAAAAAATTGTGCGACTAATCTCTAAAGAGAGTATTCCGAGATTACTCTCAATCGGGTGAAATTCGGCACTAATTAGTCGCAACTAGTCTTATACGGGTACTAATGGAGGTCAATTAGTCTCGACTCATCCCTTATGGGTATAATTGGAGATAAATTAGTCCCCAACTCATCTATAACGGGTACTATTAACGATTTAATGATATGTACGCACTTAGTCAATGAAATTTCATGTGCGGTGTTGGCACACAGAGAGAGTATGCGCCTAACAAACCTGCGCACCCCGGTTCGAATCTCAGCTGGCGCAAATTTTTATTTTTATTTTTTAAAAGTGACTAGTCGCTTTTTATACCCGTTTGAATATAAAGGTGAACTATTAGTCTCTTCATAGGACATGCTCGAACAAAAGCGAACAGTTCATTCCATATAAAGAGATCAAAAGTGGTATTGGTCGCATGCTCCTTTGCGATTGCTCCCGGAGTCATCCCGGATTAGTCCCATTTTTTGCAGGGTATGGCCACCGTAGGCATACTAGATAAATTTCTTGCCTCATCTACCCAAACATCAGCCAGCGTCAAGCGTATGGGGGGCTCTAAATGAGGGGTGTTGCTAACTGGGCTGGGCGGTATATTGGCTAGCGAATGTAAAGGCCGTAATTTACTAAAGATCTTTCTCTACACAGTGTTAGTGTATGGGTGTGTGCCGCCGCTGAGTGGCTGTTTGTTTCAATTGCGTGCAGAAATGGACAACTGAATTGTCATATTGCTTCCAAAGAATATATCTGAAACTAAAGCACAAAACATTTGTGTCTATGCACAAACATACATACATATGCACATATGCATGTGTCGGAATGTGGCTGGAGAGTAATCCCCACTTCAGGAAATTAAGTTGCCACATCAGCTTTGCGCAACTTTCTGCCACATAACAGTAACATCTAATGCATTGGCGGAACTAACTGCCAGGCTGACTGACTAGTTGACTGAATGTCTGGTAATCATTGGCTATAATGTGAAGTATGCTTGGGCTATAAGTATCTTATCAGCTAAAGACACATACATATGTACATACATTACATAGATACCACTTTGCAAATTTGGTTGCATGTCTGTGTGCTTTTATTTTCATTTTAATTCGATTCTAACTTCAGCGCTTTATAAACGAGTTTTCCCCGACAGTCGATAGTTTGTTACTTCGTTATCTGTCCACTATGTATACTCTGTCCTTAGCCCTCCAACGTTCATCCATCGCCATCGCGTTTGTCAGCTTTGACGTTGGCGGCGCCCATAAGCGCTGGATTTAACAGTTGCATGGATTCTAATGCTAACTTCTCTTGGCTGTTGACCGCTTAACCCTTGGATATTAATTTTGTTGTTGTTTTTTTTTGTACTAAGTAATAGTTTTCGTATTTTGTTTTTGGTTTAGCACTAAGCACCAACAAATTCTACGGTACTCACATTATTTACCCTTTCCTGCAAGCGGGAAAGCGCTTCTTCGAGTTCGACAATCCGATTTTCCAGTACCTCCTGCGAAGAAACCAAAAAAAGAGAGAAAGAGAGTGCGAAAGATAGCAAAAAACAATAAACGATGATTTGTAATAAATTTTGTTAAACAAATTATAATAGTTTTCTCTTTTTAATTTACTTAATTATTTA
>NW_023458561.1:22599704-22600747 GCF_013731165.1 Rhagoletis pomonella
TAAACAAATTATAATAGTTTTCTCTTTTTAATTTACTTAATTATTTAGATGGTAGAGTGGGGTTTTATTGTGAAAAATAGCCGAATGTGTTTGTTTTTGTCATACACCAAATTATTTTTGAAGTGACACATATGTATGCAAGTAAATATTCTTTATTGTGTACAAAAATAGGAAATGAATGACGTGAACTAAAACTAGTGTGCAAGCGGTATTTAGGTTTACGATGACTGTAATCAGTTAAAAATTTTCTATGCGGACAGGTGAGTGATAGTTAGCCTCATACAACCGCCAAAAGGAATGATTCTACATACTAAGTAGGATAAACATTACAGCTCACAGTACTAAGCGGAGTATTATGTATGGCTTATAGGCAGAAGTTATTTGTGGATAATAATATACAAAGGTTAGGAGGATCTTGAAAAATGTTTCAGATATACATACATACATATGTACATATTTAAATGCATGTGCACTTTTCTCTGCATACGCTCACTCCATTATATCTATCTGCGTACAGCCTTGTTTTTTTTTTAAATATGTATTCACATTAAATACGTGCAGCACTCCGCACAAAAAAACATGTGAAATGCAATTGTACGTAATTAGGTGCCTTAACCCTTTCGCCCCTGAAAAAGAATTTTGCCCCTTAATCAAAATACAAACCTAGAAAAGCTATTTTCAATAAATTTATACCATTTCCTGTTAGAGAAATGAGGAAATTGTTTTGGGTAATCCATGGAGGGAGGGAGAGTGGTGGTACATATGTGTACCAGGGGTTTTAATCTGGTACATATATGTACCAATAGAAGATGTAGCGCCGAACAAAAAGTTTTATTTTCTTCGAAACAGGATCTCTTTTCGGTAGTGGTTATGTATATGATTTTTTGGCATTTACACGGTCAAAAATTTGGGTTTAATTTTTAAACCGCGCTGGGACTACTGCCTTTTTTAAACTATTATAGTCTATTTTTTAAACCTGTCAATAGTTTTACGCAATTTTTAATATATTCTGGTTTAAATTTTAGCCCAAAAAGTTCGTGGTT
>NW_023458561.1:22600847-22602904 GCF_013731165.1 Rhagoletis pomonella
TAAACAAATTATAATAGTTTTCTCTTTTTAATTTACTTAATTATTTATATGGTAGAGTGGGGTTTTATTGTGAAAAATAGCCGAATGTGTTTGTTTTTGTGATACACCAAATTATTTTTGAAGTGACACATATGTATGCAAGCAAATACTCTTTATTGTGTACAAAATTAGGAAATGAATGGTGTGAACTAAAACAAGTGTGCAAGCGGTATTTAAGTTTACGATGACTGTTATCAGTTAAAAATTTTCTATGCGGACAGGTGAGTGATGGTTAGCCTCATACAACCGCCAAAAAGAATGATTCTACATACTAAGTAGGATAAACATTACAGCTACTACTAAGCGGAGTATTATGTATGGCTTATAGGCAGAAGTTATTTGTGGATAATAATATACAAAGATTAGGAGGACCCTGAAAAATGTTTCAGATATACATACATACATATGCACATATTTAAATGCATGTGCACTTTTCTCTACATACGCTCACTCCATTATATCTATCTGCGTACACCCGTGTTTTTTTTTTAAATATATATTCACATTAAATACGTGCAGCACTCCGCACAAAAAAACATGTGAAATGCAATTGTACGTAATTGGGTGCCTTAACCCTTTCGCCCCTGAAAAAGAATTTTGCCCCTTAATCAAAATACAAACCTAGAAAAGCTATTTTCAATAAATATATACCATTTCCTGTTAGAGAAATGAGGAAATTGTTTTGGGCAATCCATGGAGAGAGGGAGAGTGGTGGTACATATGTGTACCAGGGGTTTTAATCTGGTACATATATGTACCAATAGAAGATGTAGCGCCGAACAAAAAGTTTATTTTCTTCGAAACAGGATCTCTTTTCGGTAGTGGTTATGTATATGATTTTTTGGCATTTGGAGGGTAATTGGCGAGGAAAAGTAAAGTTTGGAAGTAAGTGGGTCATATATCTAACACGAAAAATACCGTTTTCATTTATTCGATTTCTAATGGATTCATTTTGATTCCAATAGTGCTTTTGGCATAGGAAGTTTATTGTACGACGTGAGCATACATATCAAAAATTTTGAGTTTCGCAGTTCGGTTTCTATCATTTTTTTCTGTTTTCCTTACACTAATTCGAAATATCTGTTAAAATTTTACAGGACCTTTCTGGAGAAATGGTTTTACCAGAATTGAATGAATCACTTGGCTCTATGCAATCATGAATGCAATTCAGAGTTATATTATTAAGAAAACGTGTAGGTTCAGATTCACTAGATAAATTTTCAAACTTTTCCACACCCAGCAAGCCTTAGAAGTTGAAGGTTCTCAAAATAATTCTGAATAGATTCAAGCTCCTTTTCACTTTTTAATATGGAATTATCATCGTAACTACGCTGAAATGATGAATCGGTTTCTTCTTCATAGGTTCGTAATTGTCAGATGATCCAGCAGAAAAATCAATTCAAAGCGAATTAGATTGAAATTCACTCAGAAGTGAATTGCAGAACTTGCCTGCATTTAGAAAAGAAAACGCTATATGCCAAACTAGTAGTAGCCATTATTTTCTGCTTATTACTTACATTACTTTTCCGTGGAAAACAATACTAAACTATAGTTTTCTAAGATACTTAATATGGCAATAGGAAGTATTGAGATGTATTTGCACACATCATACATATTTATAAGCTCGCATTTATACGCATATATTAAAATAATTCTTTGCTTGCATTTAACACGAAACCGTGTCCATAAAACGCACAGCACATGCGCACAAGTGGTCGATCGTTCACATGAACGCACCGGCAACAAACAGCATGTACCACACCGCACCGCACCACACACGTCACGCTTTGCTGCACTTGAGTATTGTACAATTGCAGTGCAATGAACTTGCACGCAATCAAAGCGCAAAGTGCGTCATAGTGAGGCAATAAAGTTGCGCTTCAAGTTCAGTTGTCACATCTTACGTACATACATACATGTGTATGTACATATCCATATGTTTGGCTGTATGAATTAAGTAAGTATAGAAACGCCAGTGGGCAGCAGTGGGAATCAAAACAAGCAGCACTAGCAAGACT
>NW_023458561.1:22603004-22604341 GCF_013731165.1 Rhagoletis pomonella
TTTTTTTTTTATTCTTAATTATGAAAATGTTTGGGTTTAACATTTAAACCGAATTGTTTAAATTCTAAACCCAACATATGTGCTCTATTTTTTTAAACTTGGAAGGTTTGTATTTGAAACTGAATTTAGTTTGGTCGTATATGTAGTCCAAAAAGTTTAAAGTTAAAACCGAAATTTTTAACCGTGTAGAGGGTAATTGGTGAGGAAAAGTAAAGTTTGGGAGTAAGTGGGTCATATATCTAACACGAAAAATACAGTTTTCGATTATTCGATTTCTAATGGATTCATTTTGATTCGAATAGTGCTTTTGGCCTAGGAAGTTTATTGTACGACGTGAGCATACATATCAAAAATTTTGAGTTTCGCAGTTCGGTTTCTATCATTTTTTTCTGTTTTCCTTACACTAACTCGAAATATCTGTTAACATTTTACAGGACCGTTCTGGAGAAATGGTTTTGCCAGAAATGAATGAATCACTTGGCTCTATGCAATCATGAATGCAATTCAGAGATATATTATTAAGAAAACGTGTAAGTTCAGATTCACTAGATAAATTTTCAGACTCTTTCACACCCAGCAAGCCTTAGAAGTTGAAGGTTCTCAAAATAATTCTGAATAGATTCAAGCTCCTTTTCACTTTTTAATATGGAATTATCATCGTAACTACGCTGAAATGATGAATCGGTTTCTTCTTCATAGGTTCGTAAGTGTCAGATGATCCAGCAGAAAAATCAATTCAAAGCGAATTAGATTGAAATTCACTCAGAAGTGAATTGCAGAACTTGCCTGCATTAAGAAATGAAAACGCTATATGACAAACAAATAGTGCCCTTTACTTTTCCGTGGAAAATAATACTAAGCTATAGTTTTCTAAGATACTTAATATGGCAATAGGAAGTATTAAGATGTATTTGCACACATCATACATATTTATAAGCTCGCATTTATACGCATATATTAAAATAATTCTTTGCTTGCATTTAACACGAAACTGTGTCCATAAAACGCACAGCACATGCGCACAAGTGGTCGATCGTTCACATGAACGCACCGGCAACAAACAGCAAGCACCACACCGCACCGCACCGCACTGCACACGTCACGCTTTGCTGCACTTGAGTATTGTACAATTGCAGTGCAATGAACTTGCACGCAATCAAAGCGCAAAGTGCGTCATAGTGAGGCAATAAAGTTGCGCTTCAAGTTCAGTTGTCACATCGTACGTACATACACACATATGTATGTACATATCCATATGTTTGAGTGCATGAATTAAGTAAGTATAGAAGTGCCAGTGGGCAGCAGTGGGAATCAAAACAAGCAGCACTAGCAAGACT
>NW_023458561.1:22604441-22627211 GCF_013731165.1 Rhagoletis pomonella
AAAAAAAATTCCATTAGTTCGTGATTTTGTCCAAGGAATTTTGACATCTGATACTTCACTTCACTTCGGTTGCCTCACTCTTTCCTCAAGAAATAATGGAACGGGTATAGTATATGTATTGCTGTTGCAAACATGGGTTGCCTTGTGCTACTTTTTCACAATAAATTTTTAGAAAAACGTAGCAGAAATCGTAGCGAAGTTCTTAAAAACTGCGTACTGCCTTAAGCAAATTTGACTCAAGAAAATTTCTTAGCCATTTCTTGTACGTCATTTTATATATAGAGTTTTTACTTTTCTTTAGAACTGCATACTGGCCTTAAAAGGCATTAAGGCATTACACAATGCAATCGACTTCAAAATCGTGAATCAAAGATTTCCATCTTAAATGCAGACATACATAACTATTTTTCTAAATAATTTATTCCTTTCCTTTTTCGAGTGAAAATTGATACTTTTTTCAAACCAACGCAAAACTTGCAGTGATTTTCTAGCTAATGTTGACACGGGATCATTAATTAAGTCATATGAAGGGTGTAGGCGCCGAATTGAGGAAAATCGTAAGAAACTATGTATATCTGATAAAAATATGAAGACACGTACCTAGGTTATTTGAATAAATAAGTATTTATATGGTATAATATTTCTAGTTACTTTATTACAAGGCGCCTATATTAAAATGAAATGAAACAAATATTAAAACCTATCTGCAATACAACACTCCCCATTATATCTGATCAACACAATCAGATTACTTTAATGTAGTGCTTTGGTTATGTGATATTTATGTGTCAGTTAACATAACTCTCACATACCTACATATGAAATTCATATTATGAATATATGTACATACATATGTACGAGTATGTGCTGGTGAGAGGATATACATACATTACACCTGCATGTTTGTTATTTGTGTTCTTTCTTTTTATCGTGTTTTCTTTTTTACCGATATTTATCTATTGCACAGATTCGTCAAATTAGAAAGGCCACAATTTTTGCGTCGGGTGAAAGTACGCGTTTGCGTCGATTGAATTCATGCACTTGTCGATTCATTCAATCAGCTAACATGGTTCAATGCATTTAGATAGTTGTAAGTAATTACATGCATGTACTACTAAAACTTTTTTTTAACACACACAGCTGCATGTGTGAATTTATGTATACAACTACGTAATTAACTGCAAGTTATGTGGCTTAATTTGGCTTCATCGTCATACTCTAATTAAGATCGTTACAAATAGTTACTTTGATGAACACATTTATTGCTCAGCACATACATACATACACACATAAAATGTAATTTAAGTGCTCGTTTATGGTGTAACTAAGTATTTTGCTAATTATTGATAGTAGTGTTTCATAAAAACGTAGTAAATTAGAATACTTGGTGTGCTTGCATTGCGGCAGCCTAAGAACTAGTCAGGACCGTTTGGGAATTTCGAATTTGGTTCCAAATGTGCACACACACATTTCCAGTATCGAATTACAATAGGCAAAATTGCTTTCTGTTCGATGATATTAGGAAAAATTTTTATTATTTCAATAATTACGTATGTATGTGACCAGTGACACAATTGACTGTGCTCTAAGAATTAAAATTGATATAGGCAATAAGAAGAAGCAGATAAGAGAAGGCATATCAAAGACATATCGATTACACCAAAACATGATGGAACTGGTACACTGATGGCTCATTAACTCAAGAGAGTACCGGGATAGGTGTAGTTGGACTGAGTTTGTGTTACTCGCACACTATGGGTAAACATATGTCCATGTTAATTTTTTCCGCTGAAACATACGCTATCAAAAAAAAATTTGCGCTTTTTAATATCAAGCGAAACTACCGGAATCACAAAATTGCGATCCTGACTGACAGCCAAGTGGCTATCAAGTAACATCTAAACTGGTCATACAGTGCCTTGGTAAGCTGAATACTCTTAGTCTGACCAATTGAGGTTGGGTTCTTTGGATTTCGGGACGTATTAGTGTAGAAGGCTCCAAGACTGACTATAAACTTGCGAAGAAAGTAAGATCAACCACTTTCATGGGCCCGCAGCACTTCTGTCGCATAGGAAAGGGGCCACTTTCTGCCCTGACCTGGCTGGGGGAAGCGGTTCAAAGATATCGCTACAGGGTCAATCTACCTCTGCTGCTCACCCATAGTTTAGGTAATTATCAAAATAGATCTATTTTTGTTTTTAACGAAAGAAATGAAATCATTAACGCTGAAGCTGTAGCATGCATATAGGCGATAGATGTTAACATATACATAGCTGTGTCATACAGCAACAACTTGATTTATTTTGTTTCTATGTTAACGGGTGATTAATTATTTCGTTTCAAGGTTAATAATTGAATTTTGTTTCGTTAAATTAGCTCTGAAACGTAAGGAAATTATTTTGATAAGTTATATTTGCGCATCAACAAAACGAAATCGATTTATGTATATAGTTTGTTGAGCATCTCTGCTAAAAATATTCTCTTCGGCTATTTTGCTGACTAGGAGGTCACCACCACGTCCCGAATAGCGTGTGTTGAGATTGCTGCGGATGGATATATATATGTATGTAGAACCTGCTTGATTACCTACACTAGGACCAAGAAAGTCCACCGCGCACAAGCCTCTAAGTCATCCACTAACTACAACGGGAGAACTACATGAAGGTGGAGGAAGTCTCAGCGACCGCATCGAGAAGGGCTGTGATAGCAAAAGATCGGAAGATCATGTGCGTCATGGATGATAGCAATTAATAAGGTAGGATTCCTAGGGACTAATGGAAGTGAATACAACATATCTTGGCAAGAGTACCGCTACAAGTGAAGCAGGACACCCCATATCGCGCTCGTCATGAATACATGCCTGCTTGTGCCCCTGCTGCCGTAAGCTGCATGTGCTCGTCTGAAATTTGTTGAAACCAGATATATGAATTAACGACCTAACACGAGGGCCAAGAGTTTAACGCAGGCATACTCATGCGCAATTTTAGAGTGACCGCTAAGGAGCAAATGGATCGAGCCTTTCACTAAAAAAAGCTTTGACGTTTATGTAGTTAAATAGCAGCGACATCACGACGCTTCGCAATGCAAGTGAACTTAGCGTAATTCGTGGAAATTGAAAAGTAGCTCTTCATCGAGCATCTGATGAATGATTTCACTGGTCTACAAGGGTTTTGCGAATAAGACGGGACCTGGTGTTTCCGAACGGATTTTTCGTGCTGAACACGAATCTGGGGTCCAAAACTTCCCATCACGTCACGTTTTCGAGAAAAAAGGGGTTGAAACCCCTAAAAACAGCGTTTTTGGCCATTTTTGAAAAATTGTAGAGCTGAACCCTGACGTGCTACAAACTTTGTATATGTCAGAAATTAAAGGCTAAATCGTGCCCTTTCGAATGAGCCCTATGCCGAATTAATCGCATGCACCCTTAGATCAGGGGGTGTATTTGTGTCTAGGAGTCCAGGGAAAATTGATCGCAGAAAGAATTTCATCTTAAACGACCATATAAAATGAATGATGCTAAGGTCTTAACTACATTAAGAGTCGCTGATTACGAATCTGAAGTTAGATTTTAAAAATTCAAAATGGCGGATCCAATATGGCGGACTTAAAAATTTTTATTTAGCGAATTTCAGTTTATTTTTTATATCCACCATATTCGACCCGTCATCTTAAATTTTTAAAATCTAACTGCAGATTCGTAATCAGCGACTTTTAATATAGTTAAAACCTTGGCATTATTAATTTTCTATGATCGTTTAAGATTAAATTCTTTCTGTGATCAATTTTTCCTGCACCCCTAAACACAAATACACCCCCTGCTTTAAGGGTGCACGCGATCAATTCGGCATAGGGCTCATTCGAAAGGGCACGGTTTAGCCTTTAATTTCTGATATATGCAAAATTTGTACCACGTCAGGGTTCAGCTCTATAATTTTTCGAAAATGGCCAAAAACGCTGTTTTTAGGGGTTTCAACCCCTTTTTTCTCGAAAACGTGACGTGATGGGACATTTTTGACCCCGGATTCGTGTTCAGCACGAAAAATCCGTTCAGAAACACCAGGTCCCGTCTTATTCGCAGAAAAAAAGTTGAAATTTGTAGACCAGTGTTTTTAACCGACTTCCAAACAAGGAGGAAGTTAATAGTTCGTCGGAATATTTTTATTTTTTTTTTTGTTTTTATTTTTTATGTATGTTACCGCATAACTTTGGACCATGTCGATTTCGGATGTCGGAAAGGTAGTGTCTCAGAAATGGTCCCCTATTAATCTGGTTTAGATTCGATCATTGGATCATGCAAAAATTAACGGTAGTCCTAAATTTTTATATGAGAATTGAACTCGGTTTTGTTGTTTTCTTAAAAATTACTTGTTACAATTACACAATTCAAACACAGTTGTCACTTGTTATAAAAATAACCAACCAAAAGCTGAGGAAAAAACAAATTGAAAGAAAAGCCAAATTTGTTATCCAATTATCTATTACAAAGAGCAAAACTTATTACAAAAAACAAAAACTCAACAATTTTATTGAATTTGAGGCCAAGTTTTTTAACGAAAATTTGGTGAAAAAAAACAATAATTTCCATTTTGGTAGAAGTTATCAATCACATATTTACTTTTTATATGCGCATAGGGTTCTTCATCTAAGGTGATAAAGGGATATATTGCTTAAATTTGTCAGTTTTTCCGCATTCTTTCATTAACGCACGTTGGTAAATAATTGCATAAAACTGTTTATTACTTAACTTATCTGGCTGGTTACGTTTCATTCTTACCTCGCCTATTGTGCAAATTTGCTTTTTATGTGTTCGTAGCAAAATCTAGCACCTGGCAGTTTATCATGGTTGAATTTTGCTGAAATTTATACATTTATCCACCAAAGTTGGTAAAGTTGATAAAGTGATGAACTTTGTTTTCCATACAAATTTTGACAGTTCATTAATCAAAATGATAAATTGATCACATTTGATGATGACCCCTATTAAAAAATAGTAATTTGAAAAATTCATTTATTCATTTATGGCGTTCAGTATGCAATAATACTTTTTGCAAAGAAAAAATTGCTAATTTATAATTAAAGAAAAACCAAACTAGAGAAAAAACTACCAAACAACCAAATTAGAAAAACTAAAGAAATACATCCAATTTTGGTTGGAAACAACCAACTGTGGCAGTCGTGAATTCAAACAACATCAAGGATATCCCTTTCAAAAACAAAAACGTAAAAAGACCTTTGAAATTTTTATTCTTCAATGTCCCTTAAAAACATTGCGGAATTTTTTAAGAGAGTGAAGAGGAAAAGTTACTTCGTTATTCGATTAACCGTGCTATGAAACGCCAGATCATTGGGGAAATTCCAAGAACTTCTTCGCGGGTATAACACTTTCGTTAGGGTATTTAAGGTGGCAAATGACCATCAAACCATTATCTTAGCAGACAAATGTGCCAATGGAAATCGTGTTTACCACCTTTAAAATATGAAACATGTCACCAATAAAATATTAATTATAGTGTTTTTTAATGAAGTTTTTTTTTTTAATTCGTCTTTTACCATATGATGATACAAATAATTTTTTTTTTAATTCGGGTGTTTGGACCCCTGTTTCAGGTATTTAAAATTAAATATTTTGCTAAAAAAAACTACTTCTTCGCCCTTTTTTTGAACAAAGTCCCACTGTGAGTCGCACGGTGTGGTAATCTCTGTGCAACTTCTTACTGAAGTTCAGCTTAAAATCGGCGCATTAGGTAAATATTGATTAAAGCTTAAATGAAAACAAATTAACAGGGTATTCATACGAGTTTCGGAAAAGAAATTTTTCTGACTGGTTTGGGATACATTAATCTACTTACATACACACATAACATAATTCCTGATACTTCATCCGTAAGATAAAAAACTTCCTTAAGGACATGTTCATACTTTTCTACACATGTGGCGGCTACTAGCAAAACATAAAACGTAAAAACAACAAACACAAAATTCTGGGTAATAGTGTATCATCTTACAACATTCGAAAGTTGTGTAGAGGAAATTTCCAAACTTAAAGAGCCAAACTAAGTTGGTTGAACTCATTCGAGGCCTTAAAGTGGGCATAAATGGAAATATGTATGACTTAGGTTTTGCGGTTTTACATAATTCTTTAATCCATCTGCCGCAGGTAATGTTCGCCAAAGCACACGTGCCCCATTCGCGTATAGGGTTTTTTCAGTTAACTATTTTACCTTGTCTGTTATGTACATATTTCCTAAGAATCACAGCCACTTGGACATAAGACACCGCCCGCCAACTGATATCGGCTGATGAACGGAAGTTGCACAAACACTCTACGCCTGACTAAGCTCTAAGCACACAAAAAAAAAATTTAGTTAGTTGCAAGAAACTTAAGTTTTTACTTAAAGAGTTGAAGTGATTGTTGCGCGCCTGCTGGTCTGCTGCTGTCACTAGTGTCACGCAGCGACAGGTTTTGTTTTTTGTTTTTTTTTCTAAGCTAAAGTCTGCATTGTAAGTAGCTGTTTTTTAAACTTTGGCATTTTTTGCAATAATCAGTTTTTTCATATTTTTTTGTTAGCTTTTCTTTGAAGCCGACAGGAAGCCCCTCAGGTGCAGTTTGGTAAATCGTTGGCAGCCAGTTGACATTTTGCCCACAAAACATTACAACGCATTGAGCCGCAAAAAAAATAGCAGGGATAAAACTCAACAGTAATGCAAATAATGGAACATTCAAGCAAAACAAAAGAGGAAAAAACTGAAAAAAGGTGTTGTTGTGTGGTTTTGCAATTTGCACACGCATATTGAGATTTCCGTTGCAATTTTTTAATGAATGAAAATGTTTAAAGCTGTTTTCATACATATGTAAACATGTATGAGTAAAAAGCAATGCAGTGGTAAAAAATTTGCTGCTGTTACATATTTATGCATGTAAATTAGCAGACTTGTATGCAATGTACATATGTAAGTAATTGACCTTTACAAAATTAACCTGTTACTTACTTCTAAATTCACTGCATGGAAATTCATTGGTTTCGAAGTGGACTTTTCTATTAAATAAAAGCAAATTTTTGTGGCTCAGAGTCCCTCCATTTTGTGGACTTAACAATTTCTCTTTCTATATAGGTAAGTATGTCGCCATGGTAGCAACCAACATTGCCTTCGGCGTTCCATGTCTATTCAGGAGGTTTTCGACTATTTGTTGAGAGATTTTATGCCCCATGTCAGTCAAATGCAAATATTATACCTCTTTATATTTAAGTGATAAGAGTAAATCCCATAACCAATCCTAACATTGACTTTTGGATCCTCTGTGTATTAGAGATGCCAGATCGAAATAAAAAAATCAAATTATGAATAATCTCGATTTGAAATGAGAATAATCCATGCAGGAACAAATTGTCAAAAAATTATTCGATCTCCCAATGGCTGAATTGTATACGCTAAGTAATGGCACCGTCAGAATGGATCTAACTGACAGTTGAGTAGACTGTATGTGTTTGCATGGAGAGCGCCAGATTGCGAACACCTGCCAACAACCTGCCGGGATTTTAACAACGAGGTTTTTTCAAGTGACTCAGCGAAAATTTTGTTATATTAAGTATTTTTTTTTGTTAAGGTTCGTTATATCGAGGTTTCACCGTACCTACTATGAAATAATGTGCATAAGTTTGTCGAAGAACAAAAAGTAACGGAGTATTTACTACTTTTGCCGCGACTCGTAGTAACGAAACATCACCAGATAATTCAGTGTGAGTGGGTTTTCCTACAGCGAAATACATATGTATATAAATATTTACACATTCACGGCTCGTTACTGCCTTATCAGAGAGGGAATACCTATCATATGTTTCATATTACCTAAAAACTATTATTTATACAGTTTTCCATCCACGAAACTACTCGTCTGTATGTATGTATGTATATATCTGCCCCAATAATAAAAATGTTTATTAGATTTGCATGACAAAAGGCAATGAAGTAGTTGGGTGACAGCGCGACCGGCAGGCGGTCCAACGAAATATTAAGAGAATAATGGGACAGAAATTCATATACGAATACAAATCTATACATACTATGTAGGTATGTATATACTGGAGATGGGCACGGGACTAAATATTTAATACCAAACCCGCCGACCTCGAAATAAAATTTTTATCCCGACATCCCGACGTTTTTCAAGATTGTACCAGGGTCCCAGAAAAATGTAAAGGGATTTCAACATAATTTGAATAATAAAAAAGATAATGAAACATCAGGCATGTTCCGATTATTCCTTTTTTCTTTGCTGTTCGTTTTCGTCTCAATAAAACATAAAAAGCGATACAACGTTTTTAAGGATGATTTTCTGTATTTAGGAGGTCACGGGTTTTATCAGGAGCATGGGAAAAGGATTTTGGTACCATCCCGCCCGCAAAATTTGTAAAGACCTTCCCGATAACGTTCATCCCGGCCATTTTGAAATCAGTACCGTGGGTACCGCGGGTCCCGGAATCTCGTGCCCATCTCTAGTACATACATATATATACATATGTGTGTATATGTACATACATACATGTATGTATATACGGTAGCATTTGGGCATTTGGGCATTTGCTTCATTTATCGCTTAGTTTTAGATGTATTTTATTCGATTTTGTTACTCTCTTTTTGGGTAGGTTAGGGTCAGAAATTATGAGTTGACGCTGAAATTTATTACCACAGCGGGTAAAATTACATATTTCACCTGGATTACGTACGTGAGTGGGAACAATAAAAACACCAAACAAAAAATGAAAAAAAAAAATACTTCCAGTGGGACGCACAACATTTCAGTGACGTTATCAGAGAGTCATTAATATGTATGTAAATATGTACATGAAGATATGTACATCCATATGTTTGCAAGAACAAAAGGTGCTTTGGTTGAGCATAACAGTAAAAATTTAATACATACATAAATACAATCCCTTAGCGGCGATTGCAAGGCTGAACTGCAAATATTTGTTTTAATTTTTTTTTCAATTTTTGTTTTCTATATAAGTGACATTTCAATTGCGCCGCGTTAACGCCTATCTACTTGAACTCATGCTTAGCGCACGCCCATTTTTTTTTTAATTTTTCGTTCACAGTTCATTTTATATTTTTTGATGAAATTTAAAGCATGCAGAGCACGATTGTAGTTCGAAACAAGTAAGGACAGTGCTGTCTTCGCCTACCTCACTTCAACCTACCCTGCATTTTTCGTAAGTTTTTTGGTAGCTATAATTTATACTAAGTTCTGTATATAAAAGTGTTATGGGTATGGGTATGTACCAGCCGGCCTCGTATGCGCCAAATACTAATATTTAAATGAGTGGCAACCCTACTAAAAAAGGATTACTTCATATCCGGAGACCCTAGATACTCTTTCACTGGGTACCTAATTTTTTTAATCCAATGAACGGTGCGGATTTTATAATTTTAAAACAGGTGGCAACCCTACCCAAAACAAAAATATATTATAGCTAACCTAGGTGCGAAGCCCTTTCATTTGACAACTCATTTTTTGTAATCCAACGAACAGCCCACATTTAATACTTTTTGCACAGATGGTAACAATCTTCTCATTGCACATCTGAAGGAAAAGGCTTTTCTTTTCACACCTCATTTTATTAAGTTTAATGAACTGTGCAAATCTAATGTCATAAGCAAAATATGCATTCAGTGTAAGTAGTAATTTTTAAATAGATCGCAACCCCATTAAAAAAAAATAAAATCTTATTGCACATCCGATGACCACTCCTTTCACTGAGTACCTCATTTTTTAGCCCAACGAATGATATGTAAATATTTTATAATTTTCATAAAGGTGGCAACCCTACTAATCAAATAATACAGTATTAAATATGTAGAGGCCAAGCCCTTTCATTTTACACCTAATTTTTTTTTAATCCAATGACGGTGTGGATCTTATAATTTTTTAGACAGGTGGCAACCCAATAGAAATTTTAAGTATTAAAAATAATACCCCCACCGATACAGATAATATTAAAAGAAATCCCGACCAAATCTGTTCAGTAGTTTTCGAGATTAGCGGGGTCAAAAAATCTGGGCTTTGATTTATACTATGCAACGAAGAGGGATACCTTGAGACTCTTTTGTTAGTCGACTGTATATAATTAGTTAGTAAATAGTTATCGAAATCGCACGGTTTTAGCTATCCAAATGAAAGAATTTTAAAGTAAAACCTCATATCTGAACAGGTACTTGTATGGGAGCTATAGATTATATAAATCCGATCTTTGTCATTTTCACTGTAAACTTTGCTGATCCCGATATATATATAATTAAAATATGGCAAAAGTATACGCTCTTATCAAATTTCAGTCGGATAAATTTATCGACAGACAGACAGAGGACATGGCTAAATCAACTCAGCTCAGCGTTTTGATAATTTTGGAATACTTTTTCATGCATCTATATTGTTTTCTTCAAATACTTCGTGTTCATGAAAGGTATAAAAATTGTAAAATTAATTTCGATGCCACTTTAAGTTAATTTAAAATAATTTTCGTAAATGCCTATTTTGTGCACGCTTATGTTTTCGTACGGTTAGCAGCATTTCCAACGCTTTAATGGATGATACCAAAACGTGTGTTCCATACTAAAAGCTGTGGGAAAACTTTAAGCTGTTTGGTCATTAAATAATAGCTCAGTACAACTGCTTCAGTTTCATTTGTTTTCAGAGGGGAACAATGCTTTCCCTGGAACTGTTGCATTTAATAGTTTTTCTGTTTTGAATTTTGACATTAAACAATCATTCTAATATTTTTCCCTTTTATTTTTGAGCTGCTCACATTTTGTTGCTTATTTTGTATGCATAAATCATCAGTATGTACATAGTATGTTTCAAACGGTGTGCACTCGTTCGCTAATTGCATTTTTAGTGCGATCCATTACATTTTTCAATTTTTCTATTTTTTTTTGGTGAATATTGCATAAATGAATGCTTTCTTATTTCAGTTCGTTTAATTTTGATCTATGTATGTATCTGAATTTTAATGGTTGTATGTGCCGTCATTTCGTATGCCTATTGTTTTTGGTCATTGTACTCTTTAATTTGTTTGCTTTTCTTTTTCTGTTTGTAAGTGGATGGTTTGTGTTTCTGAGTCAATGGTCATAAAAACTCATTAGCCTAAAAACATTTTATGTATGTATTTGCTTATGCAATAATATTAATGATTGCAAACAATCAAACGGCGTTTAAGAATCATTAATTAGGCGTCTGAAAAGCTCTTAAATTACAACTATAATTGTGGTTATAAAGACATAGTGAAAATTGCATTGTGGCATAGTTAAGCAGTTATGTTGTATAACGTAAGCTTTGATGGCATATATAGAAAACGAAGTCGTATCATTTCTTGGGTATATTCTAAAAAAGGGATAAAATGATGTAGTTAAGTAAGTGCAAAAAATCTTGGAAAATATGTGAATTTTGCCAAAAATACAATCTCAAAAGGATAAAGTACGAACAAGAAAAAAAAAAACGAGAAGACTTGGGTATTGGCAACTCCCACGGGTAAAATTTCCGGATTAACGGCGGAGTTGATCTGATAGAAATTGTATCCGCCTTTCAGGGAAGTATTGCGGATTAAGAGAGCCGCGAAATTTATTTGAACTTTTTTTTTGCTCCTTAATTATTACTTTTATTTATTTTTTAATTAAATTTGAAGTGTAAATCATTTTTTAAAAGCGCTCGGAGTGAGGCACGAACCTGGGTGCTACTGAGTTGTAGTACACAGTTCTGGCCGACCACTCGACTATCGCGGATGCCAAACCCGTTTGCTTTGTTTATTTTTAGCCGTTTTCCCTTGAACCGAATTAATTTTGGGAACTAACTGCAGTTAATTCCCGAGATAATTCCGAATAAACGAGTTGATGTTACATTCGGCATTTTTAGTAAAGCTATTTTGTGCAGATGGGGCTTGTACTGGTTGTGATTTAGCATATAAAGTTCAACAAAACAAACCACTCCATAGCTCATTTTGCCTGCGATTTATCTACAGAGTAATTCCATCTAAATTTACAGTATATTAAATTGGCCACTGTGGTGTAGTGGTTAGCAGTGCGCGCTACCACTCCACAAAGCCAGAGTTCCAGCCCGGTTCAACCCAAAAAATAAAAAAAAAAAACAAAGTTTTTTTTCTAATAGCGGTCGCCCCTCGGCAGGCAATGGCAAACCTCCGAGAGTATTCCAGCCATGAAAATACAATCGCCATTCGGAGTCGGTGAAAAACTGTAGGTCCCTCCCCTTTGTGTGACAATATCAAGGCGCACGCCACAATTCGGAGGAGAAGCTTGGCCAAACACTAACGTATGTGTAAGCGCCAATATATTATTATTATTATTAAATTGTTTGTAAAACGTAGATAGAGTTCGGAAATTGCGATAATACTTGTATGGCCCTTATAGTTCTATTACGGCAAACCTTAGCGTGTTTTACATAGGAATATGTATTTTTAAGATTTGCATATACCTAATAAGTACCTTCCCAAATGGTTTAATTTCACAATCTTCGTCACTGGGAATAACTACAGAAGTTATTGGTGTTCAACGGTAGCTCGATCAAATGTAGCATTTGTGTTAAGCACCATGCTTAAACCAAGTCGATATCTGCATATATGTACAGTTTCAAGCTTTCTTAATATGTTCCAACAGACTGACAGACATGGAAAAACGCAAATATCACATTTCAACAGCTTTACTTATTCTACGAAAAAAAACAATATTCCATACTTTTTTTACCAAATTCGTATCTCCTTATAGAACTAGTAAAAGCCGTTGAACAGTTTTCCAAAATAAAATTGAAGGATTGGCTCATACTAAATCTCTTACCATTTAACGGTCGATTTGCTCCTGTAGTTTTGCCAGGAATTTCTTTCGAAGGCGGATTTTATCACTAAGTCTTATCGTAAGTTTCTGCTTTTGAAATCTTCTCTTCCCCTATAAGTTAAGATTGCTCGTAAGTTCGTTCCTTGCCTCTGTAAATGGCGAAAATTCTAATTCGGCTGCTGAAGATGCCATAATCTACGGAGGTTACTGCTGGGCATGCGCTCATATGGTTCAATTTACTGGACTAATTTCCTAATGGTGAGAGACAATTAGGGACACGATATCGAACCAAAAGTATCGACATGATACCCCTTTAAATTATCGCTCTACAAAAATCGGGTACCCATTAATATCGAATTAAAACTATTTCGTATCCAAAATATAGGTAATAAATTTAACCAAAATATTTCAGTTGCACTTTCTAATAAAGAATTACCTTCTTTAGCCTAAATAAACGGGTTCAAGTTAGTTCTTAGTGTCCCGCTTTTTTAAACCCAAATTGCAACTTTAAATTCTGGGAATGAAAGGGATATTTCTGCCAATTAAATGCTTCTTAATCGGCCTTTCAATGCCGACATAAAACATAACATTATCCTCAATTAAATGTAGGTAAATCGCTCCGAAAAAATTAGATGCTCGAGTTTAATGTTAAGTTTTGTGTCACACATGAGTGATGATATTATCTATTGCAAGTCACGAAATGAGTGCTCTAAATTCACATCAAAATGAAAGAAATTCAGAAAATTCTTTTTTTTTATGATACTGGGATCGAAATAATCGAAAGCAAAATGCATTGCTTTAAAAGTAGGGCTTTCGATGTCTGCTCGTTCATTCTCGAGCATCTCGATACCCGGGAAATCTAGCAATCGAGTTATCGAAACAATCTCGGGTATCGCCATTCTCGCGAGCAATGCGGAGTAGTTATCGAGGCATATCGGACGTATTAAAAACAAAATCAGAAAAAAATGTAGGTGTAAATGTTAAATATTCGATTGTCAAAAAAAAAAAATTTTTGTGCGTATAACTCACTGGGGCAGAATATACACATGGTTGATATTCTGGATAGAGACGAGTATTGCGCTTGAAAGAAATTCACCAGATCTGGGTTTAAATACCCTAAATTAAACACGCTGCCTTCAATTGATCATCGAGAAGCTCGCGAGTATAACGAGTTTTTTGATACACGAGAATCTCGTGAGAAAGCGATCCTCGCGAGAAATTTCTTCTCGAACAATCTCCGGAAATCGAAGGCTCTATTTAAAAGTGACGAATAAAAAATACTGGCATCGACAGACATTGTACACAAGCATCGATGTGATATCGTATTGTAAGTATCGAAAATTGTGTCCTTAGAGACAATTGGAGGTGTTTTTTGGTTTCCGCCCATACCGACTAGCGTGTTGGGATGGGGTTTTTTTTTTTTTAAATATGGGCTTCTATCCACTAATTAATTTTTTTACCTTGAATATTTTATATTTTTTGTTAAAATGTGGCATTTTAATTTTTTTTAATAAACTTTAGCAAGTTTATTAAAATTCTATTATCAATTATGCTTACAATTCACCGAAAACCACAAAGCTATTAAAATTAAGTACTTAAAAAGTAATTAAGAAACACTGAAATAATAAAAATGAATAGCATTAGTCAATAAAAGCGCAAAAAAATCTGACAAAAAACAAGTTGCAGTCAACAATTAAAATCCGCAACAAATTGATAAGCAGTTTACGGTGAATGCAAATTAATTAATTTTAATATTTATTTTTTTTCGTTTTTTGCATATTTTTGCTATGTCTGGTAGGCGCATATTTCTTAGCAAAAAATTGTATGAAAACACATAGTACATCACTGGAGACAGTGAGCAGCCCATCAACTTTAATTACTTATTGGCCAATAAAGTGAGCGAATATGTATATGTAGAAATTCGCACTATTATATAACTTTTGTTTGTATATAGCTTTTATGTATGTTTTTATTGTACATGCATATGCGTTCGCACTTTTGTTTGCCAATTTTGCAATGCTTGAATGCGTTAATGTAATTAGTTGA
The DNA here is from genome assembly GCF_013731165.1 of Rhagoletis pomonella. Lineage (NCBI taxonomy): Eukaryota > Metazoa > Arthropoda > Insecta > Diptera > Tephritidae > Rhagoletis > Rhagoletis pomonella. The sequence goes on from NW_023458561.1 coordinate 22,619,328, forward strand.
TAACGCTTTAGGTTGTTTTAATTGCGAATTACGAATTAATTACAAACTGAAAGGGGAAATCGTATGTTTGCATTGAATCGTAAATTGAAAATTGTAAACTAGCGAAATCGGTCACTAGCAGTCTAACATATATAAATGTGCATGTGTGGTATGCCTATACGTACCCTGCAGAAAATCGATAACTAAGTGTTAACAGCAATTTTATATTTCTCGGCAGTTCTGTAGTCTCGTAAATAGTTTCAGAAAAGTGTAAGGATTCAACAGTTATTAAAGGAAAGTAAACGAGCTTTTCCCCTCTGCTTTTTTTGCACTTTGAAAGTTTTATTTTTAGAAGTGACTTTTGAATATTCTAGTGACAGGTAGCGCATAAAGGACACTTCCTATGACAGCTCTATGTTTAGTTCGTAACTTCGTTGCGGGAAGGTATAAATAATAATAGTTGAATAAAATAATTCGGATCTACTTTCGCTTTCCTGTGAAGACTTCATTGGTGTTACGTTCCACGGAACCGTGACATAAGTTCCATGGAAGATATGTCGAAAAAATTACGACAATCGATACATTTTGGAACCAGAAACACTGCTATTCAATGAAACGGGTATATGCCAACAACAATTACATGTACAGTCCAGTGTAAATTATTGTTGACGGAACAAATCAGCAACAGAAGAAGAGAGATGATGGCGAGGTGGCTAAGCACAATTAAGATTAAGATTGAGTTTAAGATTACGTTTAAAGTTTAGATTTACACTGTCATACATATGTAGGTTCGATAAATAAAGGGTGCTGGAAACTAAAGCATATTTTTAATAGTGAAATTAACCCTTTCAGGGCCGTTTTATCAAGTAACCTATAACTGTAAAGCTCATTTTATATTTAAAGATGACACAAAACCAATGTTGTTTACAATGTATGGTAGGGTAGGGTGGTCCTTAAAAAACAAATGAACGATTTTTTTCAGTCTCACCTCCTCAATAAGTAATACCACGGTCACAGATATCACATATCAATTTTGGTCCCGATTGGAGATGGTTAAGGCGTGTCGCACAGGGGGACAAAATACTCAAAAAATAAAAATAATTTTTTTTCTTCTAATACCCAAAACCGATACTACCATAGTCGAAGGTATCACATATAAGTTTTGGTCCCGATTTTAGTCGGTTAAGACGTTTTCATAGGGTAATCTGAATTTTGACCCCTGTGCGCTACGACACGCCTTAACCGACTCCAATCGCGGCCAAAATTTATATGAGATATCTTCGACTATAGCAGCATCGACGTAGGGGCTGAGGCTTAGGAAATCTGATGTAAGAATTTGCGTCCTACAAATCGGAGGAGAAGCTCGGCCAAACATTAACATATGTGTAAGAGCCAATCTATTATTATTTAGTAATTGATGGTTAGCAAATTTATCACCAGATTCGTGGATTAAAATTTTATTAATTTATTGCTGGCAAGATAAGTTTCTGGATGAAACTGTTCCACACACTTTCGATCAAAAAATTTGCCTGAAGCGCCCTGTATATGAGACGAACTAACAATCAGAAATGTTCATGCAATTTTTTACGCCATCAAGTCATCCAAATCACCTAACCGAATGAGTAATAACGCGAATTTTCTAATTAAGGTGCATTGTACAAAATATGCGTGTAAGTGTAATTATGCATGTGCCCAGCAGTGTTGCCATTTTAGCTGTTTTCCAGATAGATTTAGCTGTTTAGCTAGAAAAATTCCAATTTAGCTGCTAGATTTTTTTAGCATTATTCTGAAAATCGTTTAGCTCTTTTTAGATTTTTTCAAAATTTAGGAAAATCCAAATAAAAAATATTGTACGAATAAACATTTAATCTTCACAAAATTCTAAAAAGCGATAAACGCAGATTGGATGTATGTATGTATGTCTACCTATACTGTATGCACACTTAGCTCTGTTTTACGGGACAAATAATCGATTATTGCAATGCTATGTTCATCAGTAACATACTTTTGGCACAGTTTTCTGTTGGCGGCGGGATTGTTAAATATTTGCAAAAGTGAAGGAATATGAAAAGGAATGAGGGTATAAATTATCGAATTTAATAATTAACATTTACTATTAAATACATATTTCAGGAAAGTTGATATGCCTGCACTACAAGGGAGTGTTATCGAGGCAGACAATACAAGCTAAAGCAGTTCTACGGAAGAGCAGCCTCCGCCTAGAAATTTTTCCAATTGAGCAGTTGTCAAAAATCTGATTTTTTTTATTAAAAAACTGTATTGAAACTACCTTATTTTTTGTATCATGCAAATAACCTTTAATTTTTTATTGGATGTAAGAAATACGTTCCTATTTGCTGTTGGTTGTGAAAACACTAATAAAACATTTGAATATTGCCTTTACTTTTTTAGCTTATTTAAGTTTAAAAAAAATTTTATTTAGCTGTTTTTAGATCTTTTTCTTGTCCATTTAGCTGGATTTCAGAAAAAATTCTGGCAACACGGGTACTCATATGTAAAATACGTATGTATGTAGGCACATTAGGGTGGCCCAAAAACAGTAAAGTCGGAATTCGAATGCTCTCACCCACTTGAAAATCAATATTTTTCGATCGGAAAACCCTTGTTGCTTTCAGGAGACTTTCAATAATAATACCCAATTGTATTTTTAACCATTTTTTTATACTAACGATTTTTTATTGTTCCCCCTATTGCATTTTTCGGGATTTTTATGGATTTTTGGCGGACATATAAATTACAGTTGCAATGAAAAAATGGTTAACTAAACAAATGGGTATTATTATTGGGAATCTCCTGCAGATAAACAGAGTTTTCCGATAGAAAAATATTGAGTTTTAAGAATTCTATACCATTTCTACGAAAAGTTGTCTTTCTCCATATAAAATACATGGAAGAGTTTGGGCGCTTTGAGCAACCTCTTAATATTTTTTGATTTCAAAATAAAAAATAGGGGTATATTTTTTCGGTGTAGGGGGTAAGAGCATACAAATTCCGACTTTACTTTTTCACATGCATTTTGGACCACCTTAATGTACATACATACATATGTCGAGACACCCATGGGCCATGGCATGCAATTACAACTTGGCTAATTTGAGTTTTTAAAGGCTTTTACTTTTTATTACGAATATGATGGCATGCGTACATGCAAACGTAGATATACATCCATACGTAATTGATACTTATAGATACATATGTACATATGTGTACAAACTAGCACGTGCAAGTATGTAGATTCAAACTACAACTTTATGTATATGTAATTTTCTTTATAAAAGAATTAAGAAAACTAAAAATAAGTTTGGCAAGTTCGCCTCCTCCTCTTTACCATGAAACGCCTCTTTCATAAATTCACACCAGCTTGCAGATTTTGACATTGAAAACCGCTTACCACTATAATAACCTTTAATTTTATCAGCTACAAATTTTATTGACCTCTTTCTCATGAATATGTATGTACATACAATTTATGCAGATTATAACATACAACCATTTACGAATATATACATACATACATACTAACATATAGTTACCTTGCCAATATACAAGCATAAATTTTAGTTTTATTAAAAGCCGCATTTTGTTGTTAAAATAAAAGATAACATTCCGCACGCAACTCACCTCTTTGGGGATTTTTGGCTTGGCTTCGAAACAGCTGCCACTAAATTGTGTTTGCCAACTTGTTTAATTTAGCCCATACATGCATACTATCCACATATCTACATACATACATACATATTTGACGTAGTTTGAGGCTTATTTGGGAACTAGTTTCTGTTAATTAAGCGTATTGTCGTGCGTGCAAAGCGGCTATCAGCTATTTAATGCATTTAAATAGTTTTTCCGTCGGTGTTTTTTTGCCAAATTTATTCCATACAAATTTTAATGAGCTTCATTAGGCGTTGTTTGGTTATCAGTAGGTATGTTATAAGTGGAATTGTATGAATTGTATGAATTTAAAAATCAGGCAGGGTGAAGAAATGATACATTTGGGGTATTCACAAAGGTGCCGAATTTTTGTGCAAGGTACCATAAATTTCATGTTATGAATTTTCACTCTCTAAACATTTATTTCAACTTATAAAATTTACGACATTCATCAATACGACACTTACGACACCGTCGTGAATACCCCAATTTAGTATATTTTTGCTTTTTATTTGTTTGAGTTTCTTTGGCTTTGAAAGGTTTCGAAAATGTACGTATGTACATATTAAGTAACTTAAGTAGTTTAAGCAATTCAATATCAATACGCAAGTGGTTTGTAGTTTTTCATGATCTCTAGTCACAAAGAGTGAAATAGTCCTACTTTTGAACAGACCAATATGACAGTATTCGTTAACTCGGCTTAAAAAAAAAATACTATTACGTCAGTAATGGTAGGTGAGGGTTCTTTGTTATGTAAATCATTTCAAGAGTATTATCCAAACATGAAGCTAATATTTATATCTTTAAAAAAGGAACAAGTAAAAACATGCGAACCTTTATTGAGAAGTAGCCGAAGTTAAATCAACAGTTAGAGAGTGCCGAAGGTGAGCCAAGAAAGAGCCTCGAGAACTCTGCAGACACTCCAATAAAGAAATATTTAGGAATAGGATAGAGCAGCTAAGGCCAAGAAGGCACAAAAAGGAACCATATCTGATCCCTTTAAAGACCATTCACCACTTGGCTGAATCAAGTTTCAAAAAACGGGATATGAGGCACAAACTCCTTCCGACAGAAGGATATGTAAAGCAAGTATTGTGCAGCACTTAGGGGTATATCATTATCGTTGTGCAAAGGTGATATTTATTCCATGAAGAACTTGGACAAAGTGTAAAACCGATTAAAATTACTGTGAAACATATAGTATGTGGCTGCTTCCCAGACAAAGGTTAATCGGTCGAACAGCCTTGCACGAACTTGATGGGAGTATAATGACGTTTTCTTTTCTCGAAAAAAATGTCACATTTTTATATGGCAAAATTAGGAGGGTGGAACATTTTAAAGAAAGAGAACGCAATATGCATGTGAAGATACTGAGAAAGGAACACGAAAGCTTGACAGCCCTTGCGCAGGGCAGAATAAATGCAACATTATTTCGAGAAAAGAAAACGCTATAAGATAAGCGCTACATGATGAAGAATTTGGTATGTAGCCCTTCTAGATGTTAAAGGTCATTTTGATAATGCTAATTTGCAGTCCATTCATTTCAATCATAGGATTCGTTGGTTATGCTTTGGATCGACAATACATTGCCTAGAAAGAGTTTTAGTGGCTCCCGTAAAATGACTGAGACAAGGAAAACGGCTGTACGAAGTCTCTTCAAGACGAGGTTTCAACTAATCTGTTATGGAACTTTGTGCTAAACGAATTTCTGTTTCGAATTGCTTCGAAAGCCATTTCGAGGGCTGCTTCGGACACAGATTACCTAGTAATTCTGGTAGTAGGGGCATTTATCTAGTTATATGATCAATTAGCAACGTGGGCAGAAATTAACATTGTCTGGGTTAACCCATCTAGAAGTGAAGTAGCACTCCTTACGTAGCGATATGAGATGGACTATCCAACTCCATCGATCAATGACGAAAATCTTAAATTGCCGAAGAGTTGCCATCTGATCAACTTGCAAAGGTTATACCGAAAATTATTTATATTGGGGTGTTCGATTATTCGATTAGGACAGACTGTCTTGGGAATAAGAATACCCCAACCGATTAACCAGCCCGACGCTACAAATATTGGCTATTATAGAATCAATCAAAACCTTCGTAAACTCTCACCGCGAGGAGTTTAGTAAGCTGCTCCAACAGTAACAACCACAGTGTAAAGTTTTCGATCGGCTTTCTTTTATTTGTTAAATACCTTTCTGCAGTGGACAATTTTTCAGTATCCAGGTATAAAATTAATAAAAACTAGTATCGCCCCGTTGTCGAAATTCGACCACTTCACTTTTTTCACACACTTTTTCATTTTGCCTGGGAAGTTTTTTAGGTCCATCAGCACCTGTTAATCGTCAAGCTCACTTACATATATTGTTTGGTGGAGTAATATACATTTTACCGGAAAAACAAACAAAATGCGCACCTCCTCTTTGAAATACCTTTCGAACAAAAGAAGAATCATTCATTTCGGTTCCCCTACAGGGGGGAGGAATAGATTTGTATGAGGTTCGTTAGCGTATTAATATATAGTAGATGGTGAAACCAAAGCAGGCATTCATAGGCATATACGGAAATTGGAATAACTCGGCTCTGGAGCCACCTATCGGGTCCATTTTTTGCAGGTGTATTTCTATTGATGTTAGTAATAAGTATGTATTTTGAATTTGAAGCAAATCAGACCATAAATGAAGTTTTTCCGAATAACTCCACTCCTACTCCACCTACTGAAAAAACAAATAAAATGCGCACCTCCTCTTTGCAATACCTTTCGAACAAAAGAAGAATCATTCAAATTGGTTGAGAAACATAGCAGCAGCAGGGAGGAATAGATTTGTATGGGATTTCGTTAGCGTATTAATATATAGATTGCATGGTTAATTTTTCGATAAAGTAAATATTTAGATTGTGGTATATAAATTAAATAGGTGAGGAAATTGTAAAAATCCGGTTTAAAAAATTTGAAAAAAAAATTGCCGACAGAAATGACCAGAAGCATTGGATGGTTCGATGCAAATATGTTGTTCAATCTCTTTGGAACACAGTGCTATTATGGCAAATCAAGAAGCAGACGAGTTCTCGAAAAAGCGATCATTATTAGAAAGCATGTAAAAGATTAAAGGGGATCTCCTTTCTTGTTCTTAATTGAGTAAAAATAGCTACAGGAGCTACTAACAGCAGGTGGATATTATGCACGAGAATATTTCTTACGGTATTCAAAACTACATGAAATAAGTTTCCAATTGCACTTTCGTACCGTTTTTTAGGATCTTGCAGTTTACAGCGAATATTGTATTGCGTCTTTTTTTGCTGGACTTCAGGTTGATTGCGTCTACACTGATTTCTCAAGAGCTTTTGACAAAGTTTCGCATTCTTTATTGATACATATATAAGTTGGCTCGTATGGGCTTTTATTCAGTGTTTTTGTTTTAGATTGGATTAAATCCTATTTATTTAAAAGAAATTCTGTAGTAACTGATAATGGCATTTCTTAGGAACCCTTCTATGCCTCCTCTAAGGGCCCGCTTCTTTTGGTATTGTTTATAAATGATGACTTAAAAGGATTTTCGAAAATTAGGAACCCCAACGTTGCGCTTAACAACTATTGTACGTAAATCCTCGGCTTTCCTGAAACATCAAGAAGTGCTTTAAAGTTGCGTACACGAAAACTCATATTATCTTGCCGACGTCTTATAACATTTCTCATTCTTTATTACAAACTTTTAAAGATCTTGGCGTAATTATTTCGAGAAATTTAGCCATATTATTTCGAAATCTTACTCGGCTTGCGTTCATTCCAATTTGGAATATGCTGCTTTCATCCGAAGGCCAAGTCATAAAAATTATATAAATAGGATTACACGGCAACAAAAGGTTTTTCTTATATATGCCTTACGTTCATTGAGATTCGATGACCCAATTCCTACATATGAAATTGACTTTTTCTTTCTCTTAGAAGGTATTATTTTTAACATACCTTCGTAGTTCTTTACCTTTCTACTCCACTTGTTCGAGCCTTAAATGAATTTAATTTAATCTCGAGTTCTATCCAACTTGATTTTTCATCTTTGAAAAGTGTTTTTTCCACATATTCTATATATTTTATTTTTATTTTAGATGTTTCAGTATCTTAGCTATTAATTATGTTAACTTGTAAATAGCCTATAAGAAACCTTTGTTCATAAACTATAAATAAATAAATAAATAAATATGCTTATATTTACCAATCTCTAAACCTGCTTCT
>NW_023458561.1:22627311-22670490 GCF_013731165.1 Rhagoletis pomonella
ATAAATACAAATCCTGCTCATTGCTATCATAGATTTCTCAGAGTGCCTAATGCGATTATAAACACACAAAAAATCTCATTAAGTCTCTATGTTGGTACGTGAAAACTGCTTTAGTACTTACTTGCGCGCCAAACGCTTCCTTATGCCGGCCAACATCGTGCTGGGGCTATTGCTGCTTGTGCTCTTCCTGTGCCTCGCCTCGGTGCCTTCTTAACTTTCCGGTCGGCCGTTTTTGCCAATTATGCGCTGCTACCAATTCAATTCTTTCTATTTCGCGCGTTTTTATTTTGTTACGCGCGCCCGATCGATTAGTAAAAAAAATTAGTTTTCTTCTAAATTTCCGCCACGACCAATGGCTAATTGCACGTAGGACTACTTTTCTATGTAATCACCTCGAATAGTATTGCTTTTGTTGTTGCTGGCGCGGCTGCACATAATCACTAAGCGAATCACGAAACAATTTCAATTCGTTTTAACAACTCGCGCGATGTAATAAGTTAGATTTTTCACTATATAATTACATATATGTACTTGCAACTGAGAACTAACCGGCGGATATACGCGCATCTCTTCTTCTTCTTCTCAACATCTTTCGACTGATAGGCACGAATTCAATTTCACGGATTTTACTCGCGCGCGATTTTCAAGTACAAATTGCTTTGGTTGAATTTTATATGCCTTTGCATCATTAACGTCGTCGTTGTCGAAACGCTCGCGGTTGCAGCGGCCCACAGCCCACTCGCCTACATATGCAAAGTGGCAGTGCCTGCAAAGGAGTTAGCAAATTTTCGATAACACGCGCACTCACGCACGCATTTACGCTTACAGCAAGCAACAAGCAACGGCAATGGCTCTAGTTCGCGCCGTCTGCTCCCAATGTCAGAATATCAAATTCAGCAATAACCAGCTGTGAAGTCGAAGTTTGTGCTTTGTTTACCCGGATTGCGGCGACTGCAGGCGCTCTGCCATTCGATTTATTTGCTTATAAATACTTTTTTCTTCATGAAGAATTTTTATTTTGACTGCGACTCTATTTGTTTGTTCACGCGCCTCTTCGTCCCCTACACTTTGCGGCTGCTCGAATTTCTCGCTCCCTTTGCTGCGCCCACCGAAAAAAACACTTGTGCCTTTATGGATTTTAGTGGCGCGTCTTCTTCAATTGTGCGGCTGGTGCTCGCTCGCTCGTTGGCTTCTTGCTGTAGACAGCGGGTGCAGTGGCCCAACACGTCGTCGTAGTCGTCGGTCGACTCTGTAAATAGCACAAGAGAAACCAAAGAATTCACACATTATTTTTCTTTTCAGTGACTGAAACTGATGCTGCTGGAAAAAAGCGAGAAATGAAAGGAAAGCAGAAATGCTGCAATGCATTGGCCCCAGAAGCAGGCACTGCTCGATCGACTGCCTTCTTCAGCAGCCCCTGCCTGGCCGCCACCCGCCTTTTGCTTGGTTGCGCAAATGTGCTTTGTGATTTATTGTGGGAAATTCGATATTTTTCACAAAGCATTCACACTCATACACACATACACATACATATACGCAGGAAATTTATATATGAGAAATGCAAATGAAGTGTTTATGCCAACATAAATACCGAAATGATGATGTGCGAATTTCTCGTACATTCAAATTAATTACAAAGCATATTTTTCATTACCTCTTTCCTCTCCAACTTTTCTTTATTTCTTTCCTACAATGGTTTTGTGTAATTCTGAACTTTCAACATTTCAATTATTTTTAGTTTAAACTCCTCTTCTGTTTGCTGTGGTGCGTTTGAAGGCCGCAATATTTCTCAGATGCAATTTCGTAGTCGCAGACGCGTATTGTATTACTTGTTGGGAGTAACGGTGTGTTCTTAGCACGATGGCGTCAAGAAATTTCATTCATTATTCTGGATAATTGTTTTAAAATGTCATGTGTGCTACATCACATCATTTGAGACCTTTTAGGCTGTCATAACTTTGCTTTAATAGCAAATGATATTTGATATTCTAGTTTAAACAAGTCCTGGCTTTACATTTGAATTATGGAATGAGAAAGTACCCCTAGCTGAAGAAGTAAATTGCAAGAATACAAACACTGTCCCAGTTGATTGAAAAATAAGTGTTTGCTTAGAATACTTGCTAACAAGAATAATTCCTAACAGGGCAATTCTAAAAAATATAAAAAAATAAAAATAAAAATTTACATGTATGTACATATTTTGCTTCTGATTTTGAGGCATGAACTGTCAAAAACTGTAAGATCGTGTATGGAAGTGCAAACAAAATATTTCAATTTGACATTCTAAGTCGTGAGGACATGCACACAAGATCAACTGATCTAGTAACACCATCTTGTATGAATTCACTTTGCTACAGACTTTCGAAAGACAAAAGTAGTGGTCTTAGGGCCGTTTGCACCATGTCTAGTTAATTCTAACTCCCAGTTAAACATCTTTATCGACGTTATCGACACCCATCATATAACATGTGATCGATAAAGCAGTTAACGTGCTTAACTGAAGGATGTACCTCCAGTTAGCGTTAACTAGACATGGTGCAAACGGCCCTTAGAGTTTTTTTATTTGTTGTTTAGCAAAAATTTTTCTAAATTTAAATGAAATTAAAATATATACAAGTATGTATATTGTTTTAAATAATGCAAATTAAGAATTAAAACAAAATTTTATATTAAAAAAGAAGAAAAAAATTAATTCAAAAAAATAAACAAAATTAAATGAATTTTATGAAAATTTTTTTTCTTTTTAAAATAATATAATCTTAAAATTAAAAAAAAATTAAATATAAGAAAAAAATAAATGAATTCCTAAAAATTAAATGAAATTAAAAAAATTTCTTTTTATAATAAAAACTAAAAAATTAAAAAAAAAAACCAAATTAAAAAACGAACTAATAATTATTTAAAATTCGAAGAAAAATAATTTTTTGTAAAAATTTAGTACGATTAAAAAATATTTTCTTAAAGCATAATATCTAAAACTATATACAAAATGAAAAACAAAACAAATTTATAAAAATTAAGTCAAATTAAAAAAATATATTAAGTTGTCCACAAAATATTATTAGTGTGATATTTAAGCATTTATGACTATTTGCCTTGTGCTTATTTAATATTTATATTTTTTTTTTTGTAAAAGCCAGCTGGTTATACAACTAACACCATATAAATTCACATTTCAAACTTCAAATTCTGTTAAATTTTAATCAGACTTTTATAAAAAATAATAAACTTAAATAAACAAAAATCAAATACGCAACATATACATCAAAAGTAATAAATGAATGAAAGTTACATAAATAAAAAAAAATTGAAACTGAAATAAATATAAGCAATAAGCGTGTTTTATTAAATCAAATCAAAGAAACATATGCATCAATAGTAATAAATGAATGAAAATTAACTAAAAAAAATAAAATTGAAGCTGAGATAAAAATAAATAAAAAATATTTTTTTTTAATTAAATAAAATTAAAATGCAACAATTTTAATTGAGCTTGAGGCCGTTTTTAATGAAAAACTTATTGTGGAAAAGCAACAATAATTTGAAAAAAAAATGGTAGAAGTGATAGCAATTTCGGAAATCACCACATTTCATCAGACTTCTTTCAGTAGGATTCGAACCGACGATCCCACTGACTCAGCCAGTTGCCTACGCACTGTGCTAAGATTGCCTTGTGAATTCTTGTTGCTTTTTTCCACTATTTCATTTGTTAAGCCAAGGCCATAAAATAACAAAAATAAAATTAAAATCAATGTTTGTTTGTTCTTGAGCTATAAATCTTAAAAATTAAATTAGAAAAAGAAAAAAAGAAGAAAATCGTACTTAAATTTTAATATTTTTTTTTAAAATACCTAAAAATGTAAGGAAAATTAAATTTAAAATATTACAAAAAACTTAAATCGAAAGAAAATAGAATAAGTTCCTAAAAATTAAATGAAATAAAAAACAAGTTTTTCTTTTTTAAACAAAATCTAAAAGTTAAAAGAAAGCGAAGCTAACGATAAAACAAAAATTAAAGAAAAAAACTAACAACACAAGTTTCTAAAAATCAAATGAAATTCACATTTTATTTTTGTTTCAGCAATAAAATCGAAAAACTAAAAGAAAATTAAACTTAAATCGAAGAGAAATTTAATTTCAACAAGGAAATAAGTTTCTTAAAATAAAATAAAAAATATTCTTCTTTTTAAAGCAATAAGATATAAATATTATAAGAAAATTAAATTGAGAAAGAAAAAGTGAAATTAAAAAATTTAAACAATACAATATGAAAATTCAAAGAAACTTAATTTAAAAAAAAATATAGAAAAAGAAAAAAATCCGCTGCCCGAGGTTCGAACTCAGATCTTTCAGATGACACCGATTTGAGCTTAATGATATACCGTTGCCTTCTCTCAACATAGCTTTTCACCACGAGTGGTGAATGAGAGAGCTTTTTTTAAGACTTTTGTGCTAGAATAAGTATCGAAGTATCTTGCCATCTGTCTTTCATTTGTCTTACGAAAGACTTTTTACTATCTTAGCCTGACTTCGGATCCCTTGAATGGCACGCCAGTGCATTTTTTCCACTCGGCCATTGCGACGGACAAATGACGAGGTCTCCCTTACAAAAATAATTCACAAATATGTTTACTACTACTTTTTCTTGCAAGTTTTTGCAATTGTTACGTTTGAAAGGCATTCATCGTATCTTTCGTAAAAATTTGTTAGATTTAGTTTGTTTATTTAACTTTATGTACTCGATAAATGTCTTTGCGATATAACCCAAATCTAAGTTTTTTACCTTCAAATCTTCAAAAAAGCGCTCCGTTCACCGAATAAATTGTGAATTCGAGGAAAAATTTGTGGCAACACTGGTCATCAGGGCCGAAGAAAATAAGCAAGAAAAATCCATTTTAAGTGATTATATAAGCACCAAAACACTCGTAAATATGCTTGCAAATATGCTCGCAAAACAACAAAATCTGGTGTACAGTTTACTGTTTTTTTATTCAGTTTATTTCAAGGATTGAAAAATTACAATGAACAATCAAGTGTTGCTTGATATTCTCAAATAATAGAGATCTGCGCTGGTCATTTTGATTTTTTTTTTAATATTCTTTGTTCTCATTTAGGATAAATTGTTTTTAATCTTAAAATTTGTGTATTAAAAACCAAATCTGTTCTTATGTTATTATTTGTAAACATTTCGACAAATAAAAAAAACGCCAAAAAATGGTAAAAAAATTTGTTGAGCCAAATTTACTTAAGCAGTACGAAGTTCTTCAGAAACTTGCAACGCTTTCTACAATGGTTTGTTAAAAGTTTGTTTGTGAATAGCAAAAGGTAGTCTTGTTTTCAACAAAAATATATGTCCTTTCCATTAATTCGGAAGGAAAAGGTGAGACAGCAGGCTGCAAAATATCAGATGTCAAAACTTCTTGGACACTACTATTCACACACACGAATTAATTTCTTGACCGTTAAATTAAAAGGTCCGTATTTCGCTTTATACATTGAAATAAGCGAAATAAGCATGATCATTAAAATTAGGCTTGGAAAGCCTGAATAAGCAAAATAAGCAATTCCAAGCAAAAGCTTAAACTTTTTGGCCCTGCTGATCATTTGCTAGTACCAGAGGAATGGTTGCGTATACGCACCGGTATACATAGGTACATTTATACGAATTACACGTTATCGGAGAAATACATACTTATTTACATTTCCTTCCCTTTTACTTAAGTAGGACACTCCTAAACAAGTAAAATTTAAGCATTTTAAAATTTGTGTTCGTAACCGCTTAACGAGTGTAACGAATGGTAATAAGCGAGTTGGCGAGCTGTGTAATTTTCATAAATGTGGAAAAATTGCTTAGGCTTATAATTTTAAACTTCAAAATTTTCAATGACAAGAATTTGTAACTAAGGACAGGACAGCCTTCAAACAGCGAGTTTAGAAAACATCTCGAAAACTTTAGTGCAGCGGTACTTGCAGAACCAACAATTTCATGTGCCGCAAAACTTCCAACGACTAATGACTGCTTTGCTGCGAAAGCAAAAAATGCCATAATTGAATAGACAGGAGCAAAAAAGAAGAAAAGAGAGCAAAAACCGTTAATTCTAAGCGTATCTCAAACGCAAAGTGCAGCATTTCCAGTCAAGCGTTTTTTTTTTCTTTCCAACCATGATTTTCTCTTGCTTCAAAGAGCTGGCTGAAAAACAGCATATTACTACCACCCACTCGCTGTAGCCACTCTTTCACATGCCGCGTCTGGCTAGCGCTCCCAGCTGAACAAACCAGATTTTAATGGACACCTCAGCGTTTCAATCTCGGCAGCTATAATTTCATAAACACGACGCGGAAGAGTTGCTACAGAAGAATTGTAATTTATGTAGCCACAGAATGGAGATAACGAACGCGCAACAACAACAAAGCGGGAACACAAAACACCGCTTATATGTATATGTACTCGTATACGTGCTATGGCGGTCGCATTTTGAACTACGTTGACTACCGCTAGTGTGAGTAAATGAGTTGGAAGAAAGCATTTGTGCTGCCACTAGATTCATTACTAGAATCGGTCGGCGAACAATGAACGTACACATTTACTTACATACATATATACAAAATATATCTATCTTTTTTTGTGCAAGCACATAGGTATGTACGTGCGTTAGCCAGCTGTGCACTTGGCGCAAAAGTATAATTTCCGACGCTCCGCAACACCGCGTCCCGCAACGAAGCTATGATGCGGCGAATGCCAGCAGCCTTAAAGCAAAATCAGGCAGATATGTGTCCGAGGCGCTAGCCTAGCAGGTTGGGAAAAGCGAAGGGCACGCAGCAGCATCCAGGCGTGCTTCTCCTCCAGTAGCTGTCTGTTTTTATACCTTCCATGAACATGAAATGGTATTATATCTTTGGTCCGATGTTTGTAAGTACCAGAAGAAGAAGAGATAGACGAATGAAAATGTATTCTTAAATCAGGGTGTTCAGATTGTTTTAAAAAAAGCGCAATTTCTGAAAAAAAAATTGCCAAAAATCGCCAATTTTTTTAAAATAAAATTCATGAAATCGATTTAACAAATCTTTTATTTTAAAAATGAGATCTTGTTATAATATAGTTTTTAAAACCAACAACGAATATAACACCTTCAGAGGGTAATAATAAATAACACAACACTTATATAATAGTGAAGTCCAAACAATTTTCTTTAAAAATACGCATATTTTTTTAAAATATTTGTTTCATCACATTTTGCAATAGGACTGCGCAATTATTAAATTTATTATAAGCCATATTAATTGATTAATCGCACAATCCGCTTTTAAGAGCTCGGCGCTAAAAATTAAATAAAAACCTATAATGAGCCGAGATCAGCTATTTCCACAATTTCTTCAAAATCACCTATAGTGCCTGAATCATTTACATTTCTTTTGTTGTCATATATTGAGCTATTCAAACTTGATGACATACTGTTTGATATTGGAAACGTTTTGCAGCAGAAACTATTAGCCTTCATATAACACTTTATTCGAACTATTGAATTAAGGCTTTCCCACCTCATCCTATTTCGAATGTTAGTTTTTGTTGAATTCATTACGGAAAAAAACGCGCTCACCAAAAGCATAATAAAGGATAATAATATGAATTTACTTATATTTCCAAACATTTTATTGCCAGTTGCGGTTTTCACTCCGTAAGCAATTCTCCAAAATTATTCAAAATCGGATGGAATGCACTGAGAAAAAGGATTAGTTTCGACAACTAAAGATATTTAGTTCCCGAATTTTGACAATATTTGGGAACTGTGACCAAGGATTGGGAACTATTACCATGTGTTGGTAATTATAACTAAATATATTAAAGCTTCTAATATTCATCTAGGTTGTACCAAATCGTTAATTTAGTTGAAGGGTTTGGTAAATACTAATAAATATTTTTTTAAAGCATATTTCTACAAATTCCATTCAACTTAAAGTATGGTTTATAAAAGGATGCCATTAAGCTCTGCTAATACAGATAAGGTTTCTTTCAACACATGGATTAGTCATAGTTACCAAATCTTAGTTGATCGATTTGTTTTGAGAGCGGAATATATTCATGCTTATGAGCACCCCCTAAATAATGATCAGCGCTCTCTGAGCTCATGTGTGTTTCACATACGAAGAGCGCCAGCTAAGCAATGCACACAGTCCCACTTATTGAATCGTTTGAATGCGCTAGTATGCCGACCATTGCATAAAAACGATTCAATGAATGAGACTGTGTGCGTGGAAATCATTGCTCCGCTACCGCTGTTCGTATACGGGTGAAACACGCGTGTGGTTACAGAGCGCTCAGTAAGCTATGGCATGTCGATCACTGCGCTGGGTAGAGAAAGAAAAGTGTGTGCTATGACATGCCCAGGTTTGTTTGTCTCAGTTTCAGTTTTGCCATCGCCGCGAGTTGTTTCGGTGCGGGTATGGTTATTTAAAAATATAAAGTTTGATGCCAACAGGCGTTTCTCAGTGGATATATAATTCATGTGAATTATAATTAGAAAGTATCTATTTAGCCAAGGAAAAAGCAAAGCAGTATACTTAAACCAGCACTTCCAGCAGATATTGACCTGGGTTTTCGCACGACTATTCCTGTTTAATCGTTTCTTTTTAGGAAATTCTTACCACCATATACATATGTATTATTTACACTAGTAACTATTTATGTAAATATGTTTGTATTTTTTATGCTTAATATATGCAAATAAAAGAAGTAAACACAACAACCATCGAGTAAATTTTTATTTGTGTCAAACTGAAACTTTTTTTCCAATAATAAACGGTTAGCTGATTCACGTCTACAGCAAGTTCATAAAATTAATTGAAAACTTGTATCAACCAAAGCATTGTTTATATTTGCTCAACAATGATTTTATTCAACTAACAATATTGTCCACTCAAGGTAGTCGTTTTGTAATTATTAACAAATATACATTTGTCCCAACTAGAAGGCTCAAGTAAATTGCAGACTATCGTGAACTATATATTTATTTCGCCATATCCAACTATGCCACTTGGTCACTATAACCAAATCTTGGTTATTATAACTAAACCTTTTTCTGAGTGTGGTTCTGAGAAAAGTTATTCCATGGGAAAGTTAAAAGATTTAAACTACTTTTCTTTCCTTCAAAATCAAATAGTGAATTTGCAGGTCCCTGAAACTCGCCCTCTTGTGATTCACACACTTTTCAGGAGACAAAATCAAAGCTTTTTTAAAAGTATTTAATTGACTAGGTAATCGTTTCAAAAGTTTTTTGATAAGGGTGATTAAAAATTATTGACAGTCTTTTAATATGCTTCTTAAGTCAAGTTTATCACGCAGTTTATTAGCCTCTTCTGTAAAATTATCGTGGAAAACTAAGTTTTGTATATTGTTATAATTGGAAAAAATTTATTTGAAGAGAAAAAATCGCCAAAAAACGCCAGTGGCGATTTCCTAAATTTTTTCGCGAGAAGAAAAATCGCCAAATCGGCACGAAATCGCCAAATCTGGACACTCTGTCTTCAATAATCAGATCGTCGAGCTGAGCATATCCGATGATTAGTGTTAATCAGGCTTTGAGCAACCGGCCCTTAGACATGTGCGTCTGTCTGTCTGTTTGTACCAACCAAGTCCCTCAGTTCTCGACATATCCGACTGAAATAAAGCGGGTGTATTTTTATAAAGTACTAAATAGCATATACCCGTCGTACTTCATTGCGCCTTAAAAGCATTTTTGTGTTGTTACTACTCTCTCCCAAAACTTTTTTGATTCATAAAAAATAAATTAGATTTGAGTAGCTTTATGAAGTGAGATTTTTAAAGAAATTTTCGATTTATGAAACAACGTTTATTCTTATTGAAATTAGTTAATTAATTGGAAAATTAATTTATACTTATTGCTCGATGCTACATATCGTGCACTTTCTTCAAAGATGTATTCATTCACGGATTTACGTTATTTTATCACTTTAACTGAATACAATTTTTTCAAATAGGTGGAAACCCGCTACAAATTATTTTCGACAATCAATTTTTTAAAATTTTTTAGTTTGATATCTATTGTGCTATTTCATTTTTAATAATAGGATAAAGTTTTTTAAATACGTGGCAACCCTCCTCAAAAATATTTTTGACAGTAACTTTTCGTAAACAGCTTTAGTTTGATACCCATAATGCTGTATTTAAATTTTCTTATCAATTAAATTAAATTAAAATTTTCAAACAGGAGGGAACCTTTCACACAAATAATTTCATTGCCATAATGCAATATTTATTTTAACTCATCAATTTATTGAAACTGTTACAATTTTATTATATGTATAGATTAATCATTTGTCGGAACCGGAAAAAATCGGACTACTATAACATATAACTCCCAAACAACTGAACAATTTCGTGAACTACTTTCTAAATAATCATACAAAGTCTACTGAGAAAATAATTTAACTCCTTTATGTATGCAGTGAATATAAACATTTTGTTAAGCTTCCAAAGAGGTAGTTTCAAATGCAGTCATCGGTTGAAGTAAAATTTTCTGATGTTCATGGAAGGTATAAAGCCTTCGTCATAGCCGAAGACAGCACTGCCCTTACTTGTTCTGTTTGTCGTTCGGTCCGTTTGTTTGTTTGACTATTGTTTGTTGGCATTTTGCTGTAGCTTCAACTACTAAAGTTTCGCCTCCAGCTCCCGCTTTTTGTTGATGTTACTTTTCGCTGGCCATATTGCCAACATTCTCGTCTGTTGCCATATTCACTGTTCTTCATTCTTTGGTCGTTGTCGCCATCGTTCCGCATTTGGTTTTAAATGCTACTTTGGGCTGTTACGTTGTTTCTGCCGTTCGTTCGCTTAACGGAAACATGCAACAACCAACATTCGATATGCCCCACCGCGCATGCAATTACCCAGCGTCAAGGGAAAACACAATAAGCGACTATTTACAGATGTACTATATCTACTACACAAATAAATGCACGAATTCATATGTATTACATAGTACATCTGCATGTAGGTATGAATGTACAAATACATACATATGTTACAATGGTACTCGGGTGTATACTATTGTAACTAAATGTAGGTATATGAGCCGACAAACGGTGTCTGTTAACTACCTAGTCGCGCAGTGTTTGTTAGTTTGTTAGTTTGGTTGCTATACTGGCAGACTGGTGAGTGAATAAAGTGGCAGCGCACGAAACTCTTTCACCATTTGCAGTTGCATTTGTTGCGCTTTCTGCACTCGCCATTATCACTATTTGTTCAACTACAAGTTTACAAACATGGTTAGAATGGAGTGCTATAAAATAAATGAAAAGCACAAAAAAACGCTCAAGCAGATGTGAGAGAATAAACATTAAATACAGACGATTTTTTCTACTTTTCTTTCATACATATGTACATATCCATCTACCGTAACACGAAACAAGCACCAAATTAAAGTTTGCCAAAGTTTTAAATTTATCTAATTTGACTCTACGTTCCACGTGGGTTAAATATAAAACATACATACATACATAAGCTTTGCATAATTTTTGGCAAATGTGCTGAGTTTCAATTCCTGGGCACAAAAGTTTTTCTTGGAGAAAAGAAAACCACTGCGCGTTCATTGTAACTAGTAATAAAAATTAATGATTCAAAGGCATTGGGTTTGGTATAAAGAACTATGAAACCATAACAGAAGAATAAGATTTAGAAGAATTGAAATTTGAAGAACTCCTAAAGTAGCTGTAAGACGTGGCAAGTGCAAGTCCTTTTCAAAAGTCCGTCAAACTCAATAATTTCCCAAAGAGATTGCAGGAGCAGTTACACCTTGCATGTAAAGTGTCGTTCGAAAGCAGTTTTTATTTCTGAAAATCAAACTTTCCAATACAACTTTTTCTCTGTTTACACGGCGAATGCAGACAAGTTCACTTTCAACTATGTAACCAGACATTTTTATGCTGATAACAAAATTAATGGCTTGAAAAATTTACAAAACCTGCTAAAATGTGCACAAAACAGTCATGAACGGTATAATACATCAATACTTAAATTCACCATATCAGAAGAATAAATTAATTGCACGTATTTTTGATTAGATGTGCAAAAAGGTTTTTTTTTTGAAGTTGGAACTTTTTTATCAGAACAAAGTGATTGGAAATCTCGCACCATGCGAGATCTCTCTTCACTCAGAAACGGCTGGACGGATTTAGGTTAGATTAGATGTATGGATCGCCTATAACTCTGTCTACACTTTGGAATATTTTTTTTTTGTGGTTTTTGGTGAGAGTTGCCATCGTTTTAAAAAGTAAAATTAAATTTTGGCGTTTTAACAACGTGCTGTTTTATTAGTAACACAGCTGTTATATAACGATTTAATTAGTTATTTTTTTAATCTGCTAAATGATTAATTACCATTATTTTTACTTTTAAATGAATAATTACCGATAACCATTAAAAATAATCAAAAATTAATCGTGTTTTTAGCCAATTGCGAGTAAACATGTTTAAAAACTTCGTATGGTTCTACGGGGCGCACAGTGTATCATTTCCATATTCTAGAAAAGATTAATTCACTTATTGTATGTCGCCAAATTTGAAAACAACGTCAAGAATGTTTTTAGAAATGCCTGATAAAGACGAAACAATAACAACTAAAAAATTTTAATCAAAGTGTATGGCGGGACGCGGTTTGATTTGGAAAATTACCGAGCGCAATAATATTTAAACTTGTATATTTGAAACTGAATCTCAATGTTTATTTTGTCGGTGTTATGTGATTTATGCAACAATTACTAAACTACCATTTTGGTCTTATTTGCTTGGGTACGTATTAATTTCATTAGACCCGCAAACTCGTTATCCGCCACTATTCGATAAAGTTTGTATCTCAGTTTATTTACCACTCCTCTTAGACTTTAAAAAACACAATTTTAGCTGCTGGAAAGTGCAGGTTTTAATGAAATTTTCTTTTTTCTGGCCTGCTGGGAATTTCATTTTCTTCGAGTAATTAATTTGCATTTTATCTCGACCGAGACAAATTCTTATATTTTCGCTTTGAATAGAGAAAGCCTGATTCATTACCTTTTCAATGGTATCCCATTTTTGTAAATAGAGTAAGAAATATTGAACTTATAACAGAATTTTGTTAACCCAACTTGACTTTTTTATAATAATTTTTTAAAATATATTTATTTTTAAGTCCATTTCTGTCAGTTTATAATCCCTCGTTATAGGGAAATTCTAAATATCAATTTTGGGCATTTTAGCCTTTGTAGTTAGTTAAATATTTCAGTTTTTACATTTTTAAAAATTGCAGTTATATAATAGGGTGGCATGACAGTAACTATAAATTACCAATTTCTTGTAAAAAGCTTCGCCTATCTTATAACGCACCTTGTGCAAAATTTCATTAATCTATCTTCAATAGATTTCGAATTACTGAATTAAGAGCAGCTAGATGGGTCAAATCTTACACTGTGGGGCGTATACTTTACATACGCAAATACAGGTATATGAGCATGAGTGCTTATTTATACTTTTTTTGGTATATCTTTTTTAAGTTTTCATTTAAACACAATTTCGCGATGGAATCTTGTTCTCTATACAAAGCTGAAGATAATGCATTTTCTAAAATAATGAAAAATAATCATGATTGTTTTCTTGATTATTTCTAATTATAATTGATTCCTCGGTTATAAACACTAATTGAATTGATCACTACGATTACCGAACCGATGTAATCGTTTTGATTAGTAATCGTAATCCAAGTTAACAGGTCTGATTAGTAATATGTGATATGCCATAGTTTAAATTACATTTGTGAAGAATTATGTAAATTGTGGCGCTCCAACGGCTAAAGCTAATAAAAATGGAATTCAGCAGACATACATACATACATACTCGTACATATTTAAGTATACATAGCTACAACATTTAAGAGATTTGTATTTTATACGCTTTTGTAGTCAGCCTCCATGCAAAAATAGTTGCATTTGCAGGTAAATACATACATATGTCCACAAAACTAACTATGTACTATTGTAATCGCCGAACAATGACTGAATGAATTTGAATACGCTGCTGACTGTCAATTGTACTATGTCTATTGTAGCTTTGTATATCCATATATACAGATATGTAGTTGGGACCAGGGTTGCCAGTGACAAAAAAATACTTACCATCCACTTGAAAAAAATTTATCAAATCTGGAAAATATCTACCAATAACCCTTTTTAGTTATTTTAATAAAAACTATAGTTTTGTTATATTTAAATAAAAATTAAAATTTTGTATAAAGAAACTTTTTATTTAACTAATAATATGGCATTTGATATCATATTAATGGAATCTCCTCGGTTTGGAGTTAGACATATACAGTGACTTAAAAAACGTTGGAAATTTTTTTAATATTCACAATATTTTTTTAAGTAAACATTTGTTTGCTATTTTTATTTGAATAAGAATATTTTTTGAGCTTTAACCAAACCCATGAAAAGCAAGGATGCAAGCTAAATATATACACTTCTGGTCAGCTGATTAATTCATGTGATATTTTGACTAGTTTTGGCTATTTTCCTTTTGTTTATTTAATATTTTTATATATTATTTATGAAAGTCTAGTACCTTACCAGCGCCACATAAATCCACATTTCAAACTTCGTATAAAAATTATGAAAATTCAACAAACATTAACATTTGCACCCGAAAATTTTAGACTTTTTATTCAAAATTAAAAAAAAATTTGAGTATGCAGTTTTGTAGCTCTTTAAATTTTAGTAGGGTAAAGTGCAAATTCCAAGACGCTAGAAAATCGCGTTGATTTTTAATTTTTTTTTTTGCTGATGGTGCTAGGTATTTTCTCCACGCAAACGAAATTGTTGAGCATATTTTATAGCCAAAAGAAATTTTTAAAAATCAACGCGATTTTCCAGCGTCTTGAAATTTGCACTTCAACCCACAAAAAATGAGCTACAAAACTGCATACACAAATCTTAAAAATTAAAATCTGGCAAAATGATCAAAAATTTACCTTTTTACCAACCCAAATTTTTTCTACCAATTTGGGTAATAATTTACCAAAGTGGCAACCCTGGTTAGGACATTAATAGAAGTACAATCCACAAAAGTAGACGCAAATAAGAACAAAAAAGTGTTTGTAGCTACGTACATTCACTTCCGTTAGAAAGCGAAAAAATCAGCATACATGAGCATTTTCAAAAACTAAAATCCGCTACTAGTTATGTAAGAAGTCTATGCTAAATTCTTCTGCCTTTGCCTACTTGGTTTACCATGTTTGAATAAAAAACAATGGAAAGCAATCAAGCATTTTTCGCAAAAGTACAGTGCGAACTAGCGAAGACTACTCTGTCCGTACAATTAAGGACACACATAAACAACAACATATTTCTTTGGAAGTAGTGAATGTTAGTAACACTGTAATTTCTTTTTTTAATGGCTTTTTTTGCAGCTATGGCTTCATCATCGCCATACTTTCTTTTCTTTATTGAGTTGCCAACAATTGTAACTTCGAGTAGTGAAATACAGTCAATAACAAAAACAAATGGCCATCAGCCGAACCAAGTATCACATCTTTACATGCAGGCATATATGTATGTATGAGTATGTATACATAGCTACAGTACCTTTCATAAGCTAGCGAACCAGCACATAGGCTATGTAGTTCAGAAAATTGAAGTTGACTGCGAAGTGCAGCCAAAAGTTTGGTGGGTGGAGTTAAGCAAACATGCGGCAAGAAGCGAAATGGAAAACACTTTTCAAAGTGCAAAATATTTAGTTGCACTGCAACAAAAAAAAAAAAAAACAAACAAAGAGTAGCGAAATGGTAGCAGCTGATAAAACAATAACAAACTACAGAGGCTATCAATTTACAGAAAAAAACAAAAACACTAACGCATACAAAAACAATGGGCGAGTAGAGAAAAACTAACATCTGTATCAATTTCTTCTACGCCAGCGAGTAAATCTCGACATTCCAATAAGTTTTCTTGCGAAAGAAACTTTTGTAATGAAATACTCAAAGTGTGTTCTCAGGTTTGCTATCACAAACAGAAAACGCTCAACAACAAAAAATCGCACAAACAAAACATAAACTAAATTGGCTGAAGTCAAACATTTTTCTTACAATATTTGCGTTAATCCTGGGATTTAAAAAAAAATTAATGGAGTTCGAAAGTGTAACGTAGTAGCAGTTTTGGTAAAGAAAAGCATTAGCGCTGGCTGATGTGCAATTTCGAAGCTAATATTGACTTTGTTGGTGAAGACGAAGACAAGCGAGCGTGTGAAAACTTAGTTTCCACTTTAAGATTTTACCAGGACTGAGATAAGAAGGCATCCAAGTTTCAATACACACATAAATGTGTGGTGTGTGTTTGGTCAACGCATTAACACTCTTTGAAAAACTTGGTAATTGCTGCTTCAGGATATTATATTTTTTTAAATTTATTTCTATTAAAGGTATGTAGAATGACATACTCTCAAGCAAATTAAAACTCTACGATACTGGGAAGATAAGAGGAAGCAGAGACGGACGACTAAATTGTAGAGGAACAAAAGTGAGACGGAAGGAGTTAGTGCTGCAATTATTGTTAATCAGTTGACATATTCTATACCTTTTTCAATTTCACAATCTCAACACGGGGATTCTAAGAAAAATCTCCTATCAATAATTTATTCGAGTTTACAACTCATGTCTCAAACGGTTTTAGAGAAAATGCTCATATCGACGTAATATACACCGATTTCAATACCAAACTCGGTACGAGCCTCGCTTAGGACCCAGCTAAGAAATTTGTTGAAAATCAATTGAAATTGGGCAGTAGCCACGCCCACCTCCCATACAATGGTAATTTACAGAAACACGAAAACTGCGATAAATCAGTAAGTACTAAAGCTAATTGACTCAAAATCGATTACTGCAATAACCGCTGCGCAGAAAATGAGATTACTATTAATTTTTGGATCTTGGGACTCCAGATTAATACTTACAACCATCTTTTAACAATAAATAGACTTTTGGGTAGTTTAGAGAAAGTTGGAACAACGATATTTGATACCTGCGCCGGGCATATAAAATTCGGCTTCGCCCAAACTTATACTTCCTTACTTACAACTTACTTATTTTTAAGGAGCTCACCATCTGCTTTTACTACTAAGGTCTACGACTAACCGTTGATGTGCCAAAACCCTGTCAGAATACCGGACTTGATGGTTTGGTGGCATCTACATACATATTTCTCTGTGAAACTTAATTGGGTAAGAGGGCTTCCGTGGCAAATAGTGTGTGGGCGCTCAAACAAATTTTAATGTTCTGCAGACAGGCTCAGCGCGATCATTATTATGCACACGTGAAGGGTTATTTTGTCTGCGAATGGGTTAAAGGTGATCAAAATGCTATTTGCAAACCAGGGCACGAATCGTCACATACGATATCGTATTACTCGCCACGTAAAAACACAGTTTCCGGATTATGATATACGTGAACCATATATGTAATACTTCTATATTGCCAGTAAGAGCTAGTACCGTCCGAAAAAATTGCAGTACAGATATACAATCAATAAACACGTACGAAAAACAGGAACGCATACGTTTATAAATAAATGTACACGACACATACACAAAACTAGACTGCCTCGCTATTTCGGAATGCGTACACATTGAGAAGTTAGCTTACTGCCAATATAGAAGTATTACATGTATGACGTGAACGTACTCTTTATCCATTCAGCTTATACGACTGACGTATCACGTAACTTTCTTTCGTATGGTTTTCGATCCGTGAACGGATGTTACGATTTGAGCCTTGCTTTTCGTTTTCTTTTTCATATCCATATGATGTTTTCTGTCATGGACTTCTAGCTTCATACATATTAGCTCAAGTGCGTTGCAAGGCAGAATGGAGGTATGGATAATTTTGAAATTTTTATTCCGAAATGATAGTCCGAACACTGAACGAAATTCGAAAGTTAGCGCCTGTTTTCTTTCCAACCGAAAAAACCGGCTATTCCAGTACATTTTTTAATTAATTAATAAATTAATTAATACCAATGGTTTTTTACCGTCCATTCCCGCCCAATCGACACGAGGGGCGCAGTCCGCATGACGTACGGAACCTTTTTTTCTTTTTTAGTTTTTTGGTGCCGAGTAGTGGAAACAGGAGTTTGTTAAGTGTCGAGATCTAAAACTATTCAGCTACAGAATCAAATTCATCAGCTGATTGGATATGCTAAAGATAGTATTTCAATTATTGAGAGTGGAAATGATAGTTTTCTTTATAGTAAAAATCGAGTCCGATATATCAAACGTGCTGGAATGAGAGTTAAAATATTGACATAAACAACGGAATGATTCGTTTAGTTCCAAATTAATTTTGCATGGCTTCAAAAACAGAGGTCGAAAGTGTCTTGACACTCGAGAGGGGACATTAAAATTGACCTTAGCCAGGTGGGTAGGGCTATTAATCAAGCCTGTCATTAATTTTACGATAAATATTATACCTAGCATTTCTCTACGACTGGCGAGTGTAGGCCAATTTATGGGCTTTAGACGACTTGAGTAAGGGGGGAGATTGTAATCAGAATCCCAGTTAAAGTCACGAAACGCAAAAAGCAAGAATTGTTTTTGAATTGATTCGATCCTCTCTGAATGAACTTGGTAGCGGGGATTCCAAACAGTAGATCCGTATTCTAGTATAGGTCTAACTAAAGTGGTAACAAGCAATTTTTAGCAAAAAAAAAGCGACTTCAACTCTCATATAAAATATATATATATATATATATCTCATGATCCACTGATCGGATCTTAACCAGATTAGTATGGGACACTACCTTTCCGATGCAAAAAGAATTATCGAAATCGGTTGACGTGGTCCAAAGTTATGCGGTAACATACATAAAAAAAAAGAAATAAAAAAAAAAATTAATAAAAAAATATTCCGACGAACCTGATAACCTCCTCCGTTTTTGAAGTCGGTTAAAAAGAGCTTTTGTAACATAAGGATCTTTGAACTCTTTTGACCATCGCTTTACAAATGCAAAATCGCCTTTGGCTTTATTGACTTTATAGCAGCTTTTTGAGGTTAAAAGAAAAACTAACTAACTTTTGAACTAGAACTTCAGATTCGGATATAGCGATCCCATATCCAAATAGTATATGAATTTACAGTTTAATTTATGGCCTAGAGAAAATACCCACTAAAAATCATGTAAACAGAACTTCATCTACTTTCATAAGTTTTTATTAAAAAAAAAAAATACTTTATTTGGTTGGTGGCACTTTTACCATTTGTCCCTCTCTCTACCGCTCTATTTTTTAAATATTTTGTGAATCAAAGTTAATCTAGCGCACAAATAATTGCATGCAAATCTTCTTGTGCAATGTCTTCGTTCATTTGAATAGAAATTGCAACAATCATCACTATTTTGCATTTCTATAAATAACTTCATATTCCTGTATTCACTTCGTGCCGCTTTTCATTCACTGGCATAAGAAACTCAGGCACCTCCAAAGAAATTATAGACATTTATTTGCATTTTCTCAATGCCCATTTTTACTTTCTAATTAGTGACGTGCAACTTTGAGGGAAAATTTGCAATTTTCTGCTAATATGAATCGCAATGGCTTTTGACAAAATACTTCAAGCTGCGGCTGCGACTGCGGTTGTGGTGGCGATGTGTCGCTACATCGTGATGACAACGCACGTTTTGTGCCACTTGGTGTAGATCAAAAACATGCGCGCACTTCCATCCAGCACTAGGCAAAGGGAACGCACGAATAAGCGAAGAAGTGGATTCTGTTGGAGACATTGGCAAAAAGCACACTGACACTGGGTGGTCACGTAAATCAGTCGCTTTATGCTGCCGCATCAATTTTTTCACTAAATACGCCAAGGACCGTAACCAAATGCATGGCGAGAGTGCATACCCACCCATACATACATACATACGTGTATTGGCGACGGCGCAAGCAAATGGGCATGTGTCGCCCGCCCGATTTATTTGTTTATTTGCGACTTTGTTTATTTTTACGTATGTATATGTATGAGTGGATGTGTGATTTGTTTTTATGCGACATTTGCAATTTTTATGCATTTTGCCAACATTACGTACTGTTTTTGCTGAAATATGAATTTTAAAACAATAATTAAGTATGGCAAATTAAAATCTTGCTGCATAAGCTCTAATAAAAATTGCAAATTTTTGTAGTTTTCCATGGCTGAAAATATCGGACGGCGCTACAGCCAGCGCTTTATTCGAAATACATATATTTGTTTATGCTTTCGCAAAGTATGTCTATAAAAGTATGTAGTAATGCAAACATATCTATCTTAGTTCGTTGAATCGAACTGCTTGAAGTTTTATGCCAAACAGACACGTATTGACACGCTACTATTCAGATAAATGCTTCTTCGAATTTAACTTAGGTACCCTTACAGTTGTATTGCCATAAATTATAATTTTCTGCTACTCAACTCCTCATATATATGTACATATATATACACTTAACAGCAAAAGTCTTCTTTAAATATTCGCACTATTTTCGAAAAAATATTTTCTTGTAATTAAGAAAAAAAATTATATGGATCATGCTTAAAACAAAATCATATAAACCTAGGTTTCAAGCTTTATAAAAAATTAAGGAAAATTCAATGAGTTTTCATCAAAATTTTCAACTTTTTCAACGAATTTTCATCAAAATTTTCAATTTTTTAATCACATTTTCAATTTTAGTATAATAATGTGTAAAATTAAGTAATTAAGTAGCTAAGAAATCGCGTTGATTTTTAATAATTTTTGCCCAGACGGTTCTAAGCATTTTCCTCCATATAAACTATGAGTGAACCCTTTTCTGATTAAAAAGTTAAATTTTTTTATGAAAATTCGTTGAATTTTCTAAATTTTGGTTGATATGATTTTGTTTTAAGTGTGATCCATATTTTTATAAAAATTACCAAAAAAAATTTTGGCTTGCAAAATATTGTGAATATTTAAAAAAGAAATGGTGTACACAGACTTTTGCTGTTAAGTGTATGTACATACAAGGACGGCTGTAAACTTGAACGAGGAAGGGTAATTTATATCCTATTTTTAATAAATTTTTTAGTGGAGGTGAAATTTTATTAACCTTAGTAGCTAATTAGAGGGATTGCAGCGATTAATCATTTGATTAAATTAAGCGATTGTTTTTTTCCATTTAACGACCTAATTGTATCGTAGTTATGTGATTCATTAATCGATTAATTGAAAAATAATCGTAAACATATTTTCAAGAAATATGAATTCTGTAGCTAAATTTTCAAACATCCGCAAGAATTGCTCAAATGCAGGGCATACAATGGTGTAAATGGTTGTCCCGGCCGAGCGCCTTTTTTCAACATCTGGAACTACAATGCAACCGTTTACCCGGGTTACCCACGGAAGCTCTGAAATTGAATGGCAACCTCTGGTTCTCAGTGACAGGTAATGCACAGATTTGCTTATTCATAAAACTTTAGGCGATTTTGTTGCGATTTTCGAATCTGCAAAACTTGGGAAATCTAAGCAAACAGTCATACCCTCCGTGGTTACGCCCTTATCAAATTATATATACACTTGCTATGCACACTTATATGCACTACCCACTACCCATGCACATTAGAGTGGTCCAAAAAAATAAAGTCGGAGTTTTAATGCCGGCACACGCTAGGATTGATCTACATATATCGAAAAAAATATACCCCTATTTTTTATTTTGAAAGCGCTCAAAGTTTTTCATGTATTTTATATGGAGCAAAAACAATTTTTCGTAGAAATGGTATAAAACTCTTGAAAATCAATATTTTTCGACCGGAAAACTGTGGTTCTCTTTAGGAGACTTCCAGTATTAATATCCAATTGTTTATTTAACCATTTTTTATGATTAAAGATTTTTTATTGGTCCCCCCATTGCATTTTCTAAGGGCTTTGGAGGACCTATAAAATATAGTTACCATGAAAAAATTGTTAAAGAAAGAATTGAGTATTATTACTGGGAATCTTCTGAAGATCAGTAAAGTTTTCCGATCGAAAAATATTGATTTTCAAGAATTCTACACTATTTCTACGAAAAGTTGTTTTTTCTCCATATAAAATACATGGAAAACTTTGAGCACTACCTAAATTATTTTTTATTTCAAAAAAAAAAAAATATGGGTATATTTTTTCGGTATATAACAATCCTAGGGGGTGGCGGCATTAAAAATCCGACCTTATTTTTTTTACATACATTTTTGGACCACTTTAATGCACATATATGTAGTCGTTCCTGGCACTCAATGGCTTCATTCCCTATTTTTAAATAAGTATATTTCGCAATTACGAATTTCAATTTTTATTAAATTGTCCGACGCCAGCGCAATAACACCAAAAACAACCGCAATATTAGCATTGAAGTCATTGCTTCATTTATAATTAAAAATTTCTACTTCTGAAGTACTTCAATGCAACAGGCAACTCTTTTGAAACTGGTGGCCTGGGCGAGTGAAGCACATTAATGGTTTATTTTTGAGTACATATCTACATACATGCATATAAACTCTACCTCTTCCCCTTTTCATGTGCACTTTCCTGTAGAGGATTTTCCTTTATTTACACATTTGTATGTGCATATTTATTACTTCTTTTATGTTTGCATTTGGCTTTGATTATTTATGATCATTTCTTATTGCAACGTTTCAGTTTAGCTTAGTTGTGAAAAAGGGCACGATGTTCATTTAAATTTATAGCCAAAGGAAAGGGAGTTTAATTTGAATTTGCTGTTAATAACTGTTCATCCACACAAAGTTATAAATGATTTTTCGGGAAAATTTAACTTTCACCTGAATTACTAGTTCCAAACGAAAGTTATTTGTTCTCTCATTAAAATATATAGCCTCCAAAACACCAAATTTATGAAATATTTGAAAACATAATTATGTATTTTTTTATGTATTCTTCAATTGTCATTTAAAACTCTATTCGAACAAAATAATAGAACTCAGCGCGCCACTATTGTGATTTCTACTGCGCTTCAATGTATGCCACCACAAAGATTAGGTTAGGTTGAAGTGGCTGCCGGTGTGCACCCCACCATACTTATGCTCTTACTCGAGCCTCTCTTTAACCTCCTCTCCTAAGGTTCCAGCACCCATTAACCGTAATCCACTCCTTCCGATTTCGGAACATTCGCAAAGTAGGTGCCTTACTGATTCGGGCTCCTTCTCGTTTCTGCGTGCCTTCCTAGGGTGATATAACCGGTCAACAGACCCTTAACCAAGGAGGAATCACCTCTATACATCATAAGGACCTCTCTTGATCTTTCAAGTTGTGTCCACTTTGCGCTTGCTTCAGATGAAGAAAATTTCTTTCTGAGCTTCAGTCAGCGAGCTGGTATACCCAACCTCTTCCAAGACGGTGAAAGTGGATGAGAAGTGTGCATCCTTGCAAGCTCGTCTGCCTTCTCATTGCCTGGTATACCTCTGTGTTACGGCGCTCTTACCAGGTGAAGGGTGTACTGCTCTCCATAACGTTAAGTCATCTGCGGCACCCGCTACAGTTTCCGATTAAATGTGACAGAATTCAGAGCTTTCATATTAGCCGACTATCTGAGAATATACAGTATAGATGTTGTTACAACCGATTGCTACTGTGCTTAAATATTCGGCAGCCTCCTGCATATCTGCAAGTTCGGCCTGGAAGACACCACAATGATCCGGTATGCGGAATGACATTTTACTCCTAATTTTTCCAAGAACACTCCCCCTCCGTCTTTGTTTCCCATTTGGCATCCGTAAGTGTGGAACTGAATAGATTTCGTGGGTTCCAGAAAATCCTGGGTCCATTGCTCCCTACTAGCAATTTGCAATTTATACCTCTTGTCAAAAGTTATTATCGGTACGCAAGAATCCGTTATTTCCGGCACGTTGAACCCAGAACCAAGGTATGACCGTAGTAGTTTGCACTTCATCTAGATAGTTTTATCAGTCTGATGGCAGCTTCCACTGCGTTCAGTTCCCCATATTGTCTATGGGCAGTGTATTTAGCGTCACATTCATCGCTTCCGTGGACGGAGTTCGTAGGGCCCCACTGATCTGCACTAGGCTGTCGTTTGTATTTTTTGTCGTGTGATGGTGGCTGATTTGCTAATTAAAACCCGACCACCGCTCTATATAAAAGTATTGGCTTGACCACTATACTAGGAGCCATGCTCCATTTATGCCCAATCGCATCTTTACTGGCGTAGCAGGCTGCTGTTGCTTTCCGCACATGCTCAAAAGTATTCTATGTCCAGTTTACTTTCTTATTCAGTGTTAGTCCAAGATATTTCGCAGATTCACTGATCGTAATTTGAATGTTTCCAAGAGCTGGTACTCTCAATGGTGGCACCTTATACCTTCCGGTAAATAGTACCAACTCCATTTAGCATGCGTTTCCACCCTCCTTAGTTGTATCAGTATCACATCAGATAGTGTGTGCGGGAATTTTCCGTGCAAGACTATGTCAAGGTCGACAGCATAGGCAATAACATTGCTGGCTCACCATCTTCCATGTCTCTAAACAGTTGGTTTACGACCAAGACCCATAGGAGAGGAGATTTTCTCGTCGATACACCCGCCGGTTCAGCCCACATTTTCCTGCATTCCAACAATCGGTTCATAAACGTCGCCAGTCGGGAGGCGATACAGATCACTCAGAGCTGTCGTGACCGATAAGAGCCATCTATATCTAGCAATGCTACCAGACAGTGTGTGTCGTGGACTTGCCCTTGGTTTAACGATGCTGTGATGTCGCCAGCTTTTCTACAATTGTCTCCCTGATATGGAGCTCCACAATACGCTCCATTATTTGTATGACAAGGTTATGGGCCCGAAGTCCTTAGGCTTGCTATGCGATGTATTCCCCGCTTTGAAAATGAATACGATATGTGATTAGAAGTGCATGCAGCCATCTTGCAGATCTAGAGTTATTTGTCCACACACAGTTGGGTGTCGGCAGACATTCTGAGCCTGCCTATATCTGCTCTCTTCTAAAGCAGATTTTACGTAGCTGCAGAAGTCTCACCATGCGGTTCTCTTTGATTTCCTCAGGACTCTTTTATAGTCTCACAGATTCTGTTTGTTCCTTTCCCAGTTGTGCTCACTCCCAGAAGACGTGGCTAAATTGGAGGACCTTCTGCATGACTTTTGCAGGCTTTAGTTTTCTTGTTTCCACCAATCTAATTTCTTCCTACCTCTGTGATTTCTACTTGGGCAAGTATGATCTAGTGCCGCTACAAAAAAAACTTAAAGTTTTGTGCATTTTTTAGCACTATAAATCGAATTTTTTTTGGCATACAAAGAGAAACTTTTCGAATATATTTTCTTATTTTTTAGGAACTATGTACACACCTGCGTTTTAACGCAAAGCAGAACTTGTGATGCATTTTCTAACTACCTTGACATTCAACCACCACCAGCCATTTTGAAATTTACAAAAAATTGTCTACGAAGCCAAGTCAAAGCGCATATCGTGCTCATTTTTACTGCATTAAAACTGCATTGCAAGCAATTTCAATAAATTATTTTCAACATTTCAAAGTCTGTATTTTCACTCTTTGCAGTTTCGTCTTGATTTCGTTTTTTTTTTGCACTGAAACGTCAAACACCAAATAAATATTTAAATTTCACAAATTGCAGCTTTGTAAGAAAGTCATCACTTCGAGCAACTCACTGACACTTTGTACAGCTGACAGCTTACAAACTACAAACTCAATAGCTGGCAATAGATTGCAAGATTGCAAGATTGGCAATATGCAGGCAATCAAGATGAAGTGGCAGAGCGCGCGCGGAAAGGAGTCCAATACCCGTAAAAAAGTCGCACCGCATGAAAGCGTTAAAAAGAGCTCGAAGAGCGAGAAAGAAAAGCGCAATTTATGGTGTTAAACAATACCTGAGGCGCTGTGTGCGAGTTGTCAGGAGTAGAACGCGTTCAAGTAACAGCGCCACTACTTGGTATGTATGTATGTATGTATTGTCAGTACTCCATAGGTGGCAGTTTATAAAATTAATTCAAAATTTATGCGCACAACATTATCACGAGGACAGGTGTTTGTAGGACTCGTACATATGTATGTACAAATGTATCTACGTACATATGTATATGTGCGTGCATTCGAAATGTGTGCCAAAGTATGCGGCTTCATGGCTTTACAGCTTGCAACTTTGAGGCAGGTTGGCTCAAATAGTTGGCGGCAAATGTATGTATGCATGTACGAGTACAAAAGTGCATTCATACATCATGTATGGATACATATGTATGTATAAGTCTGTAGGTGCCCCCCTTGCATACATACAAACACATGCATGCATGTATGTAATCATACCAACACACACACACTCTCAAAAATAGACCAGCCACCCGGCCAGACAGCCAACGCACCTCAACTGGAAAATCGATTATTCGATGTGGGTAATTGAATCAATCGAGATGGTGTTGTTGCTGTTATCGGTGCTCTTATTTTTTTATTTTAGTTGTTGTTATTATGTATAATTTTTTCGCTATTTCGTCGTCGATGTAGTGACGGATAACATGTGCCATTCGAAGTGGTGCAGATCTGGCGTTTTGTATGTTGCGCCGTCAAAAGTAGGTGACGTGTGCCGCCCAGCTGGTGCATCAAATTGCTTGAATCGTTGCACGGCGCAAATAACTACATATGTACATATGTATGTACGTGAATGAATGAATGAATAACGGTCGTGTTCGGCATGTTGCACAGCGGAGTAATCAGATGCGATTTCACTGATTGATCACGAATGAACTGATCCTTTGATTAAAAAGCATAACGTGT
The DNA here is from genome assembly GCF_013731165.1 of Rhagoletis pomonella. Lineage (NCBI taxonomy): Eukaryota > Metazoa > Arthropoda > Insecta > Diptera > Tephritidae > Rhagoletis > Rhagoletis pomonella. The sequence continues at coordinate 22,654,130 of NW_023458561.1, forward strand.
TAACTGTATTTAATGACAATGTGAAAGTTCAATTCAAATTCCGGTGAATGGCTGATATGCCGATATTGATTGACAGCAGGCTTCAAAATGGTATTCATTTTAATTATACAAACTGTCTTATTGCGAAGTCAACTAATTTATGTGCGTCATAGATGTGAATTAATTAAATTGTAAAAAATATTTTATATTTGTATCAGAGAAGCAGACAAAGATATGTACATACATATGTACAAATTCTTCTGTAAAACTTTCACAGTAAAAGGAAATTTTCGAAATTCGTAGAGCCTTCATTGAAACCGGTCGTAATGAAGATTCGTACAGATACTCTTCGGCGAGTTTATGCTGTCGGAACAAAATTTAAAAGCCTAATCTTAAAAATAATACAAACATAGTTACATCCCAAGCTAATAAGAGCGAGGTAAAAAGCTGCGTTATTGTTAATAATAAATATTTATTATACTCCAAATTTGTTAAGGTCTGATATAATTCCGTATATTTGTGTAAATTCAGACGTAAAATACCAATACCACACTTGCATATGTATGTACATTAGGATGGTCCTTAAATGTAGTAATGTAAATGTAATTTTTACATCAGATTTCCTAAGCCTCAACCCCGGAGTCGATGCTATTATAGTCGAAGATATCACATATACATTTTGGTCCCGATTTGAGATGGTTAAGGCGTGTCGTACTGGGGTCAACGTTAAGATTACCCTATGAAAACATCTTAACCGGTTCCAATCGGTACCAAAATTTATATGTGATATCCTCGACTTCAGTAGTATCGATTTTGGGCATTAAATGAAAAAAAAAAAAATATTTTTAATTTTTTGAGTCCATAGAGGAATCTCAACTCTGCCCCCTGTGCGACACGCCTTAACAATCGGGACCAAAATTTTTATGTGATTTCTGTGACCGTGGTATTACCGTTTAGCGGGGTGAGACTGAAACAAAATCGTTGATTTGATTTTTAAGGACCTCCCTAATGTACATTTATACATACATACATTCATCTGCTAGACGCTATTTAATAAAATAATATTTTTAGTGAGGCGAGGAAATATTAGTTTAATAGATGTTTATAAGGAAAGAAACTTAATTACAATAGTTGTGCATAATAACTTTTTCAGTAAAAAATTGCAGCTAGAGCGTAAAAGCAAAATAGAGAAGAAGAGACAACAAGCAGAAAAAGTTATTGAACACAAAACTAGTAAAAACTTGCAAGTGAACCGTTGTTGCACTGCCTTGACACTGCTACTGAAACATTATGCATTTTATAAATCAGTTTTAAACTCTTTGCTATACGCACAAGCACTTACATAGTCCAGAATATTATTAATATTTTGATTTCCACTAATTTTACGTTTTTGTACGCTTAACCAATTCAACTAATTCAACTTTTGACATTTATTCTTGTACTTCTTCTGCTAGCTACCTTCTGCTTGTACACATTTCACTAGCAAGAATTCGCAGTTCTCCTTTGTTTTTATGCTCTCGAATCAATGCTCTCTTGCAAAATTTTTGAGTTTTTAAATTTGCAGGTTCCAGTATAAATTAGTATTGAGTTTTTCTTACTATACACACCTTTTTAATATCATGTAAATTAATCTAGAGTTTTTTATGTTTAAAAAAATGAAATCTAAAGTTAAAAAAAATTGTATTAAAAAAGAGAAAATAAAAATAAAAAAGAGGACTCGGATCTCTCAAATGGCAGTCTAGTGCTTTGCTAACTAGGCCATTACGACTGCTGGGGCAGCGTGAACAAAATGACATACATAAATGTCTAGTGTTTCCTTAGCACCAGCTGATTTCGAATCAGAAGAAGAAGAAGTCGATTTCCATTTTCTGACCACCTCGAAAAAGGTGTTTTCTGCCGCTCCCATACCAGTGTGCGTCGTGGTATGGCTATTGGATGTAAACGACTTTAAGGTCGCAGTGTTTTGTTTGTCTTGTCATACAAAAGTTAGACTAACTTTAAAAAAATTCAAAATGACCTCAACCATTGTATGCACATACAAGCATACATAGGTGACGGTCTGCACAACGAATTTGTATTGACTGGAAAATGTAATTTCATTTATGTGCTTGATATACATATGTATGTAATTGTTATTTTACACTCTATATTCAATTCAAACACTAATTACAAACTCTGTTAAGTACAAAAGCTTTGACAGAATCAAGAATTTGTTCGAATGACGTCTGTCAATTTTCTACTTAGTAAGTAAAAAAATACAATATTTTCAAGGTACATCTCGTTAATAACGCGCCCGATATTCATATATCATTACTCATTAACTGGCATTATGCAATTAAACCGAATTATGATTGATCATTGTCAGGCTTAAACTGTTTTAGAAATCAATGAAATCGCTGACAGAGTTTCAAAATTAATTTGGTTTCCACAATCAATTTGGTTTCTATACTCGCACAATAGGAGCTCGATGATCTGCAGCATTGACAAACGCACTTGCCACTTGGCTCAATATACATACATACATAACTAAGTAGATTCGTTGCGTCCAATCAACTTTTCAATTGTTTTGTGATTAAATACCCCTTCAAGGTTCCAACAGTAGAGCAGAGCAAAAAACAAATAAAACCAAATGAATTCAAAAAATAATAATAACAAAAAAGATACCAAATTTTAATTAAGATATTAGTATGCGCTTAGGGCTGATTAACAAGTCGGCACTGAAGTAACTGGAGGCATGACATCTGGTTTGTCAGCTAGTCAAATGATATACTTACTCGTGGTTGTTGTTGTTTTTTGATACAAAATAAACTATGACATGATAAATTCACCCGTGTGCTAGCCCCAAATCGATTTTGAATGAGCGAACAAAAAAAAAAAAAACGCGTTTGCGGTGCGATTGAAATGAAAATAAGATACGGAAATTGCGTGTGACGGAAGACATAAAAAAATAGATAGCATGAAACACAAGAAAAAAACTGGACAAATCGCTGCGGTGACATTAGTATGTAGTGAGCTTGACAAGTTCATGGAGATAAGATAAACAGTATAGAAGTGATACATTTACATACGTAAACAAATTTTTAAGCATAAACTAATAGCAGAGTATAACACAATAAAGTCACGAATGACATAATTCTTACTTTATATGTACATATAACACTGCTGGTAGCAGGAAGTTTTTTTTTTTTTTTAATATAAAGCTTTTATTTTGGCTAAAAGGTGTAGCTGATAATTTACGATCCGTCACACATAAACCTCAAGCACTCACATTTACACACCTTTATAGATACCAACTCGAAACTCGTACTTTACTAGACACTTAGTTATTCTAAGTTTGTGCTTGTTGCTATGAAACCTGTTTTTGCATTTAAATTTTGTTTTCATACGCAATTTGAAGATACATACATAAACATATAAGATATACTAGTTTTATGGGAGCGCATGCAAATTAACTTATACGAAGTTTTAAAATTTTTTTTGCATTTTTGGAATATACATAAAATAAATTTGAAATTATTCGCTGAAATTGTAGAAAAAAATGTTGTCAAGAAGCAATGGAGCGGTATTTTTCATAGTATTTAGTTGCAAACTGATCATCGAGTGGTTCGGCTTAATGATTTCACACAAATAGGGTAGTCTACAGTTTAGAGGCATATGATTTCTTTAGGAAAAGCTTTTCGATGACAGAGTGTAGTCTAGGGCTGCCATAAGTCTGAAATTGTCGACCCGGACATTTAAAATCAAAATAAAAAAAAACGAACATAAAAGTGGATCTGGTTCCAAAATATTCCTTATATGTACATTTGCCGCCATGAACCATTAGCAGTACAAATACCATTTTCACATATCGTACAATGCGCTTAATATTAAGATTTGGTCTTTTGTGTATATGTACATTAGGGTGATCCAAAATAATTAACCTAACGAATTTATGATCTTAAATGGACCTATTTACTTAGAAGAAAATTCTCCCATTTGGAAAAACTTGTATTCCAATTTAAAAAGGTGTCGGTGGGCATTTGAAATTTTCCATGTAAGTAATATATAAAAAACAAATTTGTTTTTATTAAAAATTTTATATCTATTGAACCGTTGGAGTTCCATTTTTTTTCTTGGCATATTCGTATTCTCTAAAAAATTACCCTGATGTTAATTCTCTAGATTCAAAAATCTATATACTTACGGGCTAAGAAAGTCGAAATATCCACAAATATGTAGTTTTAAGGCTTTGTGATTGGAAACATTCATGCTAAATAAAAAAAACCTACACTAAAATGATACAAAATGTGTAGAAAAGGTTGACTAGAAACTAGATTTGCCAGAGAAAAGAGAGTTTTAATCCATTCATTTATTTTTTTATTGCATTTTTAGACATCAATTTTTTTTTTTATCTATACTAATTATATAATAAGAGGTCCCCTTTTCTGTAACAGGTAATCTCGCGAACGGCAGGTCCGAATTTCATGAAATTTTGTATATAAATAGCTTTCAATAACCACCATGTCACCGGTGGGTGGACCAGGGACCGATCTATTCGGAAAAATCGTACTTTTGGTCCGAATTGCTAGAAATTTGGTACGTAGGTAGCTTTTTATCTTGATTAACGTATAAGATACCTTTGTTTTTGTGATACGTGGACCAGATAACGATCTATTGGAAAAAATCTTCGATTCATTCATTTTCGCCTTTGGCCTGAAAACTAAAAGTGTGATTTTTAAGTAAAGCATAAGAAATAACAACAATTTTTGAACGATAAATAAAATTTGCAAGGTGATTTTTTTTAACAACAGAAAAATAAAACTCATTTCATAAGTGTTATTTATTGAAAGAAAAATATAATTCAACAAGGAAGTTTTATTTTGCGAGCAAACATAGAAGGCATGAAATAATTCTTAAATTCGATGAAAATTATAAAATTTATTTATTGCACGAATGAATATACTAGATCATACATGAATTTCTGAAAACTCCTTTATGTTGATTTATTTGAAACAAATTTGCACAGTTATTTGCGGTCTCTGCTCAAAACTCATTAAATAAATTACCTAGGGTGTTAAAATAGCAGCTATACAGCATCATATACAAGGTCTGTCTAGAGTATTGTAGGGAAATCTGTCTAGAATAATATAAAACAGTCCTACCGTAATTCAATTTTAAGATTCATTTTAACGACTGTAGGTAGGTTAGAGGTGCATACATAAAGATTTATCTAACTGCTTTCGCTGCTCGGTAGGCAACGACAAACCTCCTAGTGCATTTCTGCCATGAAAATGCTTCTAATAAAATCCATTTACCATTTGTGTAACAACATCAAAGATGCATACCACAAATTGGAGGAGAAGCTCAGCCAAACATTTAAAAATGCGAGTATTATTATTATTTTAGTACTGCAAATTATACTGAAAGGAATCGCTGCAGCAGCTACATATGTAAATAGACTGAGCTTATATTTTTGTCTAGTGTTCAGCAGCATTTCGTTAGTAAAGGAATTGATTCCAGATTAAGACTTCACTACTAAATAATATGAAATGGCACAGGATTGGGTACTCAAGCGCTATTTAATAGTGTCGAATATATCTCTATGAATCACAATTTTTATTAAAGTTGCATAATTATTTTGTACTAGCAGACCCGGCGAACGGCGTCCCGCCCAAAATTAGATTTTTAATTTAACCATTTTGATCCAACATTTTCTCCAACAGTCCACGCTTACGATTTCCATTGGCACATTCATCGGCTAAGATTATGGTTTGGTGGTCGTTTGCCGCCTGCCCTAGAAACTTTATAGCTGGTGGCAATTTCAAAATGGATGCGTATCCTTGTTCAACAGAAATACAATATACATACATAGACTGAGATGAAGTACCTTAAAAACCAGTTTCACGAAAGCAATTTAAGTGGAAAATTATGTTTCTGTCAGGTTCTATATTAAATTCAATTAAAAAAATATATTTCGACAGGTGGTGATTTGAGATTTGCCACTGCACAACTTAACCCTGGTGTGTCGGAATGAAGCTGTAACGCATAATAATATTGGCAAATCACATCCATTGGGCCAATCGTAACACACGAGAGTTCGATATACTCAATGGTGCAACAGGTCGATTTAGACTGACATTCTCCGCACCTTTTCTCACTTATCGATTTTAGTAATAACTCGACCTCAGCATCACCTCACAGCTCTTTTTTGCAATTCTACTGTCTCAATCGTGTCCAGTACATGTTTTGAATATTCGGAAAATCGGATTTTTAGTAATAACTCAACTCCAGCGCCAACTGGCGTGTTCAATTGTCAAACTAAACTACCCAGAGACCCACTCAAACACACACACATAACTTTGTTGAAATCCCTCCAGCCATTCAGGATTTCACTCACAAACATTCCTATGTACACATTCAAAGATAAGGCAAAGGCAGTACGTTTGTATTTTGCCATTCCCTCTTTTTAAAGAGCCCATTTTTCTCCATGGGTATGTGATTGATTTCATATATCTCCAAACCAAGTTCCAGTACTCTACCATGAACATTTCCAGAGATATCTATATACATAAAAATGACCGCGATGCCTGACCAAACGGCTGAACCGATTTCAATTATGTAAAAAGTACTATTTTGGACCTCCTGTGTGGAAGGTTTTTCGATAAAAAAAATCAAAACTTTTTGTTGTTATTACCAAAAAATTAAGAAAGCTAAGACGTCACGATTTCACAATTTCATAGAGTTTTCCGTGTACAATGATAATCGACCATCCCTATTTCTAAGGAAAAACAAAGTTGTTGTTTTTATTAAATTCTTAGCATTTTTATCATATTTACTCACCTTTTAAACCTTCCCTGGACTTCCACAAATAATTCAAGACCAAAATTAGTCAAATCGGTCCAGCCCTTCTCGAGTATTAGCGAGACTAACGAACAGCAATTCATTTATATATATATAGATTTACGGTAAATTAAAGTCTAATTATATTCGTGCTGTAGATGTTGCCAAAACAAAAAAAAAAAAAATATTATTATGTAGGACAGTAACCCAGGAAGTCTCATTAGTAACTAAACACATTCATATATATTTATGTACATATGCTTATGTCTAGAGTAGTATCAACATTGCAACACATTCAAGCATGTCAAATCAGCATGCTAGATAGCACTTATTACTATTCCAGATACTTAGTATGAATATACATGAATGCATAGTATGTTGCAAGTATGTGATAACACGCATTTCTCAACGCCTCTTTTATGCATAGATAATCTTAGCGCAACTTCGAATTACGTGGCAAAGACTAGTCAGTCAGATTGTTTTGTGGAAGTACAAAAGTATGTACATATCTATGTGTGTATGTATGTATGTATGTATGTTCATATCGCACATTTACTAAAAAAAACTGCCATAACTAAAAAAGAGACATTTTATGGGAGATCCTTTTAAAGTTTTGATTTTACTACCAAAATGGAGAAACACATACATACATATAGTGGTCGAAAAAATTACAGCTGCATCACATATTGACAAATTTTCACAAATTTTTTTTTTTATGAATACAATGATTTTTGAAACAATCTTCAAGACTTTTTCGGAATTTTCAGAATTTACGAGACTATATCGGGATTATCGGGGCTATTTGTGATTTTCGGCACTGTTTCGGGAATACTGCGGGATTTTCGGTACTACATCGGGATTGTCAAGACGATTTGGGATTTTCGAGTCTATTTCCAGACTTTTGGACTATTTGGAGATTTTCGAGATCATTTTGAGATTTTTGGGTCTTTGCCGGGATACCAGGGGCTATTTCGATATATTCGCGCCTAATTCGAGATTTTCGGAACTTCTTGGGACTACTTTTACAAACAGTGTTAATTGAAGTCGTAAATGTATACGACGTACTTAAGTACGGGTTATTTCGTTACTAAAAACTTGTATACCCTGTATTTAGTAGTGCGAAAATAAGTTAGTACGTTCACTTAATCCATTAAAAAATTTAGTAAATGTAATTTTGCTCATAACTTTGAGTTTTATTAAAACTTACAAAAAGAGGTTTATTTATGCGAAAAAGTACAGAAATTACTAATTTTATCATTGTCAATCAAAAAACTTATAAATAATGTTTTTTATTTTTAATAACTTTGGGAAGTTTTCAAATAGAATGTTCATATTAGGGACAATAAAAGTTGGCATCGAATACAGCATATCTGTGAAGTTTCAGGAGCGTGCCACCAAATTAAAAAGTGGCAGGGTGCACAATATCTGTCCAGCTATTTTGAAATTTTTTTAATTTAACGATTTTTGAAATTTTGATAATTTTAGATAGTTTAAAAAGTTAAAATAAACGGTGAAAATGTTGTTCGTGCCAAAACGAATGAATCAGGAGTAATAAAACTAGTGCGTCGCCAAATGAAAAGAAAATGTTACATTGAGTAAAAGATTTGAGAAACAAAACTTTCATTTCTACAATTTTTATTGGCACACTCGAAATCCAATCTTAAATTGTTATATATGTACATGAAGAAAGTATAATATAAATGTGTATAAGGAATACTGTGTAAAAATCTTAAATGCTAATATTTAATTAATAATAATTTTTTGGCGCTTACACATAAGTTAGTGTTTGGCCGAGCTTCTCCTCCGACTTGTGGCGTGCGCCTCGATGTAGTCACACAAAGGGGAGGGACCGACCTACAGTTTTACGCCGACTCCGAACGGCGATTGTATTTTTACGAGAAGCTGTTTTTCATGGCAGAAAAACACTCGGAGGTTTGCCATTACCAGCCCAGGGATGACCGCTGTTAAGAAAAAACTTTTTTTTTCTATATTTTTTGCGATGTTGCTTTGATCAGGGTTTGAACCCAGGTGCGGCGGAGTGGATGCGCGCACTGCTTACCACTTCACCACAGCGGTCGACGATTTAATTACTTTTACTTTTTAATTTACTTTTAAATAATTTTAAGTTAAGACATGCGAGTAAAGCAACTCCGAGTATATGAGCACGAGTGCTGATTTTTACTTTGTTTAGCATATTTTTTTAAGTTTGCATTTAAATACAATTTCGCAATGGAATTTTGTTCTTTATACAAAACTGAAGATGATGCTTTTTTCATTTTGGTCAAAAAATTTAACAACTCGTGAAATTTGCTTATATATGTACATACATAGATGCATTTTGGCCTAATGATGATTTCGTTTCTACCAAAAAATTTTACTTTTTGATTGCCCTTTCTCTTTTCGTGTTGGATTCTAAATTAAAGGCAAAGGGTGACAAAACTTTATGTTCGTTTCTTAAAATTTCGCACTCTGCCCTTGTGTGCTCGAATTTGAAAACCATACGCATACTAAAAGAGAATCTCCGAAGAGAAGTATAATGCATTTAAGAGCAAGATTGCTAAACAAAAGTTCTCTTTGCTTTAAAAAAAAATTAAAAATTTATAACGTAATTACAGTGATTTAAGATTCAGTTGTATAAATATTCTAGCTAAAAAAAAACTCGGATTATTCGATAACAAAATTCCAGTTTATGAGATATTCCAAAAAACTGATTTCAAAAAAACCAGCCAAAAATTTTGGAAAAAGCGGTTTGCAAAAACCGAGTCAATACTTATACATATGTACATCTATATTTTTTTTGGTTAGCCAGAACGAACTATAGCCGAGAATGGAAAAGCTTCCACAATTTAGAGTTCGGCAAAATCGTGTCAGAATCTTATCAAAGTAGAGCAGAGAAATCTTAGTGATAGGCATGAAAATCATCACTGTAAACGCCCATATCAACGAGTGGGCCAGCATGGGTTTGAGTTGTTATGCAAATGCCAAAAACATATAGCGAGGCAAAAAGTGTCATCAACCAACAGAAGGCTGCATCAAGCAAATGAAGGGAAGAAAAACAAAGAGCAAACTGAAAAAATTTAGATTCATTGTATCCACGATTGTAAATTGTGTGGCACGCATATTCCCCCATTGCCCCAATTTCGGGAGAATCACATACGCACAGAAGCATACATATTTACAAAAAACACAAGTACCTAGGTACAATTGTGATATGACTGCCATATTTATACACATTTGGGGCTTATCACACTCAACGAACTTAGCACAGCACGTAAAGAACGGACGGAGCTTAGAGCTGTGCGTTTGCGAATGGTCTTGGCGATTGCATGTATGCATGTAGGTGAACCCCCATGAATACCTCATACGCACATACATACATAAAAACATATGTATTAGGCTGGGTCGATTTTGTATGTTGGAAAACAAAGGCAATTTGATTTTATTATAATAGTAATATTATGCTGTTTTAGGTCTATGAAAACAATAATTGGTAACGAAATATAAAAGTAAAGCTTTTATCTTTAGCCCACGCAATTGATGCAAAGGATCAGAATTTTTGAGAAAGTAACTTTGGTTGCTAATATCTACGGAATACGTTAACCGATTGAAACAAACGATTTATCAGATTAAAGGTTATATAGTTTAGTATCTCGCGCTCATCGATAATTTTTCCAAAAGAATTCAAATTGTTGATTGTCGTTTAAAGTGCAAAACCGCGTATCAACAAAATGCAAAACCGCGTACCAGCAAAATGCAAAACCGCGTATGTGAAGTTGTAGATTACATTTTCTAGAGAGTAAAAACACTGATATTTCAAAATGGTTTTCTTTTTTATAAAGCAATTGCACCTTTGGCTAGTATATTTCAGGACGAATGGATAAGGATCGAGCCAAGAGCTTGGGTGAGCAAATTAAATTTTTGGCAGCCAATGTCAGTTACACGGTTTTGCAGAATGACGATACGCGGTTTTGTACTTTAAACGACGATATGCATTTTCAAAGAACATGCTAAAAGTAATCTTTTCTCATGCATAAACATTTTCTGTATCTCGTTAATTCAGCAGCCAAGTGAATAAATACAAAAAAAATGGACCGAATATTTCTGTATTACTTCAAACTTTTTTGAGTTTATGAATTTCTATATTATAGCTGCGTTTCTTTATACACTCCAGATTTCACAGCCAGAATAAACAGAATGCGTTTGAAATATACGTTAACATATCATCAGGCACGTTCTAAGGAATAATTAAACAAAAAAAATTTATTCCAAACGTTCAGAATGAATAAAGAAATGAAGCCTATATTTAATGGATCATAGGTGGGTGTAGTAGTCGATACCCGACTTAGAACGCGCTCAAACTTATATTATTAATGACGCCAATGCGACTTATTTTGGATTAGTTTTGATAGTGAATTCGAATACTTACATTCACTAAATAAAAATACGTGTAGCCACATCCATCTTTAGTACATTATTTAATTCCTTTAATAAATTCTATCATACAAAATTGTGCGAAATTACTTCGTAGGTCCCTACAGTACCACAAAGAGGAGACACTGATATAAAAATAATTTAGCAAAATTTATGCTGCATAAAAATGATGGTACCCAAACACGTTAGTCTTTCAAAGATCCAGAAAGTTTTTTGACGGAAACTTAAATTGTACATATGTATACCAACGAAATAATCAATAAACAATCTACATGCTTATTGAAAAAAGGTTACTTGAAGAGCAACCCTAAGTATAGGACTGTCACAGCAGTTGCTCGTTTATATTATTTGGGTTTTCGGATTAATTCTCTAATATACCAACCAAACCTAAACCTTGAATTCGTATTCGGACCGTGTGCTTTGTTACTCTTGATGATCGAAGCGTGGGATCTTACGCATAACCCTCTGGCGACTGATGTGGTAGTCTGAGAGACACCGAAGGTTCGACATTTTTCTGAGTTTCAATAGCATTGATTAATAAAAACGCCTATTTTTCGACATATAGTTTAGTTGTATGACTATTTAATTAATAAGTATTTAAAATGTTGATAGAATAGGTATTTTGAATCGAAAAGTTGATTAATAAATATCTAATATATATTTTGATCTAGAAAATTGGTGTCTGAGAGACTACACGTCAGTATGATAGGTACACTTCGTTCAAAATAAAATAAAAGGCACATTTTTACAGTCTTATAACAAAAAACATTTTTTCACTACTATTACAAAAGGATTAAATAAAATAAAAATTTCGACTCGTGCTAATAAATATGTATGTATGTGCATATGCGACACAACAATGTTGCTGGCGTTTATTGTCGTTCGCTAGCATTCAGCCGGTCGACAGCATTGCATCAATCCTTCAAAAAATGACTTGGCCGCGCGGAAGTCACAGCAACAAGCAGAAAGGAAAAAAAAGTATTTATCTAGTAAATAAAAACAATTCTCGTGCAAGAGTCAAATAAATAACACTTAACAGCGCCAAGCAGCAAAAACGATGCCAACTACAGCTCCACGCGGGAGCTTCATACGCACCAGCGCACTCTTTTACATATTTATAAGTATGTATACATGTATGTACATTGGGGTGGTCCTGGTGAAAGATTTTTCTCAGTCTCAGCCCCTCAATCGGTAAAACAAGGGCCTCAGGTGTCACATATAAATTTTGGTACCGATTGGAGACGGTTAAGGCGTGTCGCACAGGGGGCAACGTACAGATTCCTCTAAAGAGACTCAAAAAATTAAAAATAATATTTTTTATCTTATACATACCTAAAATCTATACTACCATAGTCGAAGATATCACATATAAATTTTGGTAACGGATTGGAGTCGATTAAGGGCAAAGTTCAGATTACGTTACCTATAAAGACGTCTTAACCGACTGCGAAATAATTTTAATTTTTTCAGCCACCATAGAGGAATCTGAAATCTGAAAAATTTATATATGATATCTTCGACTATAGCAGCATCGACGTAAGGGTTGGGGCTTAGGAAATCTGATGTACATTTTGTTTTCCTACATTTAAGGACCACCCTAATATACATATGTTATGAACTGTGAGTGGCATGAATGGTGTAGCGATTTTTGTTTGTTGTTATTTTTCTGCTTGTGTTGCTGCAGCTATTTTGCGATTATCATTATTATCATTCACGCACACATATCATACGCAAATACGCGAATCTCATAAATTTCAAGCTTTGTGAGGCAGAAGAATAGCAAACGTTAGCAGTTTTTTTTGTAGCGAAAATAATCGTACAGATAGACACATACACATTGGTACTTGAAATCGGGCGTAAAGATGTATGTGTATGTAATATACTTTTTCTATTTATTTTTGCTATTTTTGTTACTCTTGTTCTCCTTCTTCTTCTTGATGTTGTGTGCCACATTGTCATAATTCAACTCAGCTTTTGTTGTTAGTTACTGATATGCATATCATTCTCATCACATAAAAGTATGTAAGTATTTCCTTTGCCCTTAAGGCACAGGCACAACAGCGCAATGATAATTTTTGCGTCAAGCGAAAAGTACAAAAATGTATGCTGAAATGAAAAGATGTAAAAATAAACGTTTTGGCAAATGAGTTACAAAAACGAGCACAGCACGTTGAGCAGCTAAAAAAAAAAAAAAAAAATTTTGCCAGAGTCGCGCTGACTTACTGTCCTACTCTTTTGCTCAGAGTCACCCATTCACCCTACACGTCTACAAATACTAGGATGTGATTCCTCATAATCATAAATTTCATTCATGCGTACGTTTATGTGCAAGTGTGCTTATATAATTTCAGATATATACATACATGCCTATGGATGTATATATGTATATTAGGGCGGGTCAATTTGTCCTTAAAAATATATATCTAATTGACTTCGCGTCGGCGACTGAAGTATTCTACTGCCAATTCTGAACAGAATAGTCCATGGAAGAACAGCTCTATTTTTTTGCTCTTATTACGAGTCCTTGGGTATAAAATTTCCATTAGCTCGAGATTTGAGAAAAATGTGGTCAAAACTATTATTGAGAAGCTCCAGCGAGAGAAACCGAAGATTATAGAACATTGCACTGAGGCTTAGATGAACTTTTGACTACATCCCCTGAAGATACCATTCCTGTACCTTGATTTGAAATGTGATATTTCATATTTTCAGGTTACAAAAATTAGGTAACTGTGCAGATATAAAATTTACCGGACTAATTGTTGAAAATTTTAGCTTTAATTAAATTACAAGCCGACAATTATATCACCTCGTAATCAGTACGAAAATATCTATCAGAAACAGTTTTAATATTTGCCGCACCAAAATTAGTGTGGCCCTATGTAATTAGATTGTGGCGACTCAAAACGAAATTATTTATGTTAAAAATTTAATTGATTCGACCATATTAACAAAGTTGGTGATAACATGTTAAGTTGCCTTCAAGGACTTTTTAAACCGCTCTCAATTTTATTTTTATTTTATTTATTCCTTAAGTTTCTTTGATTTGCTTTTTAATATTTTTCGTTTTGTAAACATTTCATAATTTGTATTTCCACTCCATTACTAAAATCCTCAGTACTTAAAGAAAAGTAATATCAGTGGCAACCCTTTAAAAAATATATTGATCAAAGAGTTTTTGAACAATTTGTTGGCCATTCTCATAAAGCCTTTTCAAACGCTTTTCGTTTGGTGTACATCTCGTAATATTTAGTTCAATTTTGAATTTTGTGTCGTAGTTTTTAGATTGGTGACAACACTATTGAAAAAGGTTTACAGATCAAAGATTTCTGAAATACCTTTCGTTTGAGGGCAAAAATGTAATAATTCATTTATCGTATAAATTTAGTGCCGTTTTTTCAAGTAGCTTTTAAAATTTGTATGTCCTTCAAACACATTTTTTTTTTCAAAACAAAATTTTGGTACCAGTACTGCAACATTTCATTTCCCTTATCAATTTAATTGAATAACATTTTTTACAGGTGACTAACTTCTTCCAAAATATAATCTTTCTTGTATGATACCCACTTTGTATCTCATCAATTTAATTAAATTAAATTCGGTTAAAAAAATAGCTTATGAAGTACTTTCTAAAACTAAAAATAAGCAGGCTCCAAATCCATTTTAGAGCTATGTTTCCACGGACTTTTTTTATTCAGAACTGCCAGTAAAATACGTCAGTCGCCGAAAAAAAGTAGAGAAAAAATTTTACCCGCCCTAATGTAAATACTTGTACACCATATCTACGTACAGTGTGCAATAAACAAATTTTCTTTTATTTACTGAAATATATGGTTGCCCCGGGGTTATAATAGGGTCTGACGTGCCCTGGGCTTGCTAAAGGTCACTTGGTAAAAGACGAATATGCAGATTAACGGGAAAAGAGTTGGTTTTAACCGTTGCTTCTTAAATTATGTGCATATTAATGCAAATACTTATTTTTAAATTCTTAATATGGCATTGTCGGTGAGAATTATTTTTCATTGTATAGGAACTCACGTCGAGATTTTTATAAGAGATAATTTTTTACGATAGAGCCGGAGAACCTTTGTTGTTTGTTGCGTACACACAGCTGAGTCCGATCAATCATCATGTAGTCAGCTGTGTTATGCCGGCATAGAACCATAATTAGGCTGGAATAGTTGGTAGCCTCGCGAGGGCCTCACTTATCCATTCCTTAGGCTGTAATTTTTGAAGGTAAAACGCTGGAAGATCAAAGTAAAGTTCCGCATGCAGCTGATAGTTCACTCAATAGTTGCGTGTTGATGAAATACGAACCGAAATGTGTAAACGAGCAGCTGCGAAAGTATGGGTCGACATCAATATTAATTTTCGCCGTATGGTTTTTTAATGAACAGTTCTTGTCCACGACACCTGTAGTAAACGAGAGAAGCTCCAGGGCCCCCTTAATCGTTTATAAGCATATCTGTCCAGAAGTAGTTCACAGGTTGCCACAGGAACTCCTTTGTCCCCTTGTCTGAAGAGAGGACCTCAAGGGTATCTGGCAGTAAAACCTGAACCCATCCATGGAGAAATTATTTTAATGCCAGAGAGTGCCAGTCTCCCAATGACAAGGGGCCATTCGTAGCCAGCCCCGGTATGCACCTATCCACTTCTTCCGCTTCCGGAGCGAATTTTAAGACAAATCCATACGTTTTACTTCCTTCATATTTTAACTGGGCGTTATTGAATCACCTAAATATGCGGACTGAATAACTGGAGAAATGTAGTGCGAGCACCAAATTAGGGTGTACAATGACAGCCAAGTTGACATACATACATAAGATCTTAAAAACTGTTCGCACTTCTTTTAGTAAGTCCAGGAATGAATGTAGGTGGAGTGCGATCTCGGCTGAAATTGAAATAAGATTGCACTTATAAGGGTATACTATACTAAGGTGTTCAAAGTAACGAGCTTCCAGATGAATTGCTGAACTGCGGGTATTTGTATCGTCAAAAGTGACCACGGCTAATTACAGGTACATGAGCGATTTTATGAACAAGGGACATGAGAACCGTTGTTGAAATACTGGCACATGCAAAACAACTAACGGGTGATTTTTTTGAGGTTAGGATTTTCATGCATTAGTATT
>NW_023458561.1:22670590-22681332 GCF_013731165.1 Rhagoletis pomonella
GTCGCCCTATGCACTATGCTTTTTTATAGGAACTTTTCAAAGCAAAGCTTTATGGTGTAGGACACACAACATTGAAAGTTTCTGGATCCACAACATTGAAAGTTTCTGGACACACAACATTGCAAGTTGATAAAAGCGTTGTAATAAGTTTCAATTTCTGAAGATTGCCCATTGGTTTCAACAAATCCACTGCAGCTTGGCAGATACAAAATTGTTCTTATTTTCTGCTTTTTCAGTTTGGTATGATACCTTCAACGTTTTAGTACTTTAGAGTGATTTTCTATTAAACTGATTTGATATGGATATAAAAAAAAAATAAAAATTTGATTTGTATTCAAAAGGACACTATGCTCTCTTTCCAACTAGTGTAAAACTAGTCCTCTTCAACTTATTCGCATTTGGATAGTCACTAATTTTGAACTAAAAGTTCTCTGTAGCTTCCTCGTAGAACAATCTACATATTCAAATTCCGTTTTATCTAAACTTTGACTGTAACCTTTTCCTTTACAGAATGTGCAAACATACATACCTACATACTTACATATGTATACTATACATAAGCGCAACTACATACGTACACATGCTTACCTGTCAGGCTGAAGACAGCTGTTCATTAAGCCGGTTCCTACTTTGTAATTAACAAATATTAGCAAACCATCAAGGAGTAAGAAACTTAATTACTTGCAGACGTCAGTCGCCTTAATTTGATGTTGGCAAACTTAGTAATGAATGTTTGTGGGCAATTATTTTTTAATTGACTTTGAAATATCTCCTTCTACCTGTCAAAGTTATTGACGTCTCAGCATCATTAACTAGCAATTCATGTACATATGTAACAACAGACGCGTGCGAAACAAATGCTTTCATATTTTGTTGAGAACAAAAGAGGTAAAATTGTTAGCGTTAAAACGGAGGACTCAGCTTAAAAATATTTTCTTTGCACTGCTGAAATATTTGTTTGAGTTTGATTTTACATATGTATGTTTGGGAAATATCTGGCGAAACTTTTTTTTACGAAAATAAGACTCGTTGGAAAGGAGCATAAAATTTGAAAAATCATCTTTACTTTTCATAGCCGGTTAAATTTTGCATCATTTCAAAAGAGGCACTACTCACACAAGCAATTATATTTCCGGATCTGATTTTTGAGTTGTGCTTCTTTTAAAAAGGATTTGCTTAGTGGCATATGTAAGGCGGAAACTTACCATTTTTACCTTATTAAAAGGAGCGTTCTTGTATTGAAATCCCATCAAGAATGGTTCAAGCGCTCAAATTTTTGCATTTTCGTTAACGTTAAACGACATTTCGTTTTGAGGGAAGCTGTAAGTTTCTGCTGGAAAAAAATTTTACTTGTGAAAACTTGCAAGTAAAAAAATCAGCTGATCTCAAACATATTATTGTGAATAAACAAAATAAAATAAGAGCTTTTGAAATTATTTATTGCAAATTTTATAGCCAAACGTGAATGTTTCACTGATTTGAATTTATTTTGCTTGCGATCTAAAAAAAACTCTGAACTTACTTTACTTTGCTCTTTTATTGTAATTTTGTCATGAATTCATACCAACATAAGCATTTTCACTGTATGAAAACTGTGTAAAAGAAAACCGATTAATCCGGTTTTTTCTTGATTTCAAAATAGGGCACCAGTTTTTTCAAATTGCAATTTTTCGAATATATCGAAAAGTGGTTTTGGAAAAAAGGCCAATAATGAAGTAATCAGCTGTTATTATGCTTGCAAGTATTTACAAATCTGGCGTGCTCATACTTCTGTGAATATTTTTTCTCTTTAAGAGCGAGTACCGCGAATTCCTCAGAATTTTTGCTGCTGGTTAATTTTGACTGGACGATACGAGAACACTCCTTTCTACCAGCTTCTATGAGTATATTTATAAATATGTATATACATATGTACTAAGTATTTCTGCATGGGAAACCATCTTAGTATTTCCCCAATTCCCACGTTTTTCTTTTGGCCAGCTGCTTTCTATTTTCAAAATATTCTTAACGCAACAGCATCTGTTTCCTCTTAAAGTTCGATTGCTTATTTATGTGCAAACATATTTCCAAACAAACAAAGGTACGAGTATGTACTTTCTTTTTTTCACAATACAGGTAACGCTTTCTAATACCTTCAGCAAATATTATTCTCACGCCACTGCTCATTTAACCTGCCAGGTATTTTTTCTCATCTTTTATGAAAGTGAATCGACCTTCGCGACTTGTATATGGGTCATTCCATACAATATTTACTCCTCAATATTTTTGTTTGTTTTGGGTGAAATATATTTTTTACATTCTTTATCGAAAAAATACACCTAGTTTTTTTATTTCATCATGATATTCGAAAATCTCGAAAAGAAGGCCGAAATTTAGAACTCACGGAGAAGTATCTTTTTTTCAATTGTTTGCAGTTAATAAACTATGTATCGGAGAAAAGCTATCAAAATGTGCGTAATAACCCGGCTTTCCATGAGAGCGTGAGATAGATTAAAATAAAAAATGTTGCATTAAAAATTGCGTTTTTTATTTTATATTTTTTTTTATTAACTTTATCATGTTCGATTTTTATTTTTTTTTTTACCTGAATAGTTGACACACTTTATGGAATACGCTGTAAAAATTTAAAAATGGAAACAGCGAACTGTAAAAGTTACGAGTTTTTTCATACCTGCGTACATAAACTTTAGTATAAACTGCATTATAGGACGCAGTGAATGAAAATACAAACATACCTCAGCACAGCCTTGCGGACAGCTACGGTCTTTTGATGTCGCCAGAACACCATATACATATATAACGAGGCTCCCATATTATGCTGGGAACAGTGTTGCCGTTTTAGCCCTTTGGTGGCTAAATTTGGCTACCAAATTCTTTTTTTGGCCAAAAAAATTTGAAATTGCCCCTAGCCCTTTTTTTAGCCCTTTTCAAAATTTATTCATCATTGACATACATTTTTTTTATGATTTTCATGAATTTAACTCTTCGCTCATAAAGCGAACGCCTTTCCTTTAAGGCAAGTAAACATATGTCTATGTATGTTCCTTACGTTTCTGGGCCGTTATCTTATCCGTTAACGATTTAACTATACTTTAAAATAGGTAAGTTGGCGGCTCTTAATATGCTTTATGTGTTACACAAAAAGTTTTTTTGTTGAATAAAATATTAATTCTTTTCAGAGTTCATTGTTTTTCTATACCAGTAATTATAGAAAATGTTTGCGTGTATACTTACATATTTATACTAGCAGTACCCCGGTGTGCTTGTCTACACCAAATATTGAAAAACGAATGAAAAGTCCTGGAATTTTTCTATATGAAAATTTATCATTTGTTTTATTTAAAAATTTTTGATTCTTTATTTTAAATCTTAATCCAACACATTTGGATATACAACATTTTTTGTTTTTCCATCTTGGGTATGAATAAATAAACAATTTGGAATGCCAACTCTTGAACAGGCCACGTATAGCTACCAATTCCAGTAATCCTCCACAAATATTTCAAGAGATATACCAGATGAAAATTTTTGTTAGTATGGGTGGTGCCACGCCCCCTTTTCCGAATTCGGGGAAACTTAACACAAACCATCTGCATAATAGCCCGACTATGCCGTATAAATTTGGTTGAAATCTTGCACTTATTCTTTATATATAAGATGTGAGGTGCCACGAAAATTTTTGTTAGTATGGGTGGTGCCACGCCCCCTCTTCCGAATTCGGGAAAACTTCGCATAAACCATCTGCATGATAAATCGAATATGCCACATAAATTTGGTTGAATTCGGTGAAGCTGTTCTCAAGTTATGAGGTCACACCAAAAACGTGCACCTATTTTTATATATAAGATGTAGGTAAAAAAATTTAGCTACCATTTTTAGCCATAACGACGATTTTTAGCTCTTTTTTGGCCCTTTTTTAGCTGGAATTTAGCTACCACTAAAAATGTTTCGCGGCAACACTGGCTGGGAAAGCAGTTCCTGCTTAGCTGCTCCTGTCGCGGGTGCTCAAACCGGCATTTGCTAGAAGCACAACCTCTTCTCGGGGACGTAACAAAGAATTTTTTATGAACTTAAGGAAAGTATTCAAGAGTGCGCATTGCAAATGAAGAGCTTCAGCTGCCTCGAGAGACCAACGGTTCTCTGGCACAATTACGGTGAGGGGTATTTTAGCAAGTAAAACTCCTACCTATCCAGATTTTACCCTGATGCCCCCAACGTATGTATATCTCTTATATAAAGATACCCTGCATGAACTTAATCACCTAACCAGAGGTGGGCACTACCGCAAACAAGCGTGAGCTAAAAGTGAGCATGTGTTAGTGTACCTAATTCATTTTGCATTGTGTCATGTTCTTATCGCTGCACTCTCGCTTGTATACGTACACGCAACGCTTACTAAAAGAGCGTAAGCACCTGCTAACTCTCTGCCCATGCCTGCACCTAACCCTTTTTTTCCGACATCATCGGAACAACACATTTCCTGGGCTTCAACAAACAAAACGTATGAGCCAGCGCTGTGCTATGCCTATATCGTTGCATATGACCAAATACAATTGTTAAATTTGAGCTGTTTTAGCATTTTGTTTTACTTCGTATTTGAAACTAAGCTTTGTAATAAAGATTAAGGTGAAGCTGAACAAGTAAATGATAACGATTAAGATAAAAAAGTAAAGGCAAAATTTAAGATTAAGACGAAAATAAAAACAATGAGAAATACATAAGGATTAGGGTAACTGAAACACTTTAAGGTAAAGGTGAAGGGGAATGTGCAAAAATAACGATAAATATGAAGAATAAGATCAGGATGAAAATCGATATTATAATCGATATTGTTATTGATATAGTGATCGATGCATAAATCGATTTTGCAATCGTTATATTTTTGATATGTTTCTCGATATTGTTATCGGTATATTTATAGACAGTGTTATCGATACAATAAACGGCACATGACATGAGATCATATCACATTTAATATCTTTATGTGATGTGGCATTACATGACATTACATCACATTATATGACATCACATAATATGATATCACATAACATGATATCACATGATAAGACAGCACATGACATCACATCCTTTCACATCACATCGCATCGCATTACCTGACATCACATCATATAACATCTTGTCACGTCATCGCAAGAAAGATAAAAAATAAAGATGAAAACTAATTTAATAAATAAATTTGTCGATTTATCCCTGTTTATTGAGTTATGGCAACATGTAGAATTATTCAAATTGATCAATGTCAATTTATAGACACAGAAAATTAGATATCGAATTTTATCGTGCTACCAGAGAAATTGGTCGTTAGTTGTCGAAAACAATGGAGCTATTAAAATTAACCGAGTTATCGAAATTTATAGAGGTATCCAAGGTTTATCGAGTTATCGATTTATATGTAGATATACACATTTTGGAGTTATCCAAAATTAACGAGCCCTAGAAACACATAGTTATCGAAATTTATCGAAACTAGTCGAGATAGTCGGCCGCTGTGGTGTAGTGATAAGCAGTGCGCGCTTCCACTCCGCTGCGCCTGGGTTCAACCCCTGGACAAAGCAACATCGAGAAAAATATAGAAAAAAGGGTTTTTCTTGACAATGGTCATCCCTCGGCAGGCAATGGCAAACCTCCGAGTGTATTTCTGCCATGAAAAATAGCTTCTCATAAAAATATAATCGCTGTTCGGAGTCGGCATAAAACCGCAGGTCCCTCCGCTTTGTGTAACAACATCAAGGCGCACGCCACAAATCCTAGAAGAAGCTCGGCCAAACACTAACATATGTGTAAGCTCTAATCTATTATTATTATTATTAGTCGAGATATCGAACTTTGTAAGGTTAAGGGATTTTAGTGTGTAGTGAAGGAGATTTTCTGGTAAGTTATTTTGTACTATATATGTTACGACGTGCTCAGTTAGAAAATCTCTCCAAGGGTTTTGAAAAAAACTAGAAGAACGTTCGAATTTCGACAGTAACTGGCACTCCTAGTTTGTATTAATTCGGCGATGAATAATGTGGGCGGACTCCATTAAGCAGGACGCCGCTAGGTTAGTAATTCGTATTCCTGCTTTTTTACTCATCTTCATTTCGGTATTTAAATTTTTTCGAGAGACTTTTAGACATATTCCTTACAATGGATAACTTTATTCACTAGTTATTTGAACCGTATTCATGCCCATTGATCTTAAAAGCTTCGGTTAGATCCACTTGCATTTAAGCAATAATAAAATAGTATGGCTCCATAGAAGTACGATGTTGCATTGGGCGTACCATTTCTATAAAACGAATATAATCGCTACCAAGAATCTTCGATTTAAATGACTACAAAAGGCTTTCTCTAATGAAGACTATTACGATGCGCTCACAACTTCAAATTATGTTCCCTTGCTTTTCTGTTGTAAGGTAATACCTTGCCTATAAAGAATACGGTGTTCACCTGTCTGGCTATCGGGTTATCATACTAAGAGTCAACAAACTTCTTTCAAGACTCATATTCTGGTTAATATTCCATAATTTATTGAATTACATAGATACGTAATTTTTTCAAGTTCAGTAGGTTCTGCCAAAGCCAAGCCATCTGATAAGGGGAAGTAAAACCATGAACGGCGACATGCATTTCCGATTGGTAAATCGGATACTGTTTGCTTTTATTTACAAATTATTATTTAAGCACAAATTCATACATATATTCTTGTATTTTCTGTCTAAATTATTATGTGCTTAGAAGCTTGTTTACATAAGTTTATAGTACATTGGCACCCTCTACGTTTGATTAATACTCGAATATAACTAGATTCGAAATTGTCACTTAGTTATATGCACCAACACGCCTTTCACGACGAACTCATTCAACCATGCACTTCTTATGTCAATAGGGGTATTCACGACGAGGTGCATAACTTCTAGCATGGTGCATAGATAGCATAAATAGAATGATTGGCTAATTTTGTTGTTGTTTTAATACATGGAACAACAACAAAATTATCCAATAATGCTATTTATGCTATATATGCAGCATGCTAGACAGCAGGGATGTTGCGAATATTTGTATTCGCTTTCGTTGTGCGAATGATTCGCATCATTTTACACATTCGCATTCGACATTCGCATTCGCATCAAATGATACGAAAGTTTTGTGAATGCAAATGTGTACATGAGCAGAGAGTCCACTCTAATATTGTTGGCTCTCAGTCTGTCTAACCAAGGTGCCGACAATAACCGGCTCTTAGCTTCAGGCGCTAAACGGTTAAGTGGTATATCAAGCAACATTGATGGGCCTTCAACAAGTACTGCTAAGTCTTATAAGCAGTAGAGTCTAGAGACATTAAAAAATGAGAAATTAAAGCTCAGTTGAATCTTAAAGAAAAACGATCTCATCTCTGGGGAAACTCCTCTCGAATGGTGGAAACTAAACTTAAATACGCCAAATTGACAGATCTAGCCCGCAAATATTTGAGCACTCCACCCACCAGCGTTCCAAGTGAGCAATTGTTCAGTGCAGTCGGCCTTATATACGGGCCTCTAAGAAGTCGCCTCATTGGAGAAAAGGAAGTAAAATTACTTCTTTTTTTTTGAATATAGTATGCCCCTTTTGAACTTTGGGTACTACATTAAAAGAACGTATAGCTTAAGAACTCGTTCAATGCTTTAATAGGTTACAAAATTTTTAAGTAGTTAAAACGATGACTTAAGTTGATTATGGCTTTTTAATGTTATTCCAAACATTCGCATTCCGAAAATTCGCGTTCGCATTCGTATTCGCGAATGTGAAAAATATGACATTTGAAACATCCCTACTAGACAGTATGCACCGGATCGTGAATACCTCTAATGATTGCTTGTTACAACAAAAGTATGCATATACGTACATTAGGATGACTCTTAGTTATATAGAGAAAAATAAAAGTGTCTTGATTCTCGGTCTCACCCCCTAGAAACGTATAAGTAACCTAAGGACTAAACTATACAAAGTTTTAGGTCAATCAAAAAGCGCTCAAAGTTTCCCATCTACTTCACATGGCGAAAAAACTAGTTTTCGTAGAAATTGCATAGAATCCTTGAAAAGAAATATTTTTCAATCGGCAAACTCTGTTTCTCTTCAGGAGACTTCAAAAAATACTAGCCAATTGGTTATTTAAAATTTGTTTAATATTAAAGATTTTTGATGGGCCCCCCCTCCCCCCATTGCAGTATAATATTAATAAACTTTTAAATAAACAAAACTATTGCTTTTCAAGGATTCAATACAATTTCTACGGAAAATAGTTTTTTCGCCATATCAAATACATGGGAAATTTTGAGCGCTTTGAGCCACCTCTAAATTCTTATTGATTAACCTAAAACTTATTATAGTTTAGTCTTTAGGCTATTCACATATTTCTAGGGAGTGAGACCGAGAATCCGAGCTCTTTTCGAAATAAGGGCGACCCTAACGCACATATGTAAATATGTATGTAAATTCATATTCCTAATAATTGTCATGAACATAAAAATTTTAAAATTCATATGATGTGCATACGCGTTTCCTTCACTTCCCCTCACTCTCCACTGGGTTGACAAAGTTGGAGCGCTGAAATGTCTGTGAAAGAGGAGAAAACTGTATGGTGATTGTGAACTTGTCAATTGCCCCAATGATTGCTTCATTCAGCGCACAGTTCTGCCGCATGTAATTGTTGTAAATATATGTACATATGTACATACATAATTGTTGTTCTTGTTGCTGTGATGTTTCCAACATTATCCGTTTCATTGTCAATGAAGTCAATAATAGTTAATAATTTTATATTTCATAGCTGTCAACGATACTTGAAATGTCACACGCTGGTTCATTGGTACTTACACAGATTCACACATCCATTCTTCGCGTCGACAATAACCTTGTTGTTAGTGCCTGATGAAATTTGGAATAAGTGTAGTTGTAGATATCGTTGACTGTCGTTAGAGTTTTTGCTGAAATCTCTATATATTCATGTTTTCACACATTTGTGTATAGTATGTAGGAATGTGTATTAGGGTGGCCCAAAAATACATGCGAGGTAAAAAAGTTTAAATTGTTAAAGCATCACCCCCTAGGATTTTTCTAAATGAAAAAAAGCATACCCATATTTTTTTGTTATAAAAATATATATTTATGGATTTTTTCGTAGAAATGGAATACAGTTCATGAAAATCAATGGGGCTGTTCAGGATATTGTGCATATGCTGTTGCATTTGCATATTCGTTGCATTTGTAAATTCACAACAATAAAATACACGGCCATGGCAGCAAGCATAAAATTTCCAAGACCATTTCTACAACATCCTGCACAGCCCTAATATTTTTCGATCGGAAACCGTATTTTTCTTTAAAAGACTTCCAATAACAATACCCGATTGTTTATTTAACCATTTTTAATATTAAGTATTTTGTGTAGAGCGCCCAAAATCCCAAAAAATAGTTAGTATTAAAAAGTGCTAAAATAAACAATTGAGAATATTTTAATATTGAAAGGATCCTGAAGAAAAACAAAGTTTTCCAATCGAAAAATATTGGTTTTTAAAAATTGTTTACATGGAAAACATCATGGACTTTGAGGCAGTTCTAAATATATTTTTTTTAACAAAAAAAAAATACGGGCATTCTTTTTTTCCATTTAGAAAAATCCTAGAGAGTGATATTTTACACTTTTTATGCGGACCACCCTAATGTGTATACAGTCAATATAAACTCCCCACGGTCTTCTCCCATAGACCGATTAGCAACCTTTGATTAGGCGAGCTTCTCGCAACCTTTGTGAAATTTATGAAATCGATAAGCGTCCAATTACTAACAGTTTTCACCTCACTTTCGCGATTACCCCGCTTTATCAGTTTATCAACTACTCATAGTCGTTTGAAACTTCCTCACCTACATTTGCGGCCTTCCCGCACTTCACACCTTCTCTTCGTACTCACACCCATTTGTTTGCTTAGTTTTGTGTTCATTAACAAGTATCGTTGGTGTTTGTTTATAACGGGTGATTTTTTAAGAGCTTGATACCTTTTTAAAAAAAACGCATAAAATTTGCAAAATCTCATCGGTTCTTTATTTGAAACGTTAGATTGGTCCATGACATTTACTTTTTGAAGATAATTTCATTTAAATGTTGACCGCGGCTGCGTCTTAGGTGGTCCATTCGGAAAGTCCAATTTTGGGCAACTTTTTCGAGCATTTCGGCCGGAATAGCCCGAATTTCTTCGGAAATGTTGTCTTCCAAAGCTGGAATAGTTGCTGGCTTATTTCTGTAGACTTTAGACTTGACGTAGCCCCACAAAAAATAGTCTAAAGGCGTCAAATCGCATGATCTTGGTGGCCAACTTACCGGTCCATTTCTTGAGATGAATTGTTCTCCGAAGTTTTCCCTCAAAATGGCCATAGAATCGCGAGCTGTGTGGCATGTAGCGCCATCTTGTTGAAACCACATGTCAACCAAGTTCAGTTCTTCCATTTTTGGCAACAAAAAGTTTGTTAGCATCGAACGATAGCGATCGCCATTCACCGTAACGTTGCGTCCAACAGCATCTTTGAAAAAATACGGTCCAATGATTCCACCAGCGTACAAACCACACCAAACAGTGCATTTTTCGGGATGCATGGGCAGTTCTTGAACGGCTTCTGGTTGCTCTTCACTCCAAATGCGGCAATTTTGCTTATTTACGAAGCCATTCAACCAGAAATGAGCCTCATCGCTGAACAAAATTTGTCGA